>NC_064413.1:45962500-46302500 GCF_023375975.1 Astyanax mexicanus | reverse complement strand
GTTTAAAAGCAAGTCCTCTAATTCCTTTGATTTTCTCTAAAATAAAGAAAGTCTTTATTTTGAAGAAATGGTTGATTGCATGTTTACATAATTGATATTTAAGACTAAAAAAAATCCCTCCTGTTACTGGCACTCACTACTGTTACTGGAACTCACTCCTGTTACTGGCACTCATTACTGTTACTGGAACTCACTCCTGTTACTGGAACTCACTCCTGTTACTGGAACTCACTCCTGTTACTGGCACTCATTACTGTTACTGGAACTCACTCCTGTTACTGGAACTCACTCCTGTTACTGGCACTCATTACTGTTACTGGAACTCACTCCTGTTACTGGCACTCACTACTGTTACTGGAACTCACTCCTGTTACTGGAACTCACTCCTGTTACTGACACTCACTACTGTTACTGGAACTCACTCCTGTTACTGGCACTCACTACTGTTACTGGAACTCACTCCTGTTACTGGCACTCACTCCTGTTACTGGAACTCACTCCTGTTACTGGCACTCACTCCTGTTACTGGAACTCACTCCTGTTACTGGCACTCACTACTGTTACTGGCACTCATTCCTGTTACTTTTTATGTTTTGAGTAACATGAATTAAAGTAACAGGAATGAGTTTTTTAGCATATAATTAGCATTAACATAAATAATAGGTAAATGACGGCTATGCAAATAGAATGAGGACGCTGAGCACATTTTAGTGATTACCCCAAAATTTGCATAAACAAATATAAACAAATAATATCTAAGAATTAATTTAGGTTACAGGACATAGTTTTGAGATTGATCTCCTCAGTAATAGATTTATTAAGATCAAAAATAAATGTGGGAACTTAATTTTGGTCTTTTCATGGTCTTCAGAAAAACTAGCTGATGTCACTTCCTGTTGTACATGTGACTTGAAGAATGTTTCAGATATTTTTAGATGGGGTAATGTTTTACGGTAACAGGACTGAGTGAAACCCAGGGACACAAATAAATTTGTATTTTAACTCAAGTATTGTGGATGTATTATAGAAAAAATATATATTTTTAAAGCATAGATTTGGGTTGGGAGTTATACAACATTGCAAAAAAAAAATACATCTCTGAAGGATTTTAATAATTTTACTTCATGGTAAAGTTTATAGTTAGAGAGTGGGGGCAGGAAACAAATGCTATTTTCTCACTGTTCTAAGTAGTTTTTATTAATGTTTTAATTACATATCTTACTTTTGCAACTAGGTCAATGTACAAGACACTGTGTTATTTTGTGTGCACATTTATACATGAAATTCCTGTGGACATAAATGGCACCGATTCGGCGGAATATGCCATCAGGCTTTTTGAAAGAACCTGCTGCCAGAATAGAACTGCTTTTTACAGACTTCTATAATAACACAGTGTTTAACACTGAGAGAAACACTCAACAAGATGTGTTCACAACGTCCACAACTACTGTACATATAGAGGGAAAACAGCAGGGCTGCAGTGCACACACTCTTCATTACACACACAAACAACCATCCGAGTGGTGTAAAAAACACAAGCACTGTTCCACAGAGACATAGAAACAGTGATCTGATATCCCCTCTGATATTCCCCTTAGAGGGAAGGTTCACTGCAAATCAATAAAACAAGTTATTCTGACTGGTTTCTTGCACAATATTTCAAGAAATAATGCTGAGAACAAGCACAAATATCTGCCAATGGAATAAGAAACTTATTTATACAAGATTTAAGATGATTTAACTAGCTAAAATTTATTTTTTTTGCAGTGTAGACAGATTGGCACTGTCCCTCATCCATAAAGCAATGGAGATTACTGAAGAGCTGAAGAAATATGAGTATAGTAAATGTCAAAGTCTTCAAAATCCCTAGATTTTAACTCATATACACATTATACTCAAGGTCTTTCTTGTATTTTTCCTAACGAATTTTCCTCTCTACTAGAACTCTCTTCGCTCACAGGGCTCCTAACTCTAGGAGGTGAGGATAAGCACAAGCAACATTGCTAGACATCCAGCATGTTCAAAGGAAAGAGACGGATCCCCAGCTCTGATACATCAGCTAACAGATGGCCGTGCCACAAGCATCACAATGGGAGTGATGGAAGGAGTGAGCACCATCTACTCACCCAGAGAGAGCATGGCCAATAGGGCTCTCTCAGGCTCTGGCTGCTGATGGCAAAGCAGCCTGACCCAGGATTTAAACCTGCAATCCTCAGTCCAAAGCGTTAACATTAGAGATCTATTTACAATTCTGATAACAGATATACTGTGTATATATATATATATATATATATATATATATATATATATATATATATATATATATATATATATATATACACAGCTCTGGAAAAAATTAAGAGACCACTTCAGTTTCTAAATCAGTTCCTCTGATTTTGCTATTTATAGGTATATTTTTGAGTAAAATGAACATTGTTGTTTTATTCTATAAACTATGGACAACATTTCTATAGACCCCAAATAATGCAAAGAAAACAAGTTCATATTCATAAAGTTTTAAGAGTTCAGAAATCAATATTTGGAGGAATAACCAGTTTTCTCATTAGTTTTCATGCATCTTGGCATGTTCTCCTCCACCAGTCTTACACACTGCTTTTGGATAACTTTATGCTACTCCTGGAGCATATATTTAAGCAGTTCATCATTTGGTAAAATTAAAGAAACTCATCATTTTTCCAGAGCTGTATATATATATATATATATATATATATATATATATATATATATATATATATATATATATATATATATATATATATATAATATCCTGCTCTTCTTTTAGGAGTGAATAAGAACATACTGAATAAGAACCTCTACAGATAACAAGTCAGGCTGCTGTCTGCAAGTGGTGGCAAACTGTTGTCTGTAGTTTGTCAGCTAACTGGCCAAACCTATCAGAGATATGTTTTTCAGTCCATCAGCAGCTGTTTCTGCACTGAGCTCGTCATCTTCAGCCCATTATGTAGACCACAGCGTGAGCCCCACCGGCCACGGGCCTCCTGTGTGCCTGAACAGCTTCCTGAGTGACAGGGCCACGGTTGCGCTGTCGCCGTCCCAGCCGGGATAGTGGTGACGGCTGCCCCGCGGCTGTAGGGATCAGTGCTCCAGCCCCGCAGGGCTGCTACCTTCAGCTTTCTCCTCAGCCGGACCCGCTGTCACTCCTGCGGTTATTATTGGCGACGGTCAGTCTATTTCTTCAGCAAATGACCACCACTCCGGCCACATGATGAGGCATCAGATTCAGCACTCATTAGTGCCTCCGATTAAAAAAGAAAAGAGAAAGTAAAAGAAAAACAGAATAGGAGAATAATGAGCAAAATCAAGTCCGCCAGACTGAGATGTGTACAGTTATTTTTTCTGAAGCTCACTTATAAATTCAGCGCATACACTCAGAGAGAAAGAGAGAGAGAGAGAGAGAGAGAGAGAGAGAGAGAGAGAGAGAATGAAAGAAAGAGTCAATGCCACTTAATTTTGCCAGTGCCAGCATGAGCACATATCATTCTCGTTTCGGTGCCCGTGACAGCTCCCACATCGAGCAAAGCGCAGTCGAGCAGATAAAGGCTCTCCATTATGCCACTGCAGCTTCCATAATAGCCAAAAGCAGCCAGTGGAAAAAAACAGGACCAGTTGATTAACCTCTGGGTGATCAACCGATTATTTCACTGATTTTTATTTTCTGCTATTATTAAACCCTTGGAAGTCGTATTATGAACACTGCGCCATAAGAAAACTATGTAAATATACATATATATTAATTAATTTAACAACAACATATGATGGTAACACTTCATTGTGAGTATTTTTTTAAACAAAAATCTAACTCTAACCTTTATAAGATCATGAAGAGATTTTTTACTAAAGACGTCAACTGGATTCAGCTGTTTTTTTACTTTATTTCATATGTACATGTTCATTTTTGTACATATTTTAGGAGTGGGGCAACATATTGATATCCAGATATATTGTTATCTTTTGTTTGCAATTAACATATTACCTTATTGATATGTGGAAATATCAAATATCCATATTTTTAAATGAAACATAGGTTTCTAAACTCTAAGCTTTAGGAGTCTCCACCATTTTTACTTACTAAAGTCACTGCTTTACTACTCCACATGGTGGAGTAACTAATCTAATAAATACGGTAAATCTGCTGTGAAGAGTATTGGTTGTCAAACTGTGTAAAACTGACACCAGTAAATCCATGATTCCTGGTATTTAATTAATTAGGAGTATTTTTCTTACTTACTAAGCACTTAGACTTATTAGGGTGTGGGAATGAGATCCTAAGGCATGGCCACGACTTATTAAGACGAGGAAATGAGATCCTAAGGCCTGGCTATGACTTATTAAGGCATGGGAATGAGACCCTAAGGCATGGCCACGACTTACTAAGACATGGGAATGAGATCCTAAAGCTTGACCATGACTTATTAAGGCGTGGAAACGAGATCCTTACGTGTGGCCAAGACTTATTAAGGCATGGGAATGAGATCTTAATGCGTTGGAATGAGATAATTAATTCGTAACAAGCGTATAATAAAGAAGACTTAATATTATATCAAATAAAAAAAACTCTTGCAGTGAGACAGGACATAATTCTAATAAAAGTCACTTAATTCTCATACTAAAAGCTAATTGGCTCAGACACAGACAGTATGCAAACCCGTTTGCCTTCCTTACACAGTCATATTCTACACAACGCCTGAGAAAAAGCTGATGGCTTTGTTAGCTGTGAAACAAAAGGACCTTGTGGCCACGCCTTAATGGTCATAATGTAATTAACTCGTTACCTCGCCTTAATAAGTCGTGGCCACTCCTTTATTATCTTGTTCCCAGGTCTTAGTTATCTCATTCCCACGCATTAGGATCTCATTCCCAGGCCTTAATTATCTTGATTAACTAATAATCTTTAATTAATTACAGCAGATTTGGTTGTGATTTTTAGGTGCAGGGTTAAATTACATTTCTGAAGCAGTTTCACCCAATGACCACTGTGCACTGAGTATTATTGACTTTACAAATTGCATTTGTTTCATTCAATAACAGTAGCATCCCATAAAGTTTTCTTGTTTGGTGTCATATAGATTGGTTTATGTGCTTATTTAAATATCTTTAAATAAGCTATAAAATGCCCAGTGTTCAGCAGGGCAAGACACAACCCATTCTTACACCACTTTCTGCATGCTACATGTATAAGACTAGGCTAGAAAACTTTACAAATGTTCAGAAAATGAAGACATTTCCTCTTCAAACACAACTGCAAAGTGAGAAACTAGAAAAATGAATAGGTTTTTTACACTGACCACCGTGCCTCGAAGGGTTAAACTACGCCCTCTCTTTTTCCTGGCCCTATAAATCCTCTTCTCTGCCCTTCACTTCCATGACAAACAATTTTGCACCCACTACCACTCTGTCTCCTCCCTTCTTCTAATTGCTCCAACTTTGAACGACAGGGTGATTTATGGCTCCCAGCACAACACCAAAATCCATACGGGGATCCTGTTCACCCGGCGGCCATCTTTGCAACACTGCTGGGCATTTATTTCCAGCACATGAGAGCAGGATTGTATCTGTACGAATGCGGAGAGAGCAAAATACTGGAAACGGAAGATTAAATCACAGATTTTTAAAGAAAAGCTCATAAATAGATTTTATAGCAACTTTTGACTTAATAATGCACAAAAATGCACTATTTAACAAATACTGTATTACTGAAAGTGAAGAATCTGCAGTTTTGACTGAACTCTGCTACAGCATGATATCTACAATATCTCAGACTTGTAAAACATGATTCATATGTGTCGAGGAAGAAGTTACAGGCTACCAGATTGGCAGTTTTCCTATCATAAAAATGAAAGTTGCAAACTGGTTTATTTTGGCTTTTCCTCCTGGAGTGCAGCTGGAGTTCAGACAGAAATGAAATCTGACAATTGAATGTTTTTTTGAGTTTTCACAGTCTACTACACACACGTCTATACGTACACACACACACACACACACACACTCACAAGTGTATCCTCCTCTCTCGGTAGGACCCGATGCTATCATCTCAGAACCGAGTAAAGCTCACAAAGGCCTCTCAGTAGGAGTCACCTTCCGAATAATGCAGATTGTTTGTGTAACCAGAGGCAGGCATGTCAACATCAGACCGGGTGAGATTGGACCGCTGACAAGGGAGAGATTTAAAAAGCAGGGAAATCGGCTTAAATTAGACAGCTGAGAGAGAGCGAGAGAGAGAGAGAGAGAGAGAGAGAGAGAAAGAGAGAGAAAGAGAGATAGAGAGAGAGGGACGGGCTTTATATGAGCCCGAGATGAGAGTGGGGGATGGAAAGGACAAAGTGGAGATTGGAGAGAACAAAAAGGTGAGTGAAATGATGCATGATGGAAAGGCGGAGGAAGAGATCTCGACTGAAATGGAACGCAAGGTGGGCAAACCGAGAGACGCAATTGCACCCAGACGGGGCAAGACAGCGTGACGGAGCCATACGGGCCAATAACGGACCAAGACAGGCAGTGGAGAAGGGCCAAACAGCCCGGGCCCTCGTCTTCTGTCTCATCCTGCCGTATTGTCAGACCATCTCCCTGCCTTTCAGCTGACCACCTCAGAAAAGCCCCTAGGAAACATCTGTTCTGCTGCCAATCTCTGCTTGACACACGCGTACACACACACACACACAAACCAACATCCACACACACACACACACACACACTGTCATTATATGTGCTGTTTTTGCAGTCCTCACGCCGTTGGAAAGGGAAAAAAAAGCCCCGCCGTCTTCACATGGTTAGCCAAGCTTCTGACATTTGTTTGCCTGCTTACGTGAAAATAGATAGTGTTATTAGAGTCGGGTCTGTTTCTGTCTTGCCCATCTGCACTGGCAGCTGCTGAGCCTCATGGAAAACGAAAGAAAGAATGAAGGGAAAAAAAGAAGATCAGCTCTGCATATAAAGCCCAGTGACATTTGTTTCTGTGATGAGGATTCTGTCCACATGTGCCTTAATGAATACAGATCTGTCTGTCTGTGTAAGTATGCGTCTATGGCCGTACCTGTCTTATCCTAGTCTAATAAATATAAATATGTGTATACCAGAGGGCAGACGTCTGGGAACGAAAAGATTTCTGGGAACTAAAAATACATTAATGAATTAAAATCTGAAAAATCTAAAATTCTTTTTATTTATAGTTTTAGAACAAAAGTGGTAAAATAACTAAAAATATGATGTCCAGGCAAGAATATTTTTCATGTAGTATCTAGGCAGATATTGCCAATCAAGATTTCCCATTGGGTAAGCTTTTAATAGGTGTATCCAGTGTATATGTGCAATAAATGCTGATAGGTAGTGCATATATGTGCAATAATTGGAATTATTCCAGTGGTATCTAGGCTGAAACTGCCAGAAGAGCTCTTCTATTGGATAAAAACCTTCAGGAAATGGATAAAGCTCACGCTGTAGCTAAAAGATGCTGTAGGTTTGCCGCAATACCTGTAGAAAACCTAAGCAGTGCAATGTTTCACAAAAAAAGTCAAGCAACCATAGGTCTAGTGCCTCTGCTGGCTGGTTGCAGTATTATGATATGTAACTCTGCCCATCCACAATGGTTTGAATGATAAAAACAGACCAATTTCTGTTTCATTTTTCTCCTCTAAACTGTCTCTTCAGTTCTAGTACCTAATCCCAACAGTTTTCTCTGTTCTTACATTAGCATGATCTTATAAGTTAACCTCACTGCTCCCGTTCTGCCTTTCACTCTGAGAACCTTCACTCTGATTTCTGTAATAACTACACTAATAACACAGTACTGTACCTTTACTTTCAATACTTGAGCAGTAATATTATCAATATTATAATAAACTAAATGCAATACTTAAGTGCAAAAATTGTTGAATCCTTTAGTACTTCTACTTAAAAGTGGAGCTTAAATAACACTATTAAATCACTTTAAAAGTACTTGTACTTTTACTCAAGTCTGAGTCTCCAGTACTTTATACATGTATGGCAGTAGCTGAGTAGCTGCACATTTACTATGGACACATCAGCGTTTATACACTTTTTAACCAATACATTTCCATGATTTTTTCATGACTTTTCCATGCCTTCAAGGCAAATGTTTATGACCATACTTTTTTAAAACATCAGAAAAGACAAGAAAATAAAAGCAAATATTAACTAAAAACTTAATCAAAATGGATTATAGTCGGCTTAAAATGAATCTGACACATAATGTTTAATAATAAAATGTGTGTCAGATCCTGAGAGCTCCATTGTGTAGGGCTAAATTACTAAATTAACTCTGAGCTGAGCTGATGTATTTGTTACCTCAAAACAGATTTTCCCCATCGATAAACAGAAACACTTGTAGAGATTTGTAGAGCAAATTTCCATAACTTTTCCAGTCCTGGAAATTGTTATTTTTAAATTCCATGACTTTTCCATGTTTTTCATGACCGTATGAACCCTGACACATTAAACCTGCTGGAAAAACTGGACATCTAGTGAAAATTCCATTTTGCTTATATGCTGTAAACTCAATGAGGGCAGTCTGAGACACTGTTTGGTCTGGTATAAGAGAGCAGCTATGCCAAATGAGTTTGTGAGTCTGGCTCCACCCCTGCTCTCTACTGAACAGATTCTGGTTGCAAATTTGACAACATGGCAAACAGCTTTCACTTCATTCAGAAAGCAAGAAAATAGAACTACAGTGTTCCTGTTTTTGACTACATTCTCTAGCTTAGTCAGTCTGCCTACTGCTTGGCCTTGGCTGTGCAACAATACTGGTCAGAGAATTCAACCACACACTGGAGACTGTGCAGGAGACTACATGTGTTACTGCTAGAGAAAGTGAAAATATCATATGACAGAACAGTTCATGGAAACATAGCATACGTAACATATATAATGCATGTGCATTACGTGCCAAAACATGATGTATCTATGTGCCTGAAAGAACTCAATAATAAAAAATGCCTTTCACCTATTCAGTGTATATGTGCTGGATAATACATGCTGGACATTCCACATCTCTGTGCTCCTCAGTATGCATGGCCTCCTCCGTGCTGTTGGTCGGGCCATCTACTCGGGCCTCATCTCCAGACGTATTAATGTTCGCTGGGCTTTGAGAGGCAGCTCAGCTTCTCTGCTCATTGTTCGCCTCCCGGTGTGGCATTCCCGGCAGCAAATAGGGCACACAAAGTCCCCAAAATGGTCCCCATGGAACCTGCCATTCAATCTCCCTTACGGAGGGACCCTTTCCCGCTCACTCTCGGGCAGGTTATCAGTGCTGAGTGGAGCTCTTATCAGCGTCTGCTGCTGCTGCTGCTCTGACTGGGCTGTTTGGCCTGCCACATTGTGGAGAGACAGACGAGCAAAGGGACAAAAGGACGGGGCAAAGCGGCCACACGGCTAGCCAGGCAGGCCTACGAGAGGAATGTAATTACTGAATGAATGGACAAGCTCTGTGTTTTATCCACTGGAACACAACCACATGCGAAGAGTGAGAGAGAGAGGCAGCAAAAGAGTGAAATAAAGGGGCTAGCTAAATAGATTGTGTATGTCTATACACACTGCATTTAACTAAGTTTCAGTTGGTCAGGTTTAGGTGAAAGAATGAGGTCAGCTGACTACCTGAATATACTGAATATAGACCAGGTTATTCCATCAATGGATTTTTTCTTCCCTGATGAACACGAGCATATTCCAAGATGACAATGTCAGGATTCATGGGGCTGGAATTGTGAAAGAGTGATTCAGGGAGCATGAGATCATCATTTTCACACATGGATTGAGAGAGTTCACCACAGAGTCCAGATCTTAACCTCATTGAGAATCTTTGGGATGTGCTGGATGGAGAAGAGCTGCTTTGTGCAGCAGTCAGACTCTACCATCATCAATACTGCTGCAAAATCTTGGTGAAAAATTAATCCAGCAACACTGGATTGAAATACTGTAAATCTTGTGAAATTGCAGAAGCTTATCGAAAAATGCTACAGGGAATGCATGTTGCAATCAAAGCTAAAGACAGTCCAATTAATATTAGCATTTCTGAAGGCAGTGTATATCGTCGCTATCCAATGAAAAACACTTATCAACAAAACTTTACAGGAGAGAGAAAAAACCTTGTAAACTTTTAATGGAAGTCAATGTAAAAAGAGTTTATTTTTTAGGTCATTTTGAAGAGTTTCTATTGGTCTGTTCATCAATAAATTCTGGCACAGTGTACATGAAAGTTTGTTTGTTCAAATTATGTAGTAAACTGAAAATCGACAAAAATGGAAATAATTGTTTTTCATAGGACAGCGACCATATAGACATTATATCGCAATAATTATCCACTTGCCTGAATTGCGTTTGGTGTTGTGAGGCTTGGATGGAGCGGCTTAACCATTCTATCACTTGATGATAGAACCATATTCTATCATCAAGCTCTCTTCACTCTTCGGTTCTTGAACTAATCTGAAGACACATGATGATTGAAGATTTGTACTGATGTAATGACTCTATAGAAAGTTGGCAAAAAACTCTACACACTATGTGCCTCAGCATCTGCTTACCCTGCTCTGTTATTTTACATGAACAGAGCAAGTTGTTTTCGTTTTTAGTCGTTTTCACTGTGCTCGACTATAATATCACTGACAGTTGACTGTGGAATATTTAGTAGTGAGGAAATTTTATGATTAGACTTGCTGCAAAGGTGGTATCCGAGAGCGACCTATTTTTTCACTTATGTTTGTAGAAGCAGTCTGCATGCTGAGGTGCTTGGTTTTATTATTATTAATATCGCAGCATATTGGATTGCTGATTTCTGGTATTTCTGGTCAAATCTGGTAAAAAAAAAAAAATCCCTGTATTGTTACATTGCAATATATTTATTAGAAAACATATCAGTGTCTCATTCCAACAGTTAGTTTTGCCTGTGTCTTAATATTGGCACATTTCTATACTGGAACACTGGAACAATACTGGACGAGTGGAGTAAAAGAGACTGAAAAAATAAGAGAGGAGAAAAAATAGACAGCAAATGACTGAAATAGAGGTAGATGCCAAATAAGGAGAAGCCATCTAGCTAGGCTAATCTCCCTTCTTAAATACCGTTACAGATTAGCAGCACATTAGGATTCCCTTGATGACTCCACACACACTCCAACACTACAGCTGGGGTCCCTTAAATATCCTGTGATAAGCAGCACTAAACACCACTTGCTCTTCTGCCCCATCTCTCCATCACTCCTCTTCACACTCACACCAGCACAGCCTGTATCATCTCAGAAGAAGGGCGAGCACTGATCTAGAATCAGTTGTTTTTCCTATCTTAATGAACGCAATTATATTCCGAGGCCACCTAATCGTACATCTGCCCTCTTACTCCGAAACGCTTGATAAATATTCAATTACAAATATGTGTCCTAATCTGCGCAAGCGTTCCAAATCCTGATCACATGTCTGCTCCGATCGCTGTGATTTGACATGCAGTCCCTCAACAACTCAGCAGCATTTTCCATATGCACAGAAAGAGGAGCTCTCGGTTGGGAAGCAGGATCCAGTGATCAATGATCAAAAGAGGCAAAGAGGATGTTTATATGTGAAGAAGTGTGAGTTCAACTGAGCTCTGGCAACCTGCTGAGACATGCTCCACTGATGTGCTGTTTGAGCTATTCAACAGCACGTTTCAAAGGAGCCTGAAAAAGAGCGGCTGCACTGATTTTATTCTGTTTTTTTTTTTTTTTTTTTTTTTTTTTTTGTACAACACACTCCAAACCTGCACTCCAACCACAGCCAGCAGCCACTTCAGGTCAGGATGTAATTATGTGCACATTCATGTCAATATGTTGTTCACAAAATAAACAATTGATCCCTCCCCCATCCCTCTAGCTACATACTGGGTTGATGGCCTGCACATACTGTCAGACACAATTCCAGACAATCTGCAACAACACCAGAATGAGAGATGAGAATTTTTATAAGAATGCCTATTTTCACGTATTTAAGGTATAGATTTTTAGCTTGTCACTCTTTTCTGTGGTGGTGCTGTAGATCTTGAAGCTTATATACAGTATATACACTGCCTGGCCAAAAAAAAAAAAAAAACACTAATATTTCATTGGAGCGCCTTTAGCTTTGATTTCGGCACAAATTCACTGTAGCATTGTTTCAATAAGCTTTTGCAATTTCACAAGATTTACAGTATTTCAATCCAGTGTTGCTGGATTAATTTTTCACCAAGATTTTGCAGCAGTATTGATGATGGTAGAGTCTGACTGCTGCACAAAGCAGCTCTTCTCCATCCAGCACATCCCAAAGATTCTCAATGAGATTAAGATCTGGACTCTGTGGTGAACTCTCTCTCAATCCATGTGTGAAAATGATGATCTCATGCTCCCTGAATCACTCTTTCACAATTCCAGCACCATGACTCCTGGCATTGTCATCTTGGAATATGGCCGTACCATCAGGGAAGAAAAAAATCCATTGATGGAATAACCTGGTGTATATTCAGTATATTCAGGTAGTCAGCTGACCTCATTCTTTCAGCACATACTGTTGCTGAATCTAGACCTGACCAACTGCAGCAGTGAAAAGAATGGGTTAGTCTAAGGAAATCAGTGAATGCAGCACCTGTGCAACAGGTTCAGTCGTGAAATTTCTTCACTACTAAATATTCCACAGTCAACTGTCAGTGAAATTATAACCTAGTGGAAGCGACTGGGAACGAAAACAACTTGCTTGCTCTGTCTGAGTACAGTAACAAAGGTCGCCAACCGTACTGCAGAGCCAGTCACTAAAGACCTTTCAAGATTAATAAATAATTAAGAGCAGGGCAAGAGGGTGGATACTTTAGGCAATATAGATATTTCAGAAGAACCAATGGGTATATGCACCACTGAATCCATGTGTGGAGAAGAAGAATGGCTTGTTGTCACTTTGACAGGCCAACATTATGCTAATACAGTCCTACAACCAGTAGCTTTACCATTTCTGATCACACACTCTTGTGCACTGTTCCAAAAGGACAATGGTCATCCTAATACTGCTACTGTCTCAAGAGATGATACACAGATACTATAAGATGTCCAGCTACATCACCAGACCTATCCCTGATTAAAAATGTGTTGGATGCTATTTAACATGCTATTAACACTCCATTCCTACTGCAAAATCTGACAGATTGTGTGACAATATTTGGACACCATTAGGAACCTCTACAACTCCACGCTGGGGCATCTGGTGTGTTGTGTAACAGGTTTCATACTTCTTCTGTATGTGTAGCTCAATAAATATGACCAAGAACATTGCAACCCAGCATTTCCTTCTTAGTGAATCTCACTGATTTTTGGATAATGAGAGCACTGTATATACACACATTCTATATATTTTATTTATTTTCTCCGCTGGATCTAAAAGGCCACCAAGCAGCCATGGTACCAAAATAGCTACATAAATGCTAAAAACAAGCTACAGAAGAGAAATGTTTCTTCTACAGAATGATGCACTCTGGAAAATTCCCCAGAGACAGATGGAAACGGTACTACTTTACTTGAACCCTGTAGAACATACATGTTGAACAGTGACATGGCCACGGCGTAAACATGTTAAATATAGAACATGCCATATGACATGAGATGTATAAGTGCATGAAAGAGTGCGCCATTTAAAGTGTCTCCTGTAGCCTAACTGCTTATCCATGACTCATAAAAATAAAATAGTAATAATACATACACTCATCTCTACTATATTATTAATTATCATAAAATGTCTTTTAGTCCCTTAAAAGAAAAGGTGACCAATAAAATTATACGTTGCTTCAATAATATAATAGAACAGATAATAGAGGACATCTAAAGCTAGTCTAGAATTGAATTGCAAAACATTTTTAGATGCCTATCATTTAATTATACTTAATTTAGAGTGACTATCATAGTGAATAACTAACTACATGCTGTTTTATTGTCTCAGTAACCTGCTCCTCTGACACCACAGGCAGCAGTCAGACGTTTTAGAAACCATAGCCTATCTGGGGTTCAATTGATGCAATTACTGGAGTCGAAGTTGAAATCACATGGATGATGTTGCCATCGCTGACAGCGAGCTGTAATCCAGCTGTGATGATGTTACGTCAGGTAGTTTTAACTGAGTACCTACGAGTGTTCCCCTGAAATGAGTGAACTGTCACTTCCAATTAAGCTGTTGAGTCTCTTTATCCACTAGAGCCCTTTCTACACTTATCAGAATGGTTTTAAAAACAGGGTTTTTGAGTCTGTGTTTGTCCGTCTGTCCACATAAAAACTGCATTTCTTTGGTCACTTTTTGAAAACGCTCTTCATGATTTTTAATATCATGCTGTGGACAAAGAAAACTGAGGTTGTCACAATTCGTGCAGATTTCTGGCTGTAGCTCAAATACATATTTTTATACACAAGGTGCACCAGATTATAAGGATCATTTTAAGCGACACTAGTAAGGAACAATGGTGTCGCCATGTTTCCCAACGAATTCCCTTCTAATTCCCTTTTAATTAATGTTTTTTTTTTTTTGTTTTTTTTTTTTACATTTTCTTTCAAAGTCAAAGAAGCACTGGATGTGAATCTACACAGATTTCTCTACACAGACAACAGCACTAGCCACAGTTAGCACTGCTTAGCGCTAATAAATGCAGCCTGACAGAGCTACACTGACAGCGCTACACTGAGGAACCCTGGGTGTTCCAGTTAGCCAAGGTGCTATCAGCTAGCAGTTAGTCCCATGTATTATTCCTTGTTTTAACACGATAAACACAAATTTTACAGTCCAATATACTCGCCTCTGAGCAGTGAAAGAGCTAGCGCTGTGATTAGAAGCTAATGCTAATACAGCTCCAGCCTTGGTGGCTGTAAGCTGTAAGCTTCACTGAAACTCATTATAACACTGTACTTAAAAAAGGATTTTAAGTGCATCTTATAGTGTGACAAATATGGTACATATTCAAGTCATAAAACTACAACATTTACAGACAGATAGTATTAGGTTTTAAATTTTCACATGTGAATAAAACTGAAAACAAATATATAATGCTTTTTTTCATTTAGAATCTGTAATTTCAGGGCTTGCACAGTACATGGTGTAGTAGTGTGGAATTTGCAATTAAACCCATTGCTTTCTTGCTCCTTCATGATCTGTTGATATCAATGTGTTTTTTTTTATTAAGTACATTGTTTAATACAGGGCTAGCATGCTATTACTGTTGTTTTTTGGATGGAGCTGCTCAGCCATGGAAACCCATACCATGTTGTTTTTTACCTTTTTAAGGAAAACTTTTAGACGAAATAGAGGGAAGCTGACAGTTTTTCTATAAATCCACATATTAACCTAGCATTACAGTGCATTAAAGCTTATACGGTCATTTATATTTCTATATTGTGCACGCTAATTGGTGATTGCAGAGTATAAAACCCTCAAACGTATTTTTGTTTACTCTTCTTTTTCAGGACTAACTAAGTGCACTGTATGTCTTTGAAAAACAGGAGTTTGTTGCATATTTTACATTTTTGGGGGATATTCAGAAATCCACAGGCATGACTCACAATTATGCATACAGGGTCAAAAATACATATAGCTACTTATACTGTTTTGGATGGTCAGCACCAACCCAAAAATCATCATGTCAAGACTCTGGCCTCCAAATATCTGGTAGCCATCCAAGAAAGAAGCCATCTTTTTAAAAAAATGAGACCCTCAGGTTTATAGCTGACCACATGGACAAAGAAAGGTTTTATGGTCAGATGAGACAAAGAATGAATTGTTTGGCTAGACTGAGGCATTAACAACACTGTGTCAGTTGGTAAGGATGGATCTTGGGATTTGACAATAAATTTTCCAAACTTTCTTGACCTCAATTTTAATTTCTAGGAAATCAATATTAAATACATATTAAATATAACTGAGTTTTACCAAATCTGCCAAGAAGGGTGGACAAATATCCAAACAGTACTCTGTCAGAAGCTTGTTGATGGCTACCTAAAGCCTCTGGTCAAAATTCATGCGTGATAGATGTTTACTGTTGACCCTGTATTGATTTTAGTATAAATTTTCCAAATTTTCTTGACCTCAATTTCAATTTCTAGGAAACCAACAAATAGAACCAAATGTTTACCAAATCTGCCAAGAAGGGTGGACAAATATCCAAATTGAATTCTGCCATAAGCTTGCTAAAGGCTACAATAAAGTATCTGGTCAAAATTTAGGCATGATAGGTGTATACTGTTGACCCTGCATTGATTTCCAAAAAAAAAATGTGAATCAAATTCTTTTTTTTTTTTATTTTTTTTTATTATTATTAAAGGTGCATTGCACACTGCTGTACACTCATTCTGTCTCGAACTACATCTAAGAATATATACATTGTGAGAACACCAGCAACTCTATGTCCTAAAAATACTATAGAGCACTTAGGCTATAAATAAATTCTGGGATGTGTCACATTTAATGTGCACTTAAGCAAGACTACAAACTGCAAGTGTGGGCTTTGGGACAGGCCCAACCTTTCAGCAGCCAGTCATCCAAAAGCACTTCAGTGTGATCATCTTAGTGATCATAAATAGTGACTGGTGAAGTGTTCAGGGTGAGGATGTGTTGACCGTTTACAGTATGCATCATTTTTTTGATGGTGGGAAGAGTGTAAGTGTAAGAAAGAGGAAGATTAAACCCAGAAAAGCTTTAAAAAAGATTTAAGGAACTGAAGGTGGTTTATCGGTGGCTTCGCTCCAAAAGAAGTCTTTTAGGTGCCTTTCTGTTTAACAGTGCAGCCAATAAACAGCGGACCTCTGTTGCATTTCGTGGCAGTAGGTAGTAAGCTAAATAATTAGAGACTTTTACGCTTCTCATTATAGTCTCCCAGCTGCCTCTAATTATCCGCAGCTGAGTTCTGGAAGAAAGGGGAGGAAGGTGAGAGCTGACTTTGGCCTGGAATGAAAGTAGACCATATGTTCTGCACCATGATTTTGGGTCATGAAGATGTTAGTGCTTGTGGGTATCCAGGGGCATGTGGTGCTGTGTGTTTTACAGTAGGTCAAGGAATGTGTACCAATTAGTCAAAGGTGCACATACACACACTCTCTCTTTCTCTTTCTATTTCTCACACACTCACCCACACACTATTATACACACTCTCTTTCACATAGCTGGCATTCTACTAACCCTCCTATACACACACACACATACCTACTGTACACACTGAAGAGCATGTGTCCATCTTCCCCACATGATCACACACACACATACACACACATACATATACATACACATACACAGCCCCCAGGACGTATCAGGTCAGTGCAAAAGGCTAGAAGCACTCAACAGGAATGCAGAGAGGAAAAAGGGGGGAAAAAATGCAATTTAATGATGAACTCACCCCGAAAGCACCCTGCGCCTGTCAATCAGCTCCGAGAGGCACACAGAGGAAGTTAGACAGCAGCGGGGGAATGCAAAAGCCCATGCTTGGCGGTCCGCACACAAGCTGAAATGAGATCTCGACCAATCTGATTGAATTATTGTGATCTCATTCAGAGCAGCAGCGCTTTAGGCTCTAATACTGCTCAATGATAAGCGCTGGGGAGGAAATTGACCTCCAGGAGCAAGGCAAGCAGGTGGGGGGAGGAGGGGTGGTGGTGATGGGGGTGAATGAGAGAGAGAGAGAGAGAAAGAGAGAGAAAGAGGATTGAGTGTTTGTTTAGAAGCTTGGTGTGACCGACTCTGATGATTGACTCTGTAGCTATTATGGTGCGGATGGACGATCTTCGAGGCGAGTGTGTGAACACACTGTTCATTTTTCACACAGGGAGCAGCAGGATCACGCTCATCACACTACAGGTGTAGCCTGACAATCAGCCCCTCATGACATATTCTAGACATACCTTACTCTACATATACAGCTCTGGGAAAAAAAAGAGAGACTACTTTAAATTCTGAATCAGTTTCTCTGATTTTGCTATTTATAGATATATGTTTGAGTAAAACGAACATTGCTGTTTATTCTATAAACTACAGACAACATTTCTCCCAAATTCCAAATAAAAATATTGTCATTTAGAGCATTTATTTGCATAAAAAATGAGAAATGGCTGGAATAATAAAACAAATAAGAGTTTTCAGGCCTCAAATAATGCAAAAAAAAAAAAAAACAAGCTCATATTCATAAAGTTTTAAGAGTTCAGAAATCAATATTTGGTGGAATAACCCTGTTGTTTTTAATCACAGTTTTCATGCATCTCGGCATGTTCTCCTCCACCAGTCTTACACACTGCTTTTGGATAACTTAATGCCACTCCTGGTGCAAAAATCCATGCAGTTCAGCTTGGTTTGATAGCTCGTAATCATCCATCGTCTTCTTGATTATATTGGTTTCTTATTTTTTTCCAGAGCTGTATATTACGGATGTCCCAACGTGATCCAGTGACAGGGATACTCTAATCTATCCTGTCCTATCCTAATCTTAAACAATTTTTGAGTTCTTGTTTTAACCACAGTGTTCAGAGTGCCCTCTAATGTCCTCAAGGAGCCAATAAAAGGCATCATTTCCCATCCGTCAGCTCTGAGAAGAGTTCTCATGAGGTAAATTAAAAAGCTTAATTAGAGTCTACAATGTGAAAATACTATTTTACTGGCAGTTTTTTAAACCAAAACTAAACAGCATGTTCAGAATCAAGTAGAGTCTAATGCTAATGCTAATACACAGACACAGATATTGTGATGGCTAGACAATTTGGTCAGATCATCTTCAAAACATCAGGCAGGGCTGATGAGGTGTTCCCTGTATACAGTGGTCAGTATCTACCACCAACAACCAGTAAACTGGTGACATTGTCATGGATCAGGGGACTAAAGACCTGCTGCTACTGTCTTGGTTGCCAGATGCCACAGGATACAGTCAGAGGTCTTGTGGAGTACATGCCTTGATAGGTCACTTTTTGGATTTTGGCGGGATTTTTTTTTTTAAACAGAGAGTCAACAGGGGTCTATACAATATTAGGCAGCTTGTCTCCTATAGAGTCATTGTCTATTAGCAATATTTACAGGGTATTGATAAAACTTTACAGGCACTAGGCAATGTGTGTGCGTGCATTTGCACATCTGTGTCAGCAATAAGTGCAACTTAATGTAGCTGAATGCACTCATTGGACGGGGTGTCCACAAACATTTGGACTTATAGTGATAAAGCTTATAAACAAATATAATATATAATTCAGACCCATATCCTGATGTGTATTTGTGCAGGTGTGTTTGTATGAAAGAGAGAAGAAGAGAAGAGAGAGAGAGAGAGAGAGAGAGAGAGAGAAGTGAGAGAGAAAGAGAGAGAGAGAGTGTTTATTTGCACTTCTTAGACATAATTTGCATGTTTTCATTTTCTCATCCACTACTGTATCAGTTCTCATATTATATTAGCCAGTGTGTGCGTGTGTGTGTGTGTGTGTGTGTGTGTGTGTGTGTGCCTTAAGCAAACTAATAGATGAAGTGATTTGTTTGTTCTATAGTCTCATATTGCCTCTGACAGCTTGTTTACTTCATATTGAGTTTATGAACACAGAGCTTATGGATCATAACTATATCACATTTACATTTTCACAAATTTTTCAACAGAAAATCCGAACTGTAAACAACTCTCGGTGTACGTCTCGGTTTTGTGACTGTTTGAAAAAGAAGCATCTGCTAATTAACTGAACGCAGATGTTGGACACCGAATATGCACCATTAGGCCTGTCGAAATAAATATACTCTATAATATGTGGATGATACATTGTCCCAGAAAGACTAATGCAGAGATATAATTCTGTATAAATCTTATTGGATATCAGCTTTGCAAAAGCTAACACTGCAACAAAGACAGTACTACTGTGTACAATGTATAGACAAAAGTATTTGGGTTGTTTCTTCCCAAATCAACAGTATTAAAAAAAAAGCTTATTCTGCTTTTATTGGAGTAACTGTCTCTACTGTCCATGTAGAGCCTTCTACTAGAATGGGAAACATTGCTGTGAGGATTTGATGGCATTCAGGGACAAAAGGATGTTTGATGATAACCACCACACTCCAACAGGTTCCAACAGGTCAATAGGTTAATTGGTCCCAATGGCTTCCAATTGGTTCCAAATGGTTTGCATTTTCTGCTCCAGTGAGTCCTAGTCTATTGTGAGTACACGTCTCTACAGTGACTATACAAGATGTCACCCAAGATGGCGGCGCGTTAACACGCAGCGGCCGCTCCGGGTCCGTTAAATGGTGCTTTTGTGTTACTATTTGTCGTTTTTTTCCGTTTATTTCCTGCAAATATGTGCATCGGAACACTCGTGCACATGTTCTACCACCGCCAGACCCTGCTACAGTGGAGAAATCAGCCAGAAAACACTCTACCGGACGAGGTTCTGCAGACGCTACTTGAGCTTAGCCTGCTAAGAGACCCAGGCCGCCAGCCTGCGGTGTTTCCTGACGCCGGAGCCCAGCGGAAGTGCCATCGCAAGCGGTGCGAGCGTAAGCGTAAGCGCGGAAAGAGAGCCGGGATCCGCGCGAGGCTAAAGGCTAGTCCTAGCCGGCCGGCTATACCATCGCTCTTTCTTGCAAACGTCTGTTCCCTTGACAATAAACTGGACTACATCCGACTCTGGCGAACTACCCAGCGTGAGTTCAGAGACTGCTGTGTTTTGGTTTTTGTGGAATCGTGGCTTAACGACAACATTCCGGACAGCGCCATTCAGCTAGCCGGGCTAACCGCGTTCAGAGCGGATAGGAGCGCGGCTCTATCCGGGAAGACCCGCGGTGGAGGCGTGTGTGTTTACATCAACACGGAATGGTGTAACAACGCTGTGACTGTCGCCAAACACTGCTCTCCGCTGGTGGAGTTCCTGATAGTCAAGTGCAGACCTTTTTATTTAGTACGGGAGTTCTCTGCCGTGCTAATAGCTGCTGTCTACATCCCACCCAGCGCTAGCATTGGTGCTAATGCTAAAGAGGCTCTGTGTGAACTCTATCGGCCTATCAGCGATCTGCAAAACAAACACCCAAACGGACTGTTTATTATCGCCGGAGATTTCAACCACGCAAATCTCAAGTCAGTGCTCCCTAAATTCCACCAACATGTGAACTTTGCAACGAGAGGAGCGAGCGCGTTGGATCTTGTTTACACAAACATCCCCAGCGCGTACCGGGCGGAGCCCCGCCCCACCTCGCTTTCTCGGATCACATGTGTGTTTGGCTGACTCCAACATACACACCACTCATCAGACGCTCCAGACCAGTTCAGAAGCAGGTGAAAACCTGGCCGGCAGGCTCCATCTCTACCCTTCAGGACTGTTTTGAGTGCACTGCATGGGACATGTTTAGGGAGGCTGCTACTGAAGGCGATTCTGTTGATTTGGAAGAGTATGCAGCATCAGTCACTGGCTACATCAGCAAGTGTATTGATGATGTCACTGTCTCCAAGACCATCACTACACGCCCAAACCAGAAGCCTTGGATGACTGCTGAGGTACGTGCGCTGCTGAGGACCCGCGACTCCGCCTTCAGAGTGGGTGACAAGGTGGCCCTGAGGAAAGCGAGAGCCGACCTGTCAAGAGCTATCAGAGTGGCAAAGCGCGCACACGCCCAGAGAATCCACAGCCACTTCAAGGACACGGGTGACGCGCGGCGCATGTGGCAGGGCATCCAGGCAATCACCAACTACAGGACAATGCCACCGTCCTGTGAACGTGATGCCTCCCTCCCTGATGCCCTAAACAACTTTTATGCACGGTTTGAGGCACAAAACAACACGATGGCGAGAAAGACCATGCCCAAGCCGGACGAGCAGGTGTTGTGCCTGACTGCAGTGGATGTGAAGAACACTCTGCGCAGAGTCAACCCACGAAAAGCCACTGTCCCAACGTGCCTTAAGTCCACCACCATCGTCCCCGTGCCGAAGAAGTCCACAGTGTCCTGCCTCAATGACTACCGTCCCGTTGCACTTACACCCATCATCATGAAGTGCTTCGAGAGGCTAGTCATGAGGAACATCAAGACACGACTGCCCTCTTCACTGGACCCCCTGCAGTTTGCGTATCGTCCCAATCGCTCCACGGACGATGCCATCACCACCACCCTTCATCTCTCCCTCACCCACCTGGAGAAGAAGGACACTTACGTCAGAATGCTGTTTATAGACTTCAGTTCAGCATTCAACACCATCATCCCACAGAACCTCACCAGGAAGCTAAGCTCGCTCGGCCTCAACACCCCCCTCTGCAACTGGATCCTGGACTTTCTGACGGGGAGACCCCAGTCAGTCCGGTTCGGGGGCAGCACCATCACACTGAACACGGGGGCCCCCCAGGGCAGTGTCCTGAGTCCTCTGCTGTTCACCCTGCTCACTTATGACTGTGCTGCAAAACACAGTTCTAACAGCTTTACCAAGTTCGCCGATGATACAACCATGCTGGGTCTCATCACCAAAGGCAACGAGTCAGCATACAGAGAGGAGGTGCAGCGGCTGACAGACTGGTGTACAGTCAACAACCTTCACCTGAATGTGGACAAGACAAAGGAAATGGTTGTTGACTTCAGGAGAGCACAACACACCCACTCTCCACTCAACATCGACGGGTCCTCTGTGGAGATTGTTAAGAGCACCAAGTTCCTTGGTGTCCACTTAGCAGATAACCTCACCTGGACCCTGAACACCAGCTCCACAGCCAAGAAAGCCCAGCAGCGTCTCTACTTCCTCCGGAAGCTGAGAAATGCCCGTCTCCCTCCACCCATCCTCACACTCTTCTATAGAGGGACCATTGAAAGCATCCTGAGCAGCTGCATCACTGCCTGGTTTGGGACCTGCACCGTCTCTGACCGCAAGACCCTCCAGCGTATTGTGAGGACAGCTGAGAGGATCATCGGCGTCTCTCTCCCCTCCATCACGGACATTTACACCACCCGCAGCATCCGCAAAGCAACCAGCATTGTGAATGACCCCACTCATCCCTCACACGAACTGTTCTCCCTCCTGCCTTCGGGAAGAAGGTACCGCAGCATCCGGTCCAGCACGACCAGATTCTGCAACAGCTTCTACCCCCAAGCCATCAGACTCCTTAACTGCAGAGACTGAACTGATGTTTTTTCTGTACATGCACACACACTCTTACCCCACTTACACCAGAAAATGGAAAGCACTAAAAACCCTACTACCTCACTGGACTCTATTGCACACTGTGTAATAGAGGTAATTACTACCTCACTGGTCTTTTTTGCACACTGCAAAATTTGCACACTGTCTTGTTATTTATTATTCTTTGTCTGTATGGTGTTGTCTGTCTGCACTTTTGTACTGTTGCACTATTGTTCTGTCTACACTGTGTTTATGTGCACCATGGTCCTTGGAGGAACGTTGTTTCGTTTCACTGTGTACTCTGTATATAGCTGAAATGACAATAAAAAACACTTTGACTTTGACTTGATGTGTTCTTGCACATTGGCATATATTCTGTGTCTGGTGTATGCATATATGTATGTATGACTATGTATACTCTGTTTATATATTAGGTATTACAAGTAATTTGTTGACCAATGCCATAGAAGACCCACCTTCAGTTCCATAATAAACCTTTGAAAATGAAGGACTGTGGAGAACCATTCACATGTTTACAATCAGAAAACGTTTTTTTAGCAATTTAAAGAGTCTTCATATTCACGTCTTTTGGAAAAAAGGTTCCATATATAACCAAAAGGTTTCTTCTATGGCACTCAAGGACCTCAATATACATGTAAGACTGTAATAATACACGGAAAGGAATATTGGAACACATGCTAATTCACTATTTCTTCTGAAAACAAGGCTAATAAAAAAAAAAAAAACGTTTATCCTGCTTTTGTTTGAGTAACTGTGTCTACTGTACACGAAAGGACCATAAGAACCTCAATATGGCCTCAACATGGTTTCTGTCAGTCTTGACGTTTTCAGTCTGCCTGCTCTGGACTCTGTTTCAGACATTTAAGACTCCAACTCCCAGCATGCACTGACACCAGATGATCTGGACTCTGCTGATCACATGATGCTACGGTGTTCATGCTCTCCAAGCTTCTGATTGCCCACACCTGTCTGTGTTAGTATATATATACCCCTTTGTTGCTTATGCTCTTCGCTGAGTATTGAATCTAGTTTACTGGCTCTTCTACTAAGCGTTTCTTTTGATTGTTTTTTCCTTGTTACCAACTCTATTTTGTGTTATTTGACCACTCTCTTGCCTTTTCCACAGTTTTTTGTTTCTGTAGTTTCTGTTGTTAGACTACACTTTTTGCCTCGCCCTTACCTGTTGAATTCCCTGTGTACGAGACTTAAGCCCGCTCACTCTGTTGTACGTTATTTATTCTAGCTACCTTCTTGTTATTAATAGATAGCTTGACTATTTGTTTAATAAACTTTATGTTAAGTATCTTTGTGTATTAACCTCACATCTTTTACTGTTTGGATAAAACAATTTTGGGACACTTTTGTTTATTCAGTGTTTCTTCGAAAAACTAAAAAAAAGGGTATTAAAAAGAGTTTATCCAGCATTTGCTCAAGTAATTGTCTTTTGAGTAAAAGGCTTTAAAGAATGTTATTAAGGACAGAATATTGAATGGTCATCACCCCAACCTCATCCTCAGCTCCCAAGTGTATCCCAAATGCATTGGATGGAGCTCCATCATATTAAAGAACACATACAGCTCATTACTGTGGTGCCAGTAGCTTCATGTAAATCTGCTCCACAGACCTGGTGGTCTCTTTAGTTTTCCCATAATGCCTCAACAACATTGACCAGCTAATCTATAAAAACATGCACAAACAGATATGCATTCTCACACTCACGCACACGCTCCCTGAACCTGCATGTCTCACAGATGCAGATTTAGCGTGGGCGAAAGATTCCAGATTTAGCCCTGGCCTATCTGATTGCAGTAATCTAATTTGATTTATGTGCAGCAAGTGTGCGGAGTGTGTGTGCAGGAGAAGCTCAGGACTAATTGAGGGAGTTTTAAATCACTGCATGCGCGACGCAGCAGGAGAGGAGCTCCCTCTCGGCTCCCGGGGAGAATGGATATGAACCCCCACCAGCTCTCCCCCTCCAACCGTTCCTCAGCAAAGCCACCCCCTCCACCCCCCACAGACTTTCATCTGCTCTGCACTGGTCATGACCAAGGACATGTTCTACTGAGGGTTAGGTCCGCTGATCTAAACACAGCAGATTACATGTCATGTAACACCCGAGCTGCCGTGGATTGTGCTCACAAACGAGCTCAATTCCCCGAGACCTTTAACACACAGTAAAGGACTAAACTGCAATTTGACTGATGTTTTTGTGTGCACTGCGGGAATTGGCAATGAATCTAATTACGTATAATGTGTCTAACTAGCATAGATGACATTATGCATTTTCGTTTTCTGAGCAGTATCATAGATTTGCACAGTTTTTGAGGGTGTGAACCGAGATGAAACTGTCTGCATATTTCGAAAATAGAGAACCATAATATTTGGCACATAAAAGCACATTATGCAAAAGGCCCAAGGTAATGGCAGTCATGCTGATGGTACACTTAAAAAAAAACATTTTGAACGAACATATTTAATCATGAAAAGTGGTTTCAACATAGAAAAATATCTATATCTTAATGGAGCAACAAAAAGCCTCGTGTAACTACTAATATAAATTAAGCTCTCTAAACATACTGTACTACTACATCTCAAAAAAATAGTTCCAATTATTTAGTTCAAAATGTGAAATTCATATATCATATAGATGTATTACACACACAGAGTGATCTATTTTAAGCTTTTATTTATTTTATTGTTGATGATTATGTTGATGGCTTACATCCAATAAAAACGCAAAAATCAGTGTCTCCGAAAATTTTAATATTATATTACAGACCAACTGGTACTTTTGGCAGTGTGGGCAGTGTGCCATTTCCTGCTGGAAAATGAAATCTGCATCTCTATAAAAGTTGTCAGCAGAGGGAAGCATGAAGTGCTGTAAGATTTTGTGGGAAAACAAAACTGCACTGACTTTAGACTTGATAATAAAACACAGTGGATCAACAGCTGCAGATGACAGACATGTCTCTCCAAACCATCACTGATCATCAGTAAATTTTATATTTCATTTGTAAATCAAGAGACCACAAGTCAGTGCAGTGTTTTTTTTACCACAAAATCTTACAGCACTTTATGCTTCTATCTGCTGACAACTTTTATAGAGATGCGGATTTCATTTTCCAGCAGAACTTGGCACACTGCCCACACTACCAAAAGTACCAATTGATCTTATATAATATTAAAATTAACTGAGACACTGATTTTTGGGTTTTAATTGGCTGTAAGCCACAATCATCAACAATAAAATATATAAACGCTTAAAATAGATCACTCTGTGTTTAAAACGTCTATATAATATAAGAGTTTCACATTTTGAACTCAATGACTAAAATAAAGTAACTTTTCAATGATATTATATTTTTAAGATGCACTAGTATATGTATTGATTGCTTCAAATTTGGTTTTTATTTGATTTATCCAACTTATCACGTGAATATTACAGACTGACAGCAACACGCTCACTTTTCAGTAGAAATATACACTCACTGAACACTGGTCATGCTCATATGAGCCACCAGAATGGGATTTTCAGCACAAGAAGTTCAAGAGTTTGCTCAGAATCATGGAAGAAAGAAAAAATACATTTAGAGAGCGGTTGTGCACCAAACACGAACACCTTGTTGGTGATTACATTAAAGATAACCACTTTAATGTGGAGCATCTCAGCATGCACAGAATGTCTAATGTTAAGGTGGATGGGCTACAACAGTAGAAGACCACATCAGAGTGCTAATTTATTCAGTCAAGAACAGAAAGCTGAGGCTGCAGTGGTTCAGCACAGGCTCTCTGAAACTGCACAGTCTGGAGAAAGTCTGGATAAACCTGGCATGGTCAGACAAATCTCAGTTTTTACCAAGCAACACACATGACAGGGTCAAAATTAGGCATTAACTGTGTATATCCATTAACCATCAAGAGGTCAACAATCCTGACCAGTATCAAAAAACATTATTTGAACGTCACAGCCTATTTGAGTATTGTATGAGTATTGATCATCTCTGCCCCAAAAACTATGAATGACCATCTATACAACAGCTATATCCAGCATGACTATAATGCATCATATCACAAAGCCAATAGTCTCTCTCTTAAACTGTTTTTTTTTTTACCATGACCTTCCTAGTCACTGGATCTGCATCTAATAATAAAACTCCTTCTGAATGAGGTTGAAGGCATTAATACCAGAATAAAAGTGCTCCTAAAAATCTGCAGGAACTGAATGATGCAATCATTTCAACACAAACCAGAATCTCAAAGGAATGTTTCATCTTGTGGAATCCATGACGTATTGAAGTTTTCAAGCTGTTCTGAGATCAGAAGGAGGTCCTACCCAATATTAATATACTATTCACTTTTAAAAAGTAAAGGTATTCCAAAGGCATTTCGAGCAGTGCTATAGAAGAAGCACAGCTGGTTTCATAAAGAAGCGTATTGAGTATTGATCATGGTGACGAATGTATGTGAAGAAGCTATAAACTAATAAATGTTTGTAGCACCTTCATTTCTAACAGTGTTCCTAGTATATAAAGTAATTTATTTTAATTATTTTTGAGTATTCAAGTCTATTGGCTGATACTCTTTACAGAAAATATTGATTTAATCACAGCAGACAATCAGCCAAACAGTTACAAACACTTCTACTTACTTCTGGTCTGGGTTGCTATTCAGCCCCTGCTAAACAGACAAAGCAATCAATTACAAGAAAATAATGACCTTCCTCCACCTTTTCCTGCGTGCAGTGTGATCAATGTGTGAATTAGACTGCATTTGCCAATCTCACTTTTTTTTAGAGGACTGAGAAAAACAAGAGAATGTGAAACAATGGAGAACAGGGTATGATCCCCTGTTTCAAATTCAATATCTCAGATGCACTAAAATCTCACACGCAGTGAGATCTGATGCCGCATTGGATAAGCAGAAATAAACACGAGTACTCAGAAGGAATCCCTCCCATATCTGGGGATTACTGTGGTTTATTTTGTTTGTTTGCGAGTTTGTATACTGTAAGTATGCATATCCTCAGATCCAGACCACCAGAAAGCCTGTAGAATATGACAGAACAATTTAATCTGGTTACATTTTTACAAGGAACAAATCATGGAAAAATCATGAATCCTTGCTTATCACTGTTTTGTATTGCTGTTATATTTTACTTAAGCAATAGAACACAAGAGGGAGTGTGTTATCACGAATAACATCGTTTTCTTACTAGATTAATAATTACAACAAAAGAATGAAAAAAAATGATAATGAATATGCTTTAATACAGACTGTGCCTTCCGCCAAATAGTAGTTCCACAACAAGCAAACTGTAACAGAACTGTAGCTACAAAACAGTGTATGGTTTATACGTTAGCTTGAAATCAAAACTGCGGGTTAAGGGGGTTAATAAACGTTAGGAGCGTGAAATAATGCTGAATCTCTCCTCTCCTACACCGTGGAGTTATCTTTAGGTGAAAGCTGCTCTTTTGTGAGTATTTCTCACATGTAAATGTAAATCGCCTACAAGGTGATGACAGAACAGCTCCTTCCTACCTGCACTCACTCCTGAAGGCTTACGCTACCTCCCGGCCGCTGCGCTCCTCCAATGAACATCGCCTCGCTTTTCCAAACGTTTACCACACAAAGCAATCCAGACTGTTCTTATACAGAGTTCCCCAATGGTGGAACAAACTACCTTCCACTACCAGATCAGGAGAATCTCTCACTATCTTTAATAAACTCCTGAAGACAGAGCTCTTCAAAGAGCACTTATTCTCCTAACACCTCTAACTAACTACCTTCTACTACCAGATCAGGAGAATCTCTCACTATCTTTAAGAAACTCCTGAAGACTGAGCTCTTCAAAGAGCACTTACTCTCCTAACACCTCTAACACACAAACTAACTACTTCTAACCTCATTTCCTTCTTCCCCTTCTCTACTCCTCCATCCCATTATTTCCCTTTGACCTCCTTTAAGCCCTGTCTAAAGATGTTTTTACCTTTAACTTCTATTACTTTTGAACTTAACTATTGTAAGTCGCTTTGGACAAAAACGTCTGCCAAATGTAATGTAATGTAATGCAATGTAATTTCTGCCTGTTTGCTGGGTGGTGTTGGTTAGCTAGCTGTGCCTGAAGGACTGTGGTTAGGTTAGCGTAGCTTGCTTTAGCTTAGCATTAGCTTAGCTTAGCTTAGGCTGGCTGGTTAACGTTCTGGTTGTGAGACTGCAGCAGAGGTGACTGATGGATTTTTTTCTTTCTCTCTTTTCCACAAAAGACGAGCCAGCACAGCGGGCTGGGGGCGAGCGTGCCGTGGCTGGGTGCTTGCCTGTGCTAAGCTAATGCTGCTGGAAAATTACCAAAAAGTAACTTAAAAAAGTTACTGAAAAAAATTGTAACGCGTTACTGACATTACTGGTCTATATACCACATATATACAAAAGTCACTGGAATAGCAGTATGCATGAGTTTGAGAAAGGCCTTATAGTAGGTTTCAGATGGATGGGACATTCTATTTCTGATTTCATCATCTTTAACTATGCCTGTGTCCCCTATACTTCACACTGATTTACACTGCTATTGTAGAATGTTAACAATTTGGTAAAATGTCATTCCAGGTGTTATGCCGAATTCTGTCCTCCTGCTGGAATCTGCTGGACTCCCAGTGCATGCACGCCTTGCCTAGGAATAAACGTGGCAAATTAGCAGCCAAGCATACAGTGTAAGGGTGTATGAACCGACCAAGATGGTTTGGATGCAAATGCAGGCAGGTTTATTAATCTAAAACACAAGGCAAAATCGTGGTCAAAAAATCAGGTTAGTTCAATCAGTAGTTAAATCAGAGTTCAAAAACCAGAAATAAATCACAAGGCGTAAAAAAATCATAGTCAAAAAGCAGGCAAGAGTTAAAAAAAAAGTAAAAACACTCGATAAGGCACTTGTGTGGCAATATCTCACATCTAGAAACATGGAGAGAACCAGTATAAATAGTCCATGTGATCAGCTGATGTTCCACAGGTGTGTGTGAGAGGAGTAGAGTTAGCTTATTAGTACTCTGGAGAGACTGATCTTAAAGGTGCAGGTGTGACAAAGAGGTTGTGATAGATATATAACTGGGTCAGAACATCTCCACAAAGTCAGGCACTGTGGTTTTTTTTTCTGGTATGAAGCGTCCAGTATCTACCAAAAGTGGATCAAGACAGAAGCAGCAACAGGGTCAAAGGTCAGAGTAACTAAGAACCATAGATGCGATCCATGGAGGCTTCACCTCACAAACTACAGAGGTTAAAGGATCTGCTGCTTCTGTATTGATGCCAGATACTAGAGGAAACCTTCAAGGGTCTTGTGGAGTACATGCCTCGAATGTTATGGCTGATGGGTGTATATGTTTCATTGGTCTCTTTGTTATCAGTAGACTACAGTTGTAAATTGTGTAAAATACTGAATAACCAACAACCACTAATATATAGCAATATAAACATTTATATCCAGCATTTACATTGGTCTATATCAGTGTTTCTCAAACTGTGGCACAGGTACCAGTGGTGGTACTCAAAGCATCCCAATGTGGTACACTAGATAACCTCAAAATAATTCTGCCTGCATTAAAATATTAAGAACTGAAATCTGTCATCCCTACTGTACTTTCCAACATGCTATTATTAACATCAGTTTTATTGACCCTAGGGTTAAACCCTGTGGAACACCACAAGCTATGCTGTATCAACCATCCGACAACAGTTTACAATAGTTTTTGCATTTCAATTAATAGCTAAATATGGTAGTAAATCCTCGTGAGATGAATCAATAGGAAAACTGTATTAGCCAGAATCAATAATCAATCAAACAATTTACCACACTAACTCACAGAAACAGTAGTCAAGCTCCACATAACAGGTGAAGAACAATTGGCTACAGATATGACATGTATATGTGTGGATTACACGTCTAGCTTACTTTGTATAAACAACAATATGTGTGGTAACTACACGTGTTTCTGTAAAATGCCTTGCAGGTGGTACTTAAAAATTTTCATTTGGACATTGGTGGTCTATTGGTGGTCATCATGGTCTAAAAAAATTGAGAACCACTGGTCTATATAATGTTTTCCAATGGAAAGAAGCAATATGTTAAGCTCTAAAATAGTCTCAGCATTGATCAAATAAAAATAATGACGGTTATTGAGACATAAAACCATAAAAATGTTATTTACGGACATAATGACAAGAAAAACAAGGAACTAGAAATAATGGCCTTTTGCAGCATAAAAACAAAAATACAGTATATAAAAATCCAGATTAAAATCCCATTAACTCAGAGGAAACACAACATACCGAAGATATTGGACTATTCAGTCATAACATTAATTTTATAAATGATTCGAACGGTCTGGAATAAAAATGCTGAGATCTGAATTGCTATATAAAGCTCAGCACACGGAGGTAATTAAGCACTGGTGACATAAAGAGCGTAATAAACCCGTGATGATCTTTCTCTTTAATGACTTGTTTTTGCTTTAAAGTGATGAGTTCTCATATTCCTGGCTGTAATGGACTGTCCTAATGATTTCCACATTTTATCACATACAGACAGATCAATGCGGCCACAAGGCAGCGGCGCTTTACGGATAAAAATATTCATTAGAAGAGGAAGTGGAATACCAATGATAAAACATTCCGGCAGGAGGAAAGAGTACAAACCTAAGCACCTAAACCCCTGGCACTCCTCCCCCCGACATCAGCACCGCCAGAGAAAATCAATAGATGACACAGAGCCTTTCTCTGATCTGCCACAGCAGACTGTGTCACCGTCTGTGATGCCGAGAACAAACAGCACAGCCAGGCCTCTGTACAAAGAGGCCAGCGTTTATTCTGCTGTACTTATTACTTTCTCTACTCCTCGTAGTGTTTTCATTATAATGATGACTCTGGGTGATGTAATATTCACACATTAGCACATGAGGACACACAAACAAACAGCCTCACTCTTTAGATACATACTGTATTTTACAGAATATGAGGCACACCATATTATAAGGCGCGCTATCAATGAACATCTATTTTCAATATGACTTAATGTTTCTGTAAAGCTGCTTTGTGACAACATCAGTTGTAAAAAGCGCTATAAAAATAAATTTGATTTGATTTGATATTTTCTGGTCTATTTTCATATGTAAGGTGCACCAGATTATAAAACTAATTTTGATCAACAATAGTAAGGAACAAGGGTGTTGCACAGCAATCTACACAGATTTCTCTATTAAAAACTGTTTACTTGGGTGAGTAAAGCATTAGAATTAGCTTAGAATTCCAATATTTTCAACAGTGTGGTTAGCAGCAGTGCTAGCCATGGTAAGCAGCAGTTAGCAGCACTTAGCACTAACTTGGGTAATGCTGCCCAAAAGCATTACACTGAGGAACCTTGAGCGTTCCAGTAAGCCAGGGCACTATGAGCTAGAGGTTCATCAGACGTAACTTGTTTTAACACGGTAAACACGCAGGCTACAGTCCAATATACTCACCTCTGAACGGCGAAAGAGCTAGCACTGTAGTTAGCGGCTAATGCTAATACTGCTCCAGCCTTGATGCTGGAGAAACTTTACTAAAACTTCTTTATAAAGCTGTACTTCTTGCAGTGGCTTTACTGCTCCTTACAACATGACTGCAGATATACACATGATATAATTTAATATATAATATAATATAATTGCACAGCTTAATTCATTTTTTTGCCTTGCTTTTTTAAGCGAAACACAATTAAGCTAACTATATTTTTAAAATATTTATTAAAAACTTTTTAAAACCCTTTTTTTTAAACTGGAGCAGATACACCGACATAAAACAGTAGTACATTTACCTCAGAGCAGAGCAATTTTAATCATTAATTTATTTCCACAATGCTATTATAGTCACATTTAGATAGCTAGCTACTGTACCTCAGCAATGCCATTCTATTCATAAATGTATCACAGCAGTGTTTTTATAATCACACATTTACCTCAGCAGTGCCATTCTAATCATATACATACTTCAAAAGTAGCACTCAAGTTACATGTAGACAGCTATTTTGGATTTCACACAGAGAAACACAGTCAGTCTTTTGGTAAGCAAACACATGTTAAAGCTAAAGCTAAGCCAACTCAGCTAATGCTATTAGCCTGGTAGTTACAGCTTGTATTGAACTATGCAGCTAGTAATTAGTGTAGTAACTTGTGGAAAGGTATTAAACTGATACTAAGTGTAAATTAGACACATTATTTCATTTAGTTTGTGAGAGTAAAGCATAAAAATGAACTTAAACCTGCTGTTTTTCTGCTCTTTCTGACAGCTTCCTTCTTTAACGCCAATTTTGTATACAGTAGTACTCTGATACACGCAGAAAGGGGGGGGGGGGAGTGTGAAAATGCTGCAATATGACTATAAATAAATGAGTCATTGTTCTAAATAAAGTATTCAGTCTTTTTTTTTTGCCATTTTCCGCCAAATATATTTTCTGTTGACAAACATTCGCTGCATTCCTCCTGATTTCCATAGATGCATCAGTCACTCCTCACTGTCTGACGATATTATCTTATAATGCCTTGCAAAGCCTGACATTTGTCAAAAGATGAAACTGGTCTTAACTGCAGTGATCTGGGTAAAGTCACTTCCAGCATGATGAACTGCTGAACCCTCCACTCTGCAGGATGATGGAAATAATGACATGACTCTAGCTTATATCGGGCACCTGACACTCAGAGGTTAGGGTGAAAAGCAAAGCGTCGCTTTAGTCATGGGCTGTGAAGGATCAAAAGGCCTCATCAAGATGCATTCACTGCAAATATATCTGTATATTCAATGACTCTTTGAATCAATCTCCAATTCATCCTACTTTTATATCCATAGTCATCAAGGCTGCTCGCTCCGATTCAAGCGTTCAGCTCTTACACTGAGGAAGATCGCACCCGAAGGGGCCGTGTAGGAACACCGCTTTCACTCCACCAGCAGATCCACCAGCACTCCACCAGCAAACCATACAGATGCAAATCAATTTTCATCCCTCCATTCCGGTATTTTCTCGTGGGGAGAGAGGTGGAAATTGAGGTCACGCTCGATCAAAGAGCAATAAGACAGAGACGGCCCCGCGGCTGAGAGAATACCCGGGAGCTAATCAGGCCCAGCCAACTCTGACATACAACACCGGTTCAAGAGCGGTCCGAAGGCTCCGTCTCTTTCTTACGAGATGTGTGAGCAATGTTTGAAGCCACCCCGAGGAAAAAAGGTATGACCTTAAAATCTCTCCCATCTCACCAGTCAAAGAGATAACGATGGAGCGTGACGAGAGGGTGATTCAACGCGACAAACCAGTAGAACGGCATGTGACCGACTGCGTGGCTGCTTCTGACAACACACCAACAATATCCGACTGAAACACCGTAAAAATGACACTCTGTGACACTGCACTCATCAGATCATCAGGCTATCATCACATCAGCTATCGATGCTCATCTTATCTCCAAAACGCCACTTTCACTGAAAAAAACTTCTTCAGAGAAATCTAGTTTGAAATCTAGTTTTTAATCAAATTTTATACATTTAGGGCCCTATTTTAGTGATCTATAAGCAAAATGCATAAATTATGCATCACGCAGCTGGATCTAGGCTGTGACGTTTGTGTGTCTTTGGTATCTTGAGGGCGCAAAACATATACCATGTGCTGCTCAAAACAGGGATAAAAGTGTGATAATTAATCATGGGTGTGTTTTAACCTTGACATGAAATAAACCAATCAGTGTATTGCTTCCTATTCCATTTAAGATTTAAGAGGCAGGTGAGCTCTGACTTTTTTGGTTGATATCGTCACAGTGTGGCGCTTTTGCACATCTGCGCAGAGGAAAATGACCTGTGTGTGTTAACGCTGTGAAGGTGTGGCAACAGGTAATTTACAGAAACAGCAATGTTATTTTATTCTTTATTCTTTTTCTGTTTGATGTAATGCAGAGCGTCCATGTAAGGAGTGGGGGTGTACTCACACGGCTCACCTGCGTAGCTAAAATAGGACTGTGCAGCTGACTGTTGACTGTTGTCAGGGTTTTAATCGGTCAGTGGAGCACCTGTGTTTTCAGAAATGTACCTGAGTACACCTAATTTCCAGACCACCACGCACATCAGTGTACATATATTCCTAAACTCTGTTCCTATTTTAACGACGCAGCCAGAAAGCGAGAGAATAGACTGTTGGTGAGGTGTAAGATAGCAACAAGCATCACGACACACTGTAAGATTACAGTGCAGATTACGTTAAAAACTGAAAAAAAACAACAAAAAATGACTTTTTTTTTGCATGACAATGAAAATATGCGTATCACTCTTTACTCTTTATTCTCTCACTCTCTTCCCTTCCTCCTCCATCCTCCTCTAAATGTTCCACTCTCCGCAAGTACCATCTCATGGGCAGCTTTATGGTAAATGATAAAATCAATGCTGAGGGGAAAATGAATGGAGACAGTAAAATAAGCGAATAGATTGTTCTGCCGCCTGTACGTTTTCATGGGATTAAACGTAAAAAAAATAAAAAAAATGATGTGGTTCAGCTTTTCTGAAGAATAAAACCAGAGCTTGAGTCCGAGTCAGTGTGCAGTGCATTAAAAATAACTAAATAAATAAATAAAACACCATGCATGAGGTCAGGACCCAGAGGTTAATCCCAGAGTATTAAAATCTGTGCTACGGCCATGCCAGCTTTTATCACTGAGCGTGAGACGAGCTCCACTGTTACTATTTTAAGCCAAGAAAATTAAAGCTTACTCTTTTCGCCTGAACTGAAGGGCATGTAAATAGGGCATCGGTGGATCTGTATCATACATCCCTTAACATACAGGAGAACTGTGTAGTTCTATGCTTTATACGTATGTATGCTGTATATAGTTATATATAGCAGAGTGTAGTCCATCTGTTCATGTTTATGTGTATGTTATTATTATCCTGCTTTTACCCTGTTCTTCAATGTTCAGTAGCTCACAGGAGAGAGAGAGAGAGAGACCACCACAGAGCAGGTATTATTTGTGTGGTGGGTCATTATTCTCAGCACTGGAGCGACTCCAGGTAAAGATTAGGGTTAAAGGAGGATAGTAAAGTATGCAGAGTATAATAATAGAACTACAGAGTGCTCCTGTATTGTAATCAACAGTATGTATCTACTGATACACTGATAATCCATAATATTAAAGCTATTCTATCACTGGCAGGTCAAGGGTACAGCCTTTGTAATCATGATAACTATTGTAGCACCTGTAAATGGGTGGGATCTACATATTAGTCAGCAAGTGAACAGTCAGTTCTTAAAGTGTATGTGCTGGAAGTTGGAAAAGTGGACAAGTGCAAGGATCTGAGCCACTATAATTAGAACCAAACTGTGTGGATAAACGAAAGGGTCAGAACCAGGGTGTCCCTGGTGTGCAGCAGTCAGTACCTACCAAAGCGCTCAGAGGAAGGTCAAACAATGAACCAATGAACATGGTCATGGGTACCCAAGGCTCTTTATTGTGATCCATGGAGGCTCCACCTCACAACTTCTGCTCACAGGACTTAAAGGAGCTACTGCTAAAAATAAGAGACCTCTTATTGATGATGTTTTTCCTTGATTTTACCCAATTTAAAACCTCCAGAATATTATCAAGAGGAACATGGATGATCACAAGCCATCAGACCAAGCTGGACTGCTCAAATTTTTGCACCAGGAGTAAAGGCATAAAGTTATCCAAAAGCAGTGTGTAAGACTGGTGGAGGAGAACATGATGCCAGGATGTATAAAAACAGGGTTATTCCACCAATATTGATTTTTGAACTCTTAAAACTCTTTATGAATATGGACTTGTTTTCTTTGCATTTTTTAAAGCGTCTTAAAGCTCTGCATCTTTTTGGTTATTTCAGTCATAAATGCTCTAAATGACAATATTTTATTTGGAATTTGGGAGAAATATTGTCCGTAGTTTACAGAATAAAACAACAATGTTCATTTTACTCAAAAATACCTATCAGAGAAACTGATTCAGAAACTGAAGTGGTCTCTTATTTTTTACAGGGCTGTGTGTGTGCCAGATATCTCAATTAGGAAGATCATTGATTGTATTTGACTTATAAATCTGCCGAAGCCTTTCTACTTTTGATGTTTGATGTTTACTGAGACAGTGTTAAAGAAGTAGAACTTCCGGTAAGAAACTTCACTCGAAAAAAACAAGGGTCTCAAATGGTTCACAGTTTGTTTTTTTACAGTATGTGAAGGTTCTTTAAACTCACACTCGTCTCACTTACCAAAAAGGAAAGCTTTCTTCTATGGCTTTGCTCCAGAGAGCTCTTTCCGGCACCTTTATTTTTAAGAGTGAAGTTTTTCACAAAAACCTTACAAACTGTCTCTGTGTGGATGTGTAGGAAGTGCAGATCAGATCTAAAAATCAACAGAATTTAATTTATAAGTTTATTCAACAGTTTAGTGTGTGTCTGTTTTCACTTGTTTAGTTTACACCTTTCTTTCTTTTCTATGGTTTTAAATTAATTATATCACACATTCTTGAATTTAACTACATCACACATCCACACACACACACACACACACACACACACACACACACACACACACACACACACACACACACACACACAAATACAATACAAATTGGGATTTCCCTTTTTCTTAAATATCTGCTCTCTAAAACATGTTGCATATATTTATTTAAGGTGTAAGAACATATTAATGTACAGGGGTTGGACAATGAAACTGAAACACCTGCCATTTTAGTGTGGGAGGTTTCATGGCTAAATTGGAGCAGCCTGGTGGCCAATCTTCATTAATTGCACATTATTGCACCAGTAAGAGCAGAGTGTGAAGGTTCAATTAGCAGGGTAAGAGCACAGTTTTACTCAAAATATTGCAATGCACACAACATTATGGGTGACATACCAGAGTTCAAAAGAGGACAAATTGTTGGGGCACGTCTTGCTGGCGCATCTGTAACCAAGACAGCAAGTCTTTGTGATGTATCTAGAGCCACGGTATCCAGGGTAATGTCAGCATACCACCAAGAAGGACCAACCACATCCAACAGGATTAACTGTGGACGCTGCAAGAGGAAGCTGTCTGAAAGGGATGTTCGGGTGCTAACCCGGATTGTATCCAAAAAAACATAAAACCACGGCTGAATTAAATGTGCACCTCAACTCTTCTGTTTCCACCAGAACTGTCCGTCACCACAATAAATTATTGTGGTCTAGAACCAGGTGTTTTAGTTTCATTGTCCAACCCCTGTAGTAGTGTACCACAATTTTTGCAACACTGTATCAATTCTTAAAAAATGTTTTAGCAAATAGTTTACATGTAAAGATTGGTAAAAGAGAGTGGTTTATTTTTGTGTTGTTTTTAAACACTGACAATATAAGCTATTGATGTAAAGATATCATATTGTATGCAATAATAAAATGTAAATATTTTTTTTATGTTGTTGCAGTAGTGTGTTATTTTTTCATATATATAAATTCAGTGTTTTGTTTAACCAGTAAGCGTATTGTTATTATAAATATACCATTAAATATTGTGATATTATTTAAGGGCTTTATCGCCTTATGACCACAGCCCTAGTGTTTAAACTCATTAAAAATCATCCACTGATGTTATGATACACTGCACACGGTTACTCTGAGAAAGTGGCCACTGGACTCTGGTCACTGATTGGTTTACACGTCCCCAGGCCTAGCCTTTGGCCCCTCACGGTATTGATTTCCTCACTGGACTTCCGCTAAGAGCACACAGCTGTAGTAAGTCCAGCTGAAGACCAGCTGAGCCCAGCTGAGCCCAGCCCGGCCCGGCCAGCGTCGCCACTGATGCGGCTGCTGCTGATGCGGTCCATCTGGGGCGCTCCAGGGTAATCTGCTCCCCGAGGTAATTTGGATACGGCGCTTTCTGCTTCAGCAGCTTTCGCGGCCGCCACCTGCTCAGTCCCACACCTTTTGTTTATCTGTTTCTGTTCAGTTATCTCGGTGACAGGAGCGGCATGGGGAGCACGGCCCGCGTGTCATATACATCATGCGCCTGCTGTGGTGGAGGCTGGGTGAGCAATCGCTGCCTCCGAACACCCAACACCCTCTCAACACTCTCGCGCAGCTAACTAGAGCGCTATCACAATCTCACACAGGCTGAATGAAAGCAATTCTACAGCCTCAATCACATTCTGAGCCGTACACATACAGCCCTGGAAACAATTAAGAGACCGATCTGAATCAGCTTCTATGATTTTGCTATTTATACGTATATGTTTGAGTAAAATGAACATTGTTGTTTTATTCTATAAACTACAGACAACATTTCTCCAAAATTCCACATAAAAATATTGTCCAGAGGTTTTTTAATTTGGTAAAATCAAAGAAACTCATTATTTTTAAGTGGTGTCTTATTTTTTCCAGAGCTGTATACAGAGTAAAGACAGCCCTTTATACAGTACGAGCACAACAACTTAAACATGTGCTTTCATTTATCATGTTGTGAAAGCATCTCTCAGATTTTGCTATCAAAGTTTCATGATCATCACATATGCACATATGCAATGACTGAGAAGTCTGAATACGGTCAGTAAAGGAAAAATGAAATCCTGTCAAATGCTGAAATGCATAGAAAATATAAGGGAGATAGTGTGGGATGAAAGTGCTAAATCAATGTGCTCACCTTCACAGCTCCACAATCACTGAGGAAATAATGAGTGAAGAGGAGCTGATCACATCCTCGCTGCAGATGAATAGCTAGACTAGCCAAGTCCTCAGGCTTTCAGGTAAAATTGGATGGTATAGAAATGCAGAGAAGCAAAGAAATGGGGAGTGTGAGGAATAGAATGAAATAAGAATTATATATATATATATATATATATATATATATATATATATATATATATATATATATACAGGAAGAGAGAGAGAGAGAGAGAGAGAGAGAGAGAGATAATAATAATAATAATAATAATAATAATAATAATAATAATAATAATAATAATAATAATAATAATCAATCAATAATATTTTATTTAATATTTAATATTTACTTTTAAATGTTTTTTTTTTGTTTTTTTTATGTATGTGCATGGACAAAGTATGCTACACTTTAGTTTTGTAAAGGTTTTTTTTTATTTATTTATTTTGTTGTATTTTTTTTTATTTTATACAAAATCAAACCTGACAAACCTTTTTAATTTGTTTAAATGAATGATACTCTTATTAAATTACATTATATTCAAGTAATAAACAAATAAAACTTTTGTGGTTACAGAGACTAAATACTTTAACAGTGGCAGATTCTTAAAATTGGTTTTAGGTACTTTTATAATAAACATGCAGAGTATAATAATGTATATGTATTTATTGCTGCACATCACACATTTAAAAAGGATTTTTACACTCTGTGTAATGAGATTTACAGTTGGATCAGAGTTCTTTAAACACTGATAATATCCTAAATATGCTTAAAAAAGGTATATTGTTATGATAAAATACTGTCATATTGTCCATTATGTATCCACATATACTGTTTATAGTGTGGGTTTTAGATACATATAAACTGCTTTATGACTAATTAAGGACATTCTTTTAATGGAAGCGGACTTTCATAGGTTTTATAGATGATTCTAAATAGAACCTGTTAAGAAATGTGATAATCCCCAAATCATTAAATATCATTCATCAAGGATGACATGGTTGTTTATTCACATTGTAAAAAAAACTGCATGTTTTGTAGACAGGAGCCTTGTGTAAGTCCACATACCGTCCACTAGATTGGCCTTGATTTTGTCTATGCTTAGAGCCTGGCTGTGTTTGACTGGTATTTTTTATATTAGGCCTATTTCCTTATATTCAGTCTAATCAAACTCCTAGCCTAGCCTTCAATGCCTCCATCCTGACTCAGCCCATTTGTGACTATTTTAATGAGACTCAAAATAAAACTTTCTACTTCAAACTTTTCTACCAGCTGTTTCTGGATTATTTTTCAGTATTTTAATGATCTGTCTGCTAATAATGCAGGGGTTACATTTCTTAAAGACATATATATATATATATATATATATATATATATATATATATATATATCTGCTATCTGCTGTAGGTGTCGTTTATATATATATATCTAGAAAATCTGAACATCTGAAAGCATGTCAGATAAGATGCCGCCTCGCCGCGGTTAGGCTGCAGCACCAGGCAGCATCTAAATCATTGACGTTAATGAAGATTTTCAACAGGCTGATGTGATAAACAGGGAGAGGTTTATACATTGGAAAAGCTTGTGCATTCCAAGCGAGACAAATCGCAGTGCAAGATGACATTCAGCTTGATCTTGGAGAGAGGATGCTGCTGAAATAGGCTGTGAAATTGATTCCATGAAGTGAATCAAGATTTAATCTGCCCTGCCAAAGACAACAAGGTAGAAATATCTCCCCCTTAGAAATAAATAAGCGTTCAGAGGTGCAGAGCCTGAGACGTATAGGTACAAAAACACACACTCACACTCACAGACGGAGGTGTTTATAGCTACTGTAATGCACTTGTATGATTGCAATATACGTATTCTTCAATATCATAGTAACAGACACTGAATGAATCTCTTATAAATGACGGCAATGTTTTATATAAGGAATTAATGCTACATCTCTTTTAAATAGGATAAGAGTGAGAAAACAATGTGAAGAATGTGATGTGTGTGTGTGTGTGTTTGCTTGTGTCTGTATGTAAATGCTCAGACATCCCACCTCTCCTGTGACTTACTGGATTCTCTCACATGTACAGGTAGTGGCTCCCTGATGCCTATAACTCTATATAAAATCATGGACATTGGGTCGTTGTGTATCAGGCTCGCTTGCCCACTTTTCTGGAGCGATCATAAGAGACAGACTGAGTGAGTGACAGATGTAGCAAAAGTGTTGTGCAGAGAGCAAAATGACTGGGCTCTCCTTGTGATGAGTAGACCTATCAGTGAGCTCTGTGAGTGAGGTAGAAGGGTAGGTGGATGAATGAATGGATGGATTAGACAAACAAATTAGACAAAATCAGCAAAAACAAGGAAAAGGTAGACAGACAGACAGACAGATTAGACAAGTATGACAAAATCAGCAAAAGCATGACAAGGAAAAGGTAGACAAACAGACAGACAGACAGACAGACAGACAGATAGATAGATAAGACAAATAAATTAGACAAAATCAGCAAAAGAATAATGAAGATAGATAGATCGATAGAGTGTAATAAGTGTAATAAAGTATAATAAGGAAAAGGTAGACAGACAGACAGACAGATAGATAGATAGAGAGATAGATAGATACTAGATAGATAGATAGATAGATAGATAGATAGATAGATAGATAGATAGATAGATAGATAGATAGATAGATAGATAGATAAGGCAAACAAATTAGACAAAATTAGCAAAAGCGTAACAAGGAAAAGGTAGGTAGACAGACAGACAGACAGACAGACAGACAGACAGACAGACAGACAGACAGATAGATAGATAGATAGATAGATAGATAGATAGATAGATAGGTAGATAGATAGATAGATAGCAAAAGTGATACATAAGGAAAAACAACAAGGATTAGAATGGGGTGTTGTGTGGCCTGGTTTTACCTCCCTGAAATGAGTTTTTGCAGGGTGGGATATCTAGGTGCTTTGTTGTTGTGAGCATACTTACTTGTTTTTTTGCAGTGTGTTTGTAGTGTGTGTGTGTGTGTGTGTGTGTGTGTGTGTGTGCAGGAGAAAAATGGACTTGTGCATCAAATTGCATCTAGAGCTTACTGAAGGAAATGACTGAAAAATGACCCCAGTCAGAACTAAACGACAATACAGGCAAAAGCAAATGAGGTCTGAAGAATGAACAGGACTAAATATGGCTGCAAATGTGATTCTCGCTGTCTCCTTACCAATCCTGAAATAATCCACTGAATGGATTTACCCGCACAAAAGGAAAGAAAGCAGACGATTACTGTGTTGCCTAATTTGCCAGCTCCAAATTGAATGGAGCCCAGGATAGTGTTTCTGTAATGCTATTCTTTATCTCTCTCTCTCTCTCTTTTTCTCTCTCTTGTCATTCTGTATTCTATTTGTCTCTCTCTTACCCTCTCTCTCTCCATTTATACCATAAAACCTACTATATTCTGTATGACTACAAATAAATATGTTTACTGGGTGTACTTATATTTAGGGTCATTTATGTACTTATAATGCATTTTTGAGTTTAGAAAACTACATAATTAACTAAACTACATGCTGAAGTTGAGTAAATGTGAGTATCTGTGATGCTTAATCAGAAATTAACATTTTTTTAAGTTAAGGACATTTTTTCCCACAATGCAATGCAAAATGATAAGTGAGGATCTCACATCTGGAACAATAATGGCAGCAATTCTCTACAGTGATTGGACAAGCTGCGTGTGTGCATTTGCACAACTGTGTAATCAGTAATGGGTGCATCTTAATGTAGCTGAATTCAATCATTAGAATTATTATGTCTATATAATGTCTCTCATCTTGTATCTCCTTGTATCTACCTAATTCTTTCACTCTTTTTTTGCCTTCAATCACTCATCACTCGTTCTCTCTCCCCCTTTTATCTCTCCCTCTCATTCACTCTCTCTTTTACACTCGCTCTTTCTCACTCTCTCCCTTTTAACACATGCACATGAAGAGCTCTTTTCCTTGTTTTAAACACACACACACACACACAGGCAAACAGTGCCCAGAGAGTCGTCAGTGTGCAGACTCAGTGGGATGTATATTACATGAAAGCGGAGCAGCTATGGCGGGCCTTCTCCTCTGAGCTCCAGGCCTAATTGAACAGTGGGCCGGTTGGTTCAGCAGAGCTTCAGTAGAGCCGAGTTGAGTTGAGTGGGAGGATACCGGGCCTGCTCTCATTCATTATACGTGATGACCTTCACAGACTCATATATTAAACAATCATTTAAACAAGGCTAGCATTCTGCAGCATGTAGCAACACGAGGAGGAGGAGGAGGGATATTGACCAGGCTTTCTTCATTTACTCTGCTAATAAAGAAGCAGTTTGTACCTGCTTGCTTTAGCAAGGACAACTTCCACACACATAATGTGGGCTTTCACAGCTCCAAATGTGGTACTGCTTAAACATATTTCAATAGAGAAACAGACAGGTGAAGAAAATTCTTAGTAAAACACTATAAACTGTATTCTATAATGTTCAGAATATATCATCATGCTACGTTTAGACCCTGGCATGTATTGGCACCAGTGCTTCAGCCAGTATGTTCTTTATAGAATTGTTCCTTTCACATTCCCTAGTCTGTTACTAGATGCCGGGTTGCCATGCATGGAGCACAGTAGCTGGCCCTGCATTCTTTTAAATAGCTCATGTCCACAGATGGAGTAAAACAGCAGTAAATACAATGTGGCAATGTGTTTGATAGATGAAGACAGCTTAGACCCCAGAAGGACTACAAGACAGATGCGGAGCTGGATAGTTTTCTCGTAAACAGGTAAAAACTTAGCTAAGTAATTTTTTATTACTTATTTAATTTTATTTTTTATTTTATTTAAATTATTAAGTTATTAAGGCAGCAAGTATTTGAGATAGGAAAAGTGTTTCAGACCAGTCCAAAGCATTATACAATTCCATTGCAAAAGTTATTAAACTTGTCTTGGGCTCCCTCATGTAGGTTTATGTGCGTTCTCAATCTGGCAACCTATGAGCTTCATGTTTAGGGAGTTGCAATCATTTCTTTGATGACTTTGGTGACTAAAACAAAGATGAGATAATTCTGGCTGGATTTACCAGTTAATTGTAAGGATGGATGATAAACAAGAACTTGAACATGGGGAATTGCTACTGGATACCGCCACAACACATTCATAACATTTTGGCACAGTTTCATAGTACATAATTGTCGTTGTTTTCTTTTTAAAATATCAAGAAAGTACTTGTAATGTTGGTTGCTGATTTAAAAACCAAACTAATTTTACAATGAAAAGACATTTTTTAAGAAAACCAGGTTAAAGTAATACTGTTGAAATGTCAGTTATTGTACAGTGCTTTTCACAGTATAGATAACCTCTGTTCCTGAGTGCACAACCTCATTCCATTGTTCATGTGCAACACATGCCAGTGTAGAACTATTACAGCGTTGTTGGAGCTAAATGCACGGTTTCTCTGAAAGAGCTGCACATACCATTGAAAATGTGCCATTGAGTGGGTCACATTTAAGAACACATTATAACTCAAATGGTTTGACATAATTGGCACTTAAAAGGCTTTCAGACTGTCCTCCTTCCTCAGATGTGAGTTTAATTGTCCAGAATATGATTATTAAAGAAAAGAATCCCTTCATTTATTAAATTAACAGCTCGAAAAAAGGGAACTCGAAGTACTTAACATTCATTAAGACCCCATGTGGCCCTGCTGAAGGTAAGCTGTTTATCTGTTCAGAGGGACATAGGAGGCGAGCGCTTCGCTCAGAGCCAAAGGAGACAGGGGGCCACACTTTCATCTAATCCAGCAAAGCCTTTACTAATGAGCAGGAACTTACATTAAGGGTGACATCAGGCTCAGCAACTTATTAAGGCAGATGAATATAAATCCTTAAAGAGTAGAAAAGGTAATCAAAACTCAACTTGAAGGAAGAAACTTGAATATCTTCTGCAAAAACTTACATACATATTTTACAGGTGTTTTAGCCATAAATATAATTAAACAAAGACACATGTGATTCAATTTGAGTCAAACCAAAGCCTAAGGACTAAATAAAGTGTCAATATGGAACAATAGCAGTGGGATAAAAAAAAATAAATGGACATTTTTGGAAGATGTTTCCTCATAAACTCTGTAAAAGAGATTTCTCCAAATGTTCTTCAGCAGGTTACTGTTATAAACACACATATTGAAATGTTTTTAATGGTAGACAACTTGATTAATAAGGGTGGGACAAAATATAGATATTGCAATGTACCATATCGTTTTCATTTGCTCTACATGATTAATATGTGGTGTCAAATATGGATATTTTTATTGAAACTCTATTATACTACCCAAGCCTCTAATTCTGTGAAACTGACACCAGCATGGATCAAGGAATGTTAAATGTCTGCACAACGCAGGAAATGTAATGTCCCATTCATCTGGCCCCCACTCTCAGTGCTTACACCTTGCTCACTCATTAGATAATACCTCACAACATATACTGATGCAAGTGTTCCCAAGCTATCCACCCCGGGTAACAAATTAATTATTAATAATCAATTATAATTTCTGCCTAAGATGCAGCATATTGTCACACTCAGGCTAAAACCTTGTATGTCCATGTTTCACTTTGTCATAATTGAAATGAATGGACCAGTAAAAGTTAGGGGTGTAAATGAAAACATATGTAATGTTTAAGTATTTAAAGTATATTAAGTATTTTTTGGACCAAAAGATGCACCAAATTATAAGGTGCACTATTAATGGATTTCTATTTTCTGGTCTATTTTCATACATAAGGCGCATCGGATTATAAGGCGCATTAAGCAACACTAGTAAGGATGCCTACATCAAAGTGAACAAGGGTGTTGGCATGTTTTCCTTCTAATGGGGAACTTGGAGAAATGCTAGTAAACAAAAAACTGTAATTCACAAAAAAGAAACAATTTCTTTCAAAGTCAAACGAGCACTGGGTGTTAATCTGCACAGATTTCTTTCATGAAAACTGTCACTATCAGTTAGTTGTTCATTTCAAGTAGCTTATTTTAACACAGCAAACACACAGTATATTGGACTGTAGTCCAATATACTCACCTCTGAACAGCGAAAGAGCTAGTGCTGCAGTTAGCAGCTAATGCTAATGCTTATAACACTCTATTTCTACATAGTGGCTGTACTGCTCCTTAATACCTGACTGGTAGAATTCAAACAAGGTGCACTGTCGATTTTGTGTGCCTTATAATACAAAAATATTGTAGATTTTAAATTATTTGTAATACTGTATTGATTTTCAAAAACACAGTATGGATTTTTTTTATATATTTACCACATATGTAAAGATTGGTGGGAACAGTGGTTTGTTTTGTGTAGTGTTTAAACCCCACCCACCATATTCCACCCTTTTGATTGGATAAGAAAACATTTTTTTACTCAGATTTTATAAATAATAAAGCATGTTTTATACCTTTATACTAAGACAGTTTTCCTTAAAGTTTTTACCAAATTGAAAACCTCTGGAACATAATCAAGATGGATGATCATAAACCATCAAACCAAGCTGAACTACTTGAATTTTTGTAAAATGTGTAAGACAAATGTTGATTTCTGAACTCTTAAAACTTTATGAATATGAACTCGTTTTCTTTGCATTATTTGAGGTCTGAAAGCTCTGAATCTTTTTTTGTTATTTCAGTAATTTCTCATTTTCTGCAAATAAATGCTCTAAATGACAATATTTTTATTTGGAATTTGGGAGAAATGTTGTCCGTAGTTTATAGAATAAAACAACAATGTTCATTTTACTCAAACATAAACCTATAAAGAGCAAAATCAGAGAAACTGATTCAGTCCTAATGGGAATTTGAATGAAATTCACTTTTGACTTCTATTTAAGGTATTTTTTATTATACTCTTGCGAAGATTCCATTTTTGAGATTTTAGCATGTGAGTGAAGATATGATTTATTCTCTATGCGTACTGTACTGTGATAATCGGGCCTCATTACAATAACTGAAGCTATAAGACCGGCTCCCCGTGCCCACTGCTAGCAGAGATCAGTCAGCCCCGTTCAAATGCCCTTTGATTCAGGTCCTACACATCCTGCTACTTTGATGGTGGGGAGATCTGAGGGAAGAACGTTCTAGTGAAGCGTTTTACTCAGGCGGCTTCCCCGTGGCTAGGCAGCCTTGGAGAATGCAGAGGAGCTGGGCTTCAGCTTTCAGGCCATGCCAGAGGAAGTGCCTTCAAGCCATGCTTCCTCATGTGGGCCGCCCTGGAAGAGAAGAGAAGAGCGCCCGCCGAGAGCCGCTCGTTCTGGAAAACACGGACTGAACGAGTGTATAATGCATTTACAGAACTGCACAAAGAGTTCTGAATCTGATTTCAATAGCGTAAAGTTTTATTGTGGTCTGAGCAGGTGCTTTAAACAGCCTTTAGCACGACGCTGAGCACGGGGGAAGAGTCCTGATGAGACAGTACTGAAGCCTCGCCCCGCAGCCTGAAGGTTTCACACATCAAAGCAGCAGATGACTCAAAACTAAAGGGAGCTTCAGCAGGAGGAGATGGGTTTGCCAAAGGCCGTAATGCAGACGGCAAAGTGGGTGGCTGCGTTCTGCTGTGGGTGCTCTGGATATCAGTCTAAAACCTCTCCTAAAACTTTTCACTTTCACTAATATCTCTCTGTTACAGTTACAAACAAGAGCACTCATTACAGAATCACTCACTCACATCAGAAAACCTTAAATCTTCTTTTATTGTTTAATGGGTGATGATAGACTGATTAAACTGATAAAACTGATGAGGTCTGAAAGTCCTAACCATCAAAAATACATAAAGGAATAAAAAAATCTATAATAAATATATATATAAATGCAAAGGATCCAGACCATGGTTCAGTTGATCCAAAAACAGTTGAACCACATTCTAATCCATTGGTCTAAACTGTGGCATGCAGCATCTTTTACACTTGCTATTTTGATATGTCTGAAGGTCCAGACCAAAAATGGTAGGTGTGAAAGTATAGAGAATATAGAGGACGGAAAATGACATAAGTATGAATAAAATGTTTCAAATCTGCTTTAGAGCAAGGATAGTAACACCTACCTAATGAACATACAATTTCAAAAATACATAAATAAATAAATAAATGAAGAAATATGGAAATGAATAAATAAATGGAGAAATGTTGAAATAAATAAAAGTAGAAATATATAAATAAAAAAATGCAGACATACCTCAATCAATACATATTTAAATAAATACATGAATAAATAAATGCAAAAAAAGGCAGAAACAGCCTCAAATAAAGGTAAATGTAAGTGTGTATAAGTGTGTACTTGTTAATGACAAAATATATTGTGGCGTCTGTGTGTGTGTGTGTGGCTGCTGTGTGCCTGTCTCTGTGTGCCCGCCTCTGTGTGCCTGTGTGTGAGTGGATGTCAGGTGTGGGGCCTCCCTTTTAGGTGGGGTTATGCAGAGTGGTGGGCACCACTCTGAATCTACCATCCGGTAGATTCCTAGTTGGGTTAGTGACCTTAGGGCTGTTTTATGCTGTGTGAGCAGTTGGGTTTCGCTCTCCTAGCCTTGTTAAAGGCTATAAGTGAGTGGCAAGCCCGTTAATAAAGAGCTGTTGAGTACTTGCAATGAGTTTCACGAGTCCTCCTTCCTCTTCCACGCCACAATATTTATTAACTTATTTATCTATACAATTATTTATATGTGCATTTGTTAATTTGTTTATACTTTTGTCATTTTTCGTCCTCCATATGAAAGCACTCTAAAAGTGCTTTGGTTTAGTTGATCAGTGCCACTTAAAGTTCAGCAGTCTTGCTCAGTGTAACGGGGTGATAAAAGGCCTTTTGCTACAAAAAGGTCAAGAATGTAATTGTCACACGTGTAGAACCCACAGCCAATACATTATTACTCTACTATTTCTACTAAAAAAATAGTCTCTTTGACACTGCCCTTACCTTCTAGTGGTCACATGACCTTACACCCAATTGATTGAAAAAAGGTGGCAGGAATCTCAGTCAAAAGTTTTTACAGCCAGTCCAGACAGAAACAGAACAGAACAGGTAAAAATTCTCATGGAAGTTTATGTTTAAAACAAATGTATTTACTTACTGTAGAAAGCTGCAATTTAGTTTTTGGAATACTTGGACATGGCATGGATATTTTAAAGCTCCGTCTAATTAGTAACTATTAGTAACTATAAATGTACAGTATTAAGGCATACTAAGACTTCTTAATTATTCAGTAACTCCAAGGATTTTTTTTTTTATTGTGTTAAAAATGTTCTTTATTCGGACCAGAACAAATGAACTGCAAGTGTAAAAATATTGCACTTGCAGTTCATTTGTTCTGGTCTGAATAAATGAAACTTTTTTTACACAATAAAAAAAATCTAAGCTTACCATAATGCATTACAACAAACCACATGAGAACATTCTCTCTTCTTATCGTTCAGACCTGTGTGTGGTGGAGCAAGAAAGAAAAACACAGAAAGAAAGCCTGTGGTCTGAACTAGTGCAGATTTCTGTACAGTTTAACATGAAGCAATGAGAGATAAAAAATGAACCAGAGTCTGAAAAGCGTGAAAAACACCCATTTATAAACTATAAAACCCTGTCAAATTCCAAATCTTAATTTTTAAGTAATATAATACAGCAATGCTACACTACATGTAGGAGCTTTTTTTATTAGTTTGTTTCCAACTGCCTTTGTAAAAAAATATACAAAAATAAATGTTTTATTTTTTTTATATAAAATAAATTTTTTATATAAAATAAATTTATATACACTACATGGAGTATTGCTCATTCATCCTGTTTATTCCTGTTGGAGTAAATGTCTCTCATGTTCAGGGAAGTCTAACAGATTTCAAAGTATTGCTGTGAGGATTTGATTGCATTCAGTGATGAGAGCATTAGTGAGTTTAGGATGTTGGATGGTCAAAAACCACCTAATTCCAGATATATTATGGAGCACCATCATTCTAGAAGCAAGAATTCTCTACAGAGACTAAAGTGTTTTTTATTTACATTGTGTTCTTGTTTCTTTTTATTATGTGTGTGAACAGTTAAGCACCACAGTAATTAAAATTGTAATAATCAGATTATTACTTACTACATTTACACTGTCCCTAATACAGCAGAGAAAAGCTGTGTTTTTTTGCAATACCAACTTCATTGCTCAGTCTCATTAGACTTTAAAAAATCCATATTTGATATTTTGAGCTGCTTGATATGATTACAAACATGCTTTGAAGCGCATCAGTCCCTTGATGTATCGAGGCACCTCTTCCTATGTATCTACATGTTTCCGGGCGATGAGAAGTGTGTTTCACTACGCCTGTCAAATTCACCAAACACCCTGTCATACAGGGTTTACATACAGATCACAGCACTGTGCTCAGTGTCGCCGTGTGTTTATAATTGGCCGTCAGACAAACACGAGCTGGGTTTCAGGATAAGCGCAAGAGCAGAAGGTCTTCTGTATATGACTGTCATGCCAAACTGCTCTGTTAAAAGTGAAAGTATATGTTCCTTATGGAATTTTAGATGTTCTTCTGTAATAAACTGTGGAGGAGCCCCTTAAGGTGCTTTAGGGAACCTTAAATAAAGGTTTTGTAGAAGAAAATGTTGTTTAAAGCACCTTACACTTGCTTACAGCACATTCAACTTTCTTAAAGGTTTCTTAAAGTACATTAAGCTTTCTTAAATGTCTCTCAAAGCACATTAAGCCTTTATAAAGGTTTCTTAAAGCACCTAAACCTAAATCTTTCTTAAAGGTTCCCTGAAGCACATTAAGCTTTCTTAAAGGTTACACAGCTTAATCTTTCCTAATGGTTCATTGAAGCAACTTAAGCTTTCTTAAAGGTTCCTTAAAGCACCTTAAACTTTTGCAATGGTTCCTAAAAACACCTGAATATTTCTTAAAGGTTCCTTAAAGCACCTTAAGCTTTCTTAATGGTTCCTTAAAGCAGCTTAAGTGTTCTTAAAGGTTCCTTAAAGCACCTTAAACTTTCTTAATGGTTCCTTAAAGCAGCTTAAGTGTTCTTAAAGGTTCCTTAAAGCAGCTTAAGTGTTCTTAAAGGTTACTTAAAGCACATTTAGCTTTCTTAAAGATGTCTTGAAGTACATTAAGCTTTCTTAAATGTCTCTCAAAGTACATTAAGCCTTCTTACAAGTTCCTTAAATCACCTCAGGCTTTTTTAAAGGTTCTTTAAAACACCTTAAGCTTTCTTAAGTTTTTTTAAGCATAATAAACTTTTTTTAAATGTCTCTTAAAGTACATCAAGCTTTCATAAAGGTCTATTGAAGCACCTTATACATTCTTAAAGGTTTCTTAAAGCACATAAATCTTTCTTAAAGGTTCTCCAAAGCACCTTCAGCCTTCTTGAAATGTTACTTAAACCAGCTTAGTCTTTCCTAAAGGTTCCTTAAAGCACCTAAATCTTTCTTAAAGGTTCCCTGAAGCACATTAAGCTTTCTTAAAGGTTCCTAAAAACACCTTAAGCTTTCTTAATTGTTCCTTAAAGCAACTTATGCTTTCTTAATGGTTATGTAAAGTAGCTTAGGTGTTCTTACTGGTTCCTTAAAGCATCTTAAGTTTACTTAAAGATTCCTTGAAGCAACTTAAGATTCTATAATGGTTCCTTGAAGCAACTTAAGATTATATAATGGTTCCTTGAAGCAACTTAAGATTCTATAATGGTTCCTTGATGCAACTTAAACTTTCTTAATGTTTTTAAAGCAGTGTAAGATTTCTTAAAGGTTCCTTAAAGCAATTTAAGCATTCTTAGAGGTTCCTTGAAGCACCTTAAGCTATCTTAATGGTTCCTTAAAACAATGTAAGCCTTCTTAATGGTTCCATAAAGTAACTTACGTAATCTTACTGGTTCCTTATAGCAACTTACGTTTTCTTAAATATTCCTTAAAGCAACTTAGGCTTTCTTATTGGTTCCTTGATGCACATTAAGATGTTTTCCTCCACAGGTTCTTTTAACAGTGCATTGGAATTTGTTTCTCACTTCTGTCCGCCAAAATAATAGAATACACACTCCATCCCTAATAAGTGGACACATACACACACACACACATACACACACACACTCTCACACCTACACGCCCTGTTCTAAAAGCGAGCACATGCCCGGTGTAAACAGGTCTTTACACATCAGTGAATGTTTTATTCATGAGAGCGAAGGTATCTTCACACATGAGCTATCATATTTCCCAGCGCTCATTTATAGCTCTTGTGTGTGAGGCTTGCTAGGCCCAGATAACGTAGGAAATTGCCTGGAGGGCAGAGACGACACCGCAGGAAGTAACGCTGGCTATCATAATGCCCAGCTGGAGAGATGACAGAGAGAGAGACATTTATCAACGCAGCAGAGGCACCTTTCAGCACACCCACCCCGCCAACATCTCTATGCTACCACTCTCACACCTCCCCTCCTGACACGCTCAGAAATTTAGCGTACAACGTGTTGACACTGACGTTAATAAAGGAAGAGCGTCTTTAATAAAAGTCCTTCGTACAGAGGCTGGATGAAATATGACTGGACTGTGCTGTAAAAATAAAGTTTAAAGAGTCTGCAGTAGAGGAGAATGGACGTGACATTGAAGAGAACTTTGGGAACTTGTGAGAAGAATATCAGGAGTAGAAGGTGACTGCTAATCTGGGGTTAGCTTAGCATAAAGCATTAGCATAAAGTATAAAAAGTCACGTCACATAAAAACATCATATCCCAATAATTTTACAACTTTACAGGAGAAGAAAAAAAAACTTCTTATTAATCCTGTATCCATAATGTATCATGGATGTATTTATAATGTATTATATGGCATACATAATACCTTATAATGATCATGTTTAAGCTGGTATAGTAGCTTATAAAGTATATAACTATGCCTCTTCGTAAAAAAACACTTTAGTAATTGCTTATATTAGTATATACGTATGTGTTGTGTTATGAATAGATATTATAAGGCATGATAAAAATTATCTTTTATGAAGTGAAATACTTGTGAAATATATTTTATACAATGTTCTGTATGTCATAATTGAAGTTTCTGAAGCATAGTTCATTTTGTGTCTGGCTAAAATATTTTACATTGATATATATTTCAACAAACATTCAAATAAACACGATAGACACTATAATGACAATCCAATATTATTGAAGTCATGTAAGATTAATCAATAATGTGATTAACATGACAGACCTACTGTTAATTATAATCATTATAAGGTATTATGTGTGCCATATAATGTACTATAAATATGCCAGTAATGCATTCTAAATACAGGACTTACAGAAAGAGTTACCAAAACATCTTGTCTTTCAATGAAAGCCAATGTAAAAATTTATTAAAAGTTTATTTCAGGTCATTTTAAAGTATTTCTATTGGTCCATTTTGACACAGCATGAGGGACAGTTTCTCTCTTCAAATGATGTATTAAACTAAAAATTGACGGAAATGGAGATATTTGTTTTTCATTGGACAGTGATGAATTAACTTTGAAGCATTTCTATTTTTAATAGATTTTTATATATATATATATATATAGTTTAAGAGATAACTTAGTCTATAAGACTATTAAAATATCAATAAGTGAAAAATGTCAGAAATAAAGCTTGACAGTGACAATATATAAACTCTGCTATTTTATATAATAAGGATATACACTGTAATAAGGATGAACATGCTGTATTATTGGCCGAATTCATTTTACATCGCCTTTATTTTAAAACAAAAATACTTATATATAAACTATTTATATTCTACCCCTCTCACACCTTCCCACCTGACCTGTTTATAAATGTAGCTTTCAACATGTTGACACTGAAATTAGAATAAGAAGAGCATCTTTAATAAATGGCGTGTGAGCAGAAAGTGACTAAAGTGAAACAGATCTGTGAATAGCTTAGCAAATATATATATACTGTCATTATCACAAAAAAACCTCTAAAAACTGCAATTTAGAGCCTTATTACACTGACATGCTAAAACTAATGGAATAGCAGTATGTAAATTGATGATAAAGTGTTACCTTAGGGGACGACTTGATAATGCTCGCACCTGTATTGTATATAAGTTGTGAGGTGTTATCTGGTGAGGGAAGCTAAACACTGGCGTAAATTATCATAGTTAGAGCGAGGTCTGATGGTGGGTATCAGATGGATGGGACACTCAATTTTCAAAGCTGTCCAATTTAACATTCCTCCATCCACACGCTAACATAACCACCCACAGTGTCACATATACACTAGAAGGCTGACTTTACCACCCCCAGTGGACAGTGCAGTGGGTTGTAATGTTTATAAACAGCTGTGTCTGGCTATAAGTGTCTATGCCAACAGAAATCACTTCCACATTCAATACAAGAGACCCCTCACACATATACATACTCATATACACAATTTAGTGCAGTAGTCTTTAGATTTTATAGGACATGGCAAAAGTCATGGGACACAATAGTAATTCTTGTTTTATTGCATGTGGCATGTCAGTGTGTAAAGTATTGGTCATGTAGCAGTCTAAATCAGTACATCTAGGTTCTACATATGTAATTGTTTTTTGCGTAACAGTGACAATACACACTGAATAAGATTTGCTAAGGATGGACACACAGTATTTTAAGGTACTGTAAGGTAGGAGTACTATCTGCTACAATTCCTTCATAATAAAAGAAAAACTGATCGTAAATCCTGAACACATGCATTGCCAAATACAGCAGAGCTGGCTTTAAATTACGCTGCCCTTGTAGACGCCAATAAATCTGACAACTGACCCTGTCCAGGGTGCTGAACCCATACAGTAATGTGTGTCGCTGTCAGTGGTGCTGAACCTGTACAGTCGAGCATGTTGCTGTCTGTGGTTCTGAAAGCATCACAGCTGTTATTACTGCACTGTATTAACATGCTGCTAACATAATGCTGAAAGTGATATATTTTTCATTAGGGCTACACAATATATCATTTCAGTCAGATCAAAAGATTTGCAATGTCAAGGAGGGGTGGGCGATATGGCTCTAAAATAATATCACGTTATTTTAGGGTATTTTTTGCGATAACGATATACTTGGCGATATAGGAAAATATAGTATAATAGTATAACAGAATAATCATAATGTGGCAAAATAAATAATATAGCATAAAATAATATAATGCAGCAAATAATATTGCAGAATATTTAGTGCATGCATACAAACTGCAAACTAAAACAATTATACAATAAATACACCTAAAGCTTCACAGTAAATAATGAACTACTTTTAAGACAGAACAGCCCTATTATCACAATATGGATTTTTAATATCATGATATTTCTGTGTCACGATATATTGTATACGATATAATATTCCCCACCCCTAATGTCAAGTCAATGTAAAGGCAAATTTAATCATATACATCAAGTCTTACGTCTACATAATACAAAAGGAAAACTCCAATTGCTCTCATTTCATATGATATATGATATATCTACATCTTCTATCACTTATAGCTGAATCATTTAATCATTAAATATCATTAAAAAGGCATATCACACAACATAAAACTATCAAACTAGCAATGTCGTTTTATCCTGCACTTAATGATCATTACAACTGAAGCTGCCAGTAGAGTTTCTTTGTGTATTATGTTTGGTGTTGACTCCTGAACAGTACACACTATATGCTGGGGTCCAGGGTTTATCTGCTAGTGCACACACATGTACACACATTTACACACACACACACAGACATACACGGAAATAATAATATTAATAAAATAATATAAAATACAATAATGTGCATCCATTGAGTATCTATGTTTTAACAGCTCTACTGACTGAACTATTTACACTGACTGTTGCAAAGACAAGAATCACATTATTCACATTCAGAGATCATACTTACTGTTCATCCTACTGTTTGCTTAAGCAAGATTAAGCATGTCTTATCATAATGCTTTGTTTTGGTGATTAAGATAGAAACGTTGAATAAAACCAGCACTTAGAAGAAGAAGTTACACGTGGCCACCTGCTCCATGTGCTCCTTGTTATTATCATTTTACATGCATCTAAAATAGAAAGTCAACTTCCCTCCAAGCTGTGCTCTGATCTACAAAACCTCCCAGCGAAAGAACACATCAGCCACAGAGTCACATTTCACCGCTTGTGCTTTTATTGCAAATTACAAATGTGCTGTAGGAGATTTCATTTCATTTCTAGTCCTTTATATACCTGCAAACGGAGACTGGTCTGTTCATCTTCGTTGATACGAAAACCAAAAATGAAAAGCTTCAATCTCTGTTTTTTTGTTTGTTTGTTTGTTTTTTTGACCCCCAGAGAGACAGATTCACTTCATATCCACTTATGTCTGCATCAACTCTAGCAAAAATGACACCATCCGAAAAAAAAATGTGACAACCTCTGCAAAAGTATAAGAAATCGAAAAAAATGGAAGGAAAAGAAAAAGAAAACACAAAAAGAGAGAGGGACAGACCTGCGATCAGTAGATCAGTAAGCTGCAAGAAAAGTTTGACATTAAAGCCTCACCGGCGGGAGGGGTTGATAAAAATGACTCCTTGAAAGAAAAGAGAGGCGAAATGAAAGCAGCAGACGCTCCGGCCGGTGACGGTGCACCGACACCAGAAAATCACAAAACTCTCAATGAACACCAACCGCAAAATACCGAGCAAAGCACGCTCAAAGCCCAGCTACAGCAAAAGTCAACGACAGGAAACCAAAAAACGAGGGGGAAAAAAGAGGGGAGGGGGGGTCTGCCAGAGCCATTTAAAAACCAGTTTCATCATTTGACATCATTGGCCCACAGAGAGTCACTCAGCACCGATTAAACCACCGACTCAGAAATCACAAAATCACAAAATCACAAAATCAGAAAATCACTGCATGCTGAAAACTTGGATTGGAAAAACGACACCACTTCAAATCTCACCCTTCAAACACCAGCGAAAGGAGGAAAAAATAAAAAAAAAAGAATCGAAAAGACAAAAAAGAATGATGCTTATCAAAAAAGAGGCCATTGGAAATGAAGCTACTCACCGAGCGGGAGTAAAATGTTGCAATAAAAATGCGTTATGGCCCAAAAGACGGAATGGCGGAGCGAGCCGAGATCAACCAAGCGCTTCTCTCACTCTCTCTCACACACTCTCTCACTCTTTCTTTCTCTCTCTCGCTCTCTCTCTCTCTCTCTCAGGCTCAGCCTCTCCTCCGCTGCGGTCATGTGACTCCTCCAGCAGCCAGCCTCCGTCCAGCTAAACCCGCCGGTCCTCCTCCTTCCTCACTCAGCGCGCGACTGACTGAGCGCCGCGTGCGCCTCCTCCTCTTCCTCCTCTTCCTCCTCCTCGCTCTGATCTCTCTCCTCTCTCTGCGCGCGGCGGCGGCGGCGGAGACCGAGCGGCGCGTGATGTCAGCGCCAACGTAGCGCCAAAACAAACCTGAAACAGCGTGCACGTGCGCGCAAGTTGCATGCATCTGCATGTGTGTGTGTGCGTGTGTTTGTGTGAATGTGCGCGTGCGCATATGTGTGTGTGTATGTGTGTGTGCGCGCGCGCGTGCATCGCTGTCTATCATTGTCTGTTCTGTCAGCCTTGGTTTTGATGAATGTGGTGGTTCGGGGGGAGGGGTGCATAGGGGGGGTTGGGGTGGTGCTACTCGTGAACAGCTGATATATAAATAAAATAAGAGGCACATTTTTTTCTATTAATGGGGGTGGAATCAGTCTTACATTCATCAGAAACCAACACCAGTTGACATCAGGCTCCAATGTTCGACAGTTTGACTACTACTGGTTTATATGAAGCTAAACGTTAGACAGACATTCGGTTTTGCTTGAAATCAGAGTCTCATATTTATCAAAAACCAACACTGGTAACCATCAGGCTCCAAAGTTAGCCAGATGTTAAATTTTGGTTGTAAATCAGATATCCATATCCATCAAAACCAAGATGGGTTGACATGAAGTTCCAATGCTAGAAAGACATTCAATTTTGAATTTTGGTAGGAAATCAGAGTCTCATATTCATCAAAAACTGACAGTGGTTAATATCAACCTCCAACATTGGGAAGACATTTAGTTTTATTTGTAAAACAGAGTTTCATATCTACCATAAACCTATACTGGTTGACATGAAGCGCTACCCTGCCAAAAAATCCAGCACAAGACTAGCTGGTCTTCCAGAAAAAAAAAACATACATATGCATTTATGTATACCATTCTAGCTTTTCAACTAGTTATTGACCAGCATAAAATATGTTTACTCTGGATGACTAGCTGGTCTTAAGCTGGATTTTTTTTAGCAGGGCAACGTTAGACAGACATTCAATTTTGGTTATAAATCAGAGTCTCATATTCATCAAAACCAACATTGGTTGGCTCCAATGTCAGAGATTGAATTTATATTGACTTTAATCTACATCCATACATTATCCATGAGAAACCCAGACTTGTTCACATGAAGCTCCAAAAATATTCACTGAATATTGGTTTGAAACTTGAATCTCATCTTCACAGCAAAAAAAAAACACTGGTTGAATTCAGAATTCCATGTGGCCGCTGGGAAAGCAGTGCCGTAGCGGCCAGCCTACGCTCACTCCATGGCATTAATAGTATTTCTTCTTAGCCTCACAGCCATTGAGTCTGATGTTACGCAAAGTTTAAGGATTAACTTTATCCAGCATGCAGTGCTATATCTTTATATCTAAGGCTGTATCTCTGAAAACATTTTGTCCTTTAAGTTTTGGAGCTGTGAAACCGACTGTGCGGGGAAGGCAAGTGGGCTGCTGCAGTGCTGTTAGCCAATCAGAGGCGATATGTTTGCTTGTATGAATATTCATGAGCAAGAGCCCAAATACTGTCTTTCTTCAGAGACCACTTATTCAGTTTATTCACAAAAAAATATGGCATTCATTCATGCTAGAGACCACAACTAAACATTTAAAAAAGTTCATTTTTAGTGTTAGACAGACAGAAATCTATTATATCCATCAAAATTCAGCACTGGTTGCCAATAAGTTCCAAGGTTAGACAGACATTGAATTCCGTCATTGAAATCAGCCTTAAATTTTAGCCAGAAAATCAGTATCACATATTCTTCAAAAACCAACACTGGGTAAAACCAAGCTCCAGTATTAGATGGATATTAATGATCAAATTGGGTTTGGTCACTCTTTCATTTACACTTTAGTGTAAATATATTACCACTGAGGTAATAAATATATGTTATTGTCACAGCTTTTTTCCAAAACAGCTACTGGTCCATTAATCATGTAATGTTTGATTTCACACAGTGTAAAGGCCATCAGCCATTTTCAAATAGCCTAAGAACAGTGGTTCCCAGCTCTGCTCCTGCACATTTTACTGTTTACCCTGCTCCCAACAAACCACATCCAGCTGATCAGCTAATTAAAAAAAAATCCTCCTGGAGCTGAAGTTGGTGTATTAGAGCTGGAACCACTAAAGTGTGCTGGGAAAGGGGGTCCTCCAGGACCGGGGTTGCAAACCATTACCTAATACCATTAATCTAAGGATTCAAGGATTCAAGGAGATTTTATTGTCATTCGCATCACATGTGGTACATGAGGTGGAACGAAATTGTGATCTCACGATCCATTTAATATGATACAGATTGCATTGGAGGAGTAGAACCAAAGCAATTACTCACCAATAACAGACTACCTTTTAATAACAGCATTGTGACCATGGTACAGAAAACATTAAGAAAAAATGTTTACTGCAGGTATATTTTTGTTCCCAAATGTTCAAACAATATAAATGAACCACCTAAGGTACATAACAGTCCTAAAGGTCCAACAATGTGTCCTAAATAAGTTTGAGGGGTACACTACATTCACCATCCCAAAGGAACAGAATGTGTCCAACGCTACGGTGAATAAGGCCAAAGATATACAAGCGAGTGAAGATGCTACCAGACAGTGATGATACCTAGATATTCCTTTATACAAAGACACCTATACCATAATACATTTATCATAGACCTGAAATAAATGCAGGATTAGTGGTCCTGAAAGAGATGGGACTTCAGTTGACATTTAAAGACACAGAGGGACTCATCTGTTCAGACACCCCGGGGAAGCCTGTTCTACCACCTTAGTGCCAAGATGAAGACAAGTCTAGAGGCTAGACTGGCTTGAAAGATGGAAGGTCAACTTAAGCCAATAGCTATATGCATGAATGGGAGGGGCTGGTTCATTTTTGGCTTTGGCTCTTAAGCCACCGTCCGAATTTTACAGGAAGTCAGTGAAAGGAAAGGTACACAGCAACAGTGGTTAATAAATAACCTAAACCATGTACAGTAGTTAAGTTAAAGTAAAGATACCAAAGATAAACTATTACTCCAGTAAAAGTCTTCATTTTACACCCCTAGCTGAATTAAAGCAAAGTACTATTTACCTTCAGATGTACTTAAAGGAGAACTCTGGTGTAAAATAGTGTGACTTTTGGTGTAATAAAACACGATAAAGAGTACTAACCTTTTTTAAAAATTGATTCTTAAATCCAAGTTCTAGAAATTTTTTACAGTTTGTTCAAACATGCGTTATAATGGATAATATGGGGCATATTTTTCCCCTGCAGACAAATCAATGTTACAACGTTATCCAGGCTCAAAGAAGCACCACACCTAATTGGTAGCATCTTGAGAGTCCTGACATATAAAACACTGCATTAATAACTTAAAAAGTGCACAAAAAGCTTATTAAAAATAGCTATTTACAACCCGTAGTGTAACCTAATCTCCAGGTACCGCCATCTTTTTTTTTTACTTTTTACAAAATATGCCTGTAACGTGCAGGCACTTTTCTCTCTCTCTCTCTCTCTCTCTCTCTCTCTCTCTCTCTCTCTCTCTCTCTCTCTCTCTCTCTCATGCGGCATGCTTAATGGCCAACATGCTCTTGTAGCCTGTTTTTATTGTATTGTTCTCTGAGGTGGTTAACTTAACCCCTCTTTTGGGGCTAAAAGACAAGCAACTGTCTTGGCTGTACCACCTGGGTATGCAAACAGGTAAGATAGGTGCACCTGTACATTTTTACATCATGTAGGAATTGTTTGTATAGGTCCCTAGGTAAGAGGGCGGGTGCTACCCCTTGTATTTAAGTTATTAGTTAGGGAGTATCTTTTCTTTATATTCTTTTGTACTTAATTTGGCTTTAGGTAGGTTAATATGGTTATGTTTTGTTGTGTTCTTTTCTTTAGCACCGTCCATAGTTTGCATTTCCCAGAGTGGTACTTTCTTTGTTGTTTTATACAGCATATGTAATAATGTAAATACTGCCCTGTGGTTTGAAGCATGTGTTGAGTGGTGTGAAGCTAAAATTAAATCATTTCTTTTGTACTGCTATTTACTGCCTGTTCTCATCTTTCTAAGTCATACTCTGCTGGCTCATTGATTTAGGATAGCCATGTGTTAGGTTCTCCATAATTTTTGTGGAGAAATGTAACAATTGGGGGCTCGTCGGGATATCCTTTTCTACTTTTTTTCTCTTTGAGCTGGTGGAGTTTGGTGAGGAAGTGAAGAACATATTTTTTTCTATGCAGTTTAGCTAGTCCTTTAGAGGGATGGCTTTGTTTGATTTACATGGCTTCCTTGTTAATCCTAGTATCCATATCATCCATTCCAAATTACTGGACCTTGAAAAGCTGCGGGATAACGGAGGTGGGCTATTTAAGAAAGATTGATACTCTTTATCATGTCTTACCACATCAAAAGTCAATTTTACACCAGAGTTCTCCTTTAAGTATGGAAATAGTGCTAAGATATGATCCGGCGACTGACTGTTGACTGTTGTCAGGGTTTTAATCAGTCAGTGGCGTATTTTCATTTTTGGATTTCCAAGATAGATACACGACAGATATTTACCTGAACACACCTCATTTTCAGATCACCACGGTCAAACAGTGTAGATTTATTCCTAAACCCGGCGCTATTTTAACGGCGTGGGTGCAAGGCATGAAAATAGACTGTTGACGGAGTGTGAAATAGTAACAGGCATCACATTGCGTTGCATCTTGTGAAAGGTGTATAATAGGGCCCTGTGTTAACAGCCAAAAATAAACATTGGATTTGGTCAGAAAACTTTTATCTGCTGTGTGAATATAACCTAAAATATCTGGATTTATTATGCCACTATATGCCTTATCATTTTTGTAACTATACTCCTATGCTGTTCCACTGAAGTTGAACTGTATGCTTGTGATGGGTAACTATATCCAACAGGTCAAAACAAGTTCAAAACAAGGTGCACACTGAACCCTGACATGACTCATTCTTTATCAATTAGCCTGGAAGAGCAGCCAGGAGAGACCTTCATTAGGCCAGTGTTGAGATGTTGAGATGAAAAGTGACTGACAAACAAGCACATGGATGGTCTCTCTGGAGAGAAATGGTCAATATCTTTGGATAACAAGTGTACCAGGTTTGAAACACTAATGAAAAGAATAGCTAATTATCCACAATAACCCAAGGCTATGAACCAGTGAGTTCTCAAAGAAGATAATGAGACCATAGTGATGACTTCAGGAAGAGGGCTGACATCTACAATGATATACTGTATCAGCTACACATGCCAAGACACAAGACACTGACAATCTTCAGAAGGTACCAAAAGAAGGGTGGGGAGAAAGGATGGATTCAGTGTTATCTGCATAACAGTGTTAGGAAAAAGTTCTGAGAGGATATTACATCATTAAAAGAAAGGAAAAGAGGACCCAGCAATGAGCCCTGAGGGACACCAAAAGAAAGAGTCTACAAAGAGTGATCTTTGCCGCATTACCTGGGGAAAAAGGCACCTCTTTTAGATACATTTTAACTTCTGTAAATCAAAAACTTAAAAGTGTGAAGTCAATCTAATGTTGAAAAGTACTGAAGCTGTATCATTGAGAGCATTACCCTACTGACGCTGCTTGTACTCTGAAAAGAACAGTATTAACTTTTTTCTGAGTCACTTTTTTTCACCTAAAGGAACCTTTAAACTGATGCATATTTATATAACCACTTTCATGTATATGAGGCATGTGAATCTGATAAACGTTTTAAAGTTTAGGAATAAAGTGTTCATATCACCTCAAGGTCTTTTTTAGAACCACACAACAGAACTGCAAAACTCTAAAGAACCTTCATGTGTGTGGAAGCTAAACCTTATAACCGACTGAAGAAGCTGTCAATGCTAATGGGAAAGGGGTATTAAAGTGATATGCAGTGGAATAAGTCCATGTGACATGTAATAAGCATGGTGTCTATCTCTTTCAGGGCTGTTCTGGGGAAAGAAAAGAAAGGGTAGGTTTAATGAAATAAAAGAGCAGGTCAGTTGGCACTGAAGCTGGCAGCTAATGGCCTTGTGTATAACCTTAAAGGTTTAGCTATCCATTCTGGTCTCTGATGACTGCTATATATATATATATATATATATATATATATATATATATATATATATATATATATATATATATATATATATATATATACATACATCTTTGGAAAAAAAAATAAAGAGACCACTTCAGTTTCTGAATCAGTTTCTCTGATTTTGCTATTTATAGGTATATGTTTGTAAAATAAACATTGTTCTTTTATTTAATAAACTACGGACAACATTTCTCCCAAATTCCAAATAAAAATATTGTCATTTAGAGCATTTATTTGCAGATAAAATGAGAAATGGCTGAAAAAAAACTAAAAAAGATGCAGAGCTTTCAGACCTTAAATAATGCAAAGAAAACAAGTTCATATTCATACAGCTTTAAGAGTTCAGAAATCAATATTTGGTGGAATTACCCTGGTTTTTAATCACAGTTTTCATGCATTTTGGCAGCATGTTCTCCTCCACCAGTCTTACACACTGCTTTTGGATAACTTTATGCCTGTACTCCTGGTGCAAAAATTCAAGCAGAGTTGTTGGAATGTAACAAAACTTCATATGTGTGAATGCAATGATAATAATAATATATGTAAGTGATTATAGTATTTGACTAAAAGTATCTTTTAGCATTTATTGGTAAAAACTGTACATCATGTATAAACCAATAGGGTGTCAGAATGGAATATGTTTATACTTCTCATCCAACCACAATCATATTCACTCTCTGGATGGAAAGATTTATCTGGATAAGAAACCGGAATGAATACAAGCTAAAATTAAATAGAAGAAACTATTTTTAGGCTATTTTTAAAATGTAAGAGATGGATGGATGGATGGATGGTTGGTTGGTTGGTTGGTTGGTTGGTTGGTTGGTTGGTTGGTTGGATGGATGGATGGATGGATGGATGGATGGATGGATGGATGGATGGATGGATGGATGGATGGATGGATGGATGGATGGATGGATGGATGGATGGATAGATAGATAGATAGATAGATAGATAGATAGATAGATAGATAGATAGATAGATAGATAGAAGTATTGTAACAACGTATTTGAACTTAATTACTTGATACCTCTGTACAGTACATGAACGTAGCCTCGCTTTCCCAAACATTCACACAAAGCAATCCAGATTGTTCTCATACAGAGTTCTCCAATGGTGGAACAAACTACCTTCCACTACCAGATCAGGAGAATCTCTCACTATCTTTAATAAACTCCTGAAGACAGAGCTCTTCAAAGAGCACTTACTCTCCTAACACCTCTAACTAACTACCTTCTACTACCAGATCAGGATCATAGCCAGATCATAGCCAACTAACTAACTACTTCTAACCTCATTTCCTTCTTCCCCTCCTTCACTCCTCTATCCTATTATTTCCCCTTGACCTCCTTTAGGCCCTGTCTAAAGATGTTTTTACCTTTAACTTCTATTGTTTTTATACTTCACTATTGTAAGTCGCTTTGGACAAAAGTGTCTGCCAAATGTAGTGTAATGTAAAGTAATGTAATCTGTAACAAATGTTGCACAATGAGTTTTGTGGTAAAGATCGTACAATTTGAGCTATTTAATAGAGACGCAGTTTGTAAGCAGACAAATCCCTGCTGCTTGCAGGAGACATGCTGTTCCTCTCCAGCTCCTGTGGCATGACCTCTGAGGGAGCATGCAGGTGTTCACTGGAGATGAACTAATCCTCTTCGGTTATCCTGTGCCCCATGCATATTGCCAATAGTGACTTACGCATGATATCTTTTTGTATTTTTCTTTCTTAATCTAGATCAAAAAGCGATTGTTTTGTTTTGTAGGTTCCTTCTGGGAAACTAGATAACAATGTGAAAATAAATAAAATGTAAGAAAGAATATATACATGTGTCTGATACTGTCCTGTTCTGACACTTTCACATCAAGAACAAGATAAAGATCAATGAGAGCTTAAATATCTTTGTAATCTTAACCATATACACATTCTCAGGTACTGTATATAAATTTCACTGAGGACTCATACACACACACATCACACACAATGGCCTATGTTTACAGGATCACACAGTACAGTGTGTAATTGTGCATTAAACCCATGAAAAGCATGAGGTGCTATCACCCCATACAGGGCTGGAATGCTCATGCAAGCGTGTTTTTTTTGTTTTTGTGTGGATGGAAATCATTTCAAAAACAGTAGGAGGTAAATCTCTATTAAAAAATATGAAGGCCTCTCTATACTTCAAGATTAATGATAATACAACACAATAGCCTAGTGTATGTTGGTCTATTATGCTATAAATTAGCTACTTTCCAATGCTGTCCTGGTTTTAGGGTGTAAAGGACAATATTTACTCCAAATATTGTAAAACATTATAGACATATAAAATAATATACTGTAATATTTATGTGTATAAATCCTTGTGGTGTGACCTGGAATTACATACTAGTATAATACGTATGAACACGTCATATAGCATAAAGCACTATATTATCAGCAGTATGTAATAGAGGCCTGTTTTTATGGCCTCTCCTGCAGCCTGTGCTTTATCATGGATTGGAAGACCTACTCAAGGTAAAAGCTAGGTCACTGTGTTATCGCACAGTACACACAGTAAATATAGAATAGAAAAAAAAATAGAAAATAAAAAAGCTGCTTTTATTACTAGAGAGGTAGAGACAAGACCACGAGAAAAGGTTGTTCTAGAGCGGATCAGCAGCACGGTATCAGTATCTGACGCTGACCCAAGTGCAGCTTTAATGATAGCCAGCACTCATTTAATATTTTATAATAATGTTGCATTGGGTTGATAATTATACATTATTAAAGCTCCAGTCAGAGAAACTGTTACTGCGATTTTCACTGCAGTGAAAATACTGTACTAGCCTCAGGACTCTTCAATGTATTATTTATAATTTGTACTTAATTTATTTAACTGTAGCGAGTACAGAAAAATATGGACTCTATCTTACACACTAAGGAAGGTACGCTGCAATGCTTATTGCTATCTTACACCCCGTCAAAAGTTAGAAATAAATCTATACTGATGGACATGGTGGTCTGGAAGTGAGGTGTGTTAAGGTAAATTCCCAGCATGTTTCTATCTTGGTGGAGGAAAAATACAGGTGCGCCACTGACCGATTAAAACCTTGATCGGTCAGTCAAAAGTCAGCCGCCAAATCCTGTTTTAGCCATGCAGGAGCCTGACTTTTAACTCAACAATAAACAGAATAAAGACTTAAAATTAAATAACATTGCTGTTCTCTTAAATGATGAGCTGCTGGTGCACCTTCACAGCTTAAACACGCAGGTCAGTATCCTCTGCTGAGATGCACAAAAGCACCGCTTTTAAGATACAAACACGCCAAAGTCAGAGCGCACCTGGCTCTTAAAGGGAATGACTACTGGTACACAGATTTTTTTTTTTTTTTTTCATATTACACCCAAAACATACAAATGATTAATTAAGAGAATTAGCACATGTCTTTTGTGTGTTTTGAGCCACAGAAGGCATATTTTTAGTGCCCTCATAATACCAAAGACACTCCGAAACGCCCTAAATCCAGCTGCGTGATCCATAATTGACCAATGTGCTATAGATCACTAAAGTAGGAGGTAACTTTCAATTGTTTTTTACATTGTTATAAAATAAATATTAACAAATAATCTAAAATTATACCACAGTTAGATCTGACCCTGCCGTGTTATTGGCTAAGAGGCATTTTATGAGTGCCATTATCAGTCTGTAATGCACTAACCAAAGATCTCCATGTATTACTCCACCACATACAGGTAACCTAGCAACGATGCAGAACTTACAAGCCAAACAGCACAGCTACAAACAGAGCAGCAACGGAACTATTTTAATTTGCGGAGTGTTTATAAACAAACAGATCATGTTTTCTCGTCATCTGTAACTCAAAATCTTCAATAAACAAGGATAATGGAACTATGGTATAATCGCAATAATACACTCGAGGTTTGTGCTATAACGTGTAACAGCAGTGCCAATATTACATGTTATAGCATGAACCTTGAGTGTATTATTGCTTAATTATACATATCCAATGGCTTTTGATTACATTTTGAAAGGAAGTTTTACAGACTGGGATTTTTGCTCCTTTGTGCATTGAAACTCTATTAAAGGACAGTAATTTTTGGACAAGCTGAGATATACATAGTAGCTATCACTGAAAGTAAAAGAATCATGTGAATTGAATTGGTACCATAATATTGCAGGATTGTCCATGAATATGACTTTGTTCTGGTCAGGGATGTCCTAACAGCTTTACTAGATTTGCATAGTGCAGTTAGTTAGTGGTGTGATGAGTCGGGAGTAGCAATGACATATTATATTATATGGAGCTATTCTCCATATAACCCATCAGTGGAGTAAAATATTGATTTTAAAGGTGCTACATTATGATAAAAAGCTAAATTGAGTTGCATTAAAAAATCTCATCAACCATGATGTCCAGTGGCCAACATGTTCAATATGTTCATAGCATATTTAGCTTAAGAAGCTTCTTCAAGGCCTGTGGAAAAATCTACTCATTTTATTTTCTGCTTCATGTTTAAATATTAGGTATGTGACTTTGTTTGGGGTAAAAAAAATTATGAGGGGGGTCCTCCGTGATTTTATTCCCATCCAGAAAGTCCAATCTCTGAGTTTTGTCTCCTCGCGCTTAATAACATAGCTATTTGTCCACTGCTAAACACCATAATTACACTTCGGGCACGTGTTTCCATGAAGATTCACGTAAACACAACAGCGAGTGGAAATGGAGGAGCTACTGAACATGATGTCATGTGACCGAGAAAGCCAAAAAAACTCACTGGTCCTCCTGTTTTTTCAATTGCAGTCCAGACGTCCCCCTGAGAAACTAATCCCGTCCAGATGGGGCTTAATTGCAGCAAATTTACTGTGTAATATTTCTATATTCTGTCCAAATGTTTGTGTCACTATGTCCCAATGTTTGACCAAATGTTGTACATTTGCATCACATGCAGGCATGCTTTCATAGTATGAAGTACAGTATAGTGCAAATATTTTAGGCAACTGTGGAGAATTTCAGTGAAGAAAAAGCTTCTTATCTGTGACATAAGTGTTTATTAGCTTAGTTTATTAGACGTAAGTGTTTATTACAACAAATACAAACAAATTTACTAAAAGCAGAGCTTTTACAGCCCTGTTTTCCTTAAAACATCTCCTAATCTCTCCTCATTCTCATCATATCAACACCTGGTTTGGTAAATTGAATCTTATTGATGTTAAATCAGGTGAGCTGCTGATGGAACTGAACATATACACATGCTGACTGAGGGAATCCAGGAGAAATCTGGAATCTCTACACTTTGTTTTACAGCTTGACTCAGGATCCAGCCTACTTACTGTTACTTTTTACTGTATTTATGTTTATCCACATCTGTTTGAATCATATGTGTTGCTTTTTTCAGGCAAAAACATTCATTTATCAGATGCTAAGATAAATGAATTACTGTAATTTGCTTAGGTGCCTAAAATGTTTGCACAATACTGTATATCAGAGAACTTCATGTATTCATTCACTCACTCAGTTCCTTTTATATTAGTGTTTTTCACAGTCTGTAGCTAACAACTTATGTCCTATAGATCCCTGTATTCTGAGCAGAAGAGGAGACAGAAATGGCCAAGGGCAACACTGAGCACCCAAGGGAGCACCGGCTTCCTTAAGCATTCTTCACTGTTTTCCATCTAGTGAAATATTAATCAATAAATGTATGTGAATTATTTATCAGCTGATTCATAGCATTCAAGAGTTGCCCATAGGAACTCGGACAGCTGCAGCAGTCATTTTCATTCCTCTGTTTTGTGTGTTTTTGCCAGCAGAGAGAGTAGATTTAGTACTTTTGTCGCAGAACTGAACTGTAAATTCAGCTGTATGATTTGGGCTGTAGTTTAAAGTGTTGGCACAGCACTGTATTTGCTATGTGCTGTTTATTGCTTTTCTGCACGTTTTAACTAGAATCTTTCTCTTCAGTGGCAGCATCATGATATGATTTATTTATTAATGCAAATAAAAGAGAGAAGCAAAAACATAGTGTTGTTATTAGTCTCAAATACCAAACTTTACATCCTCCAGGCATTTAATTTACTCATTGCTCATGTTTTAATGCATTATTTGTATTCTTCAGAAGCATTGTGAGGGGAAACACAGGGACCATACTCACAAAGAATAAGGTATTTACACTTTAGAAAAAAGTTACAATAAATAACGATTCTTTTTTCAGATTATACAGAATGTTCCCTGTTTTATTATTTCTTATTTATTCTTTTTTTTTATATCTTTCAATTAGCTTACATTGGTCGTAAACTATATGAGTTCCAAATATACATCTTTTAATTGATCAGATTAAATAGTGGAATTAATAGAATCAGAGAATGATTACTGGCCATTTTTTACAGTATATTCTGTAAAACACTTAAAACACTGAAACACAGTTTTTCCTTCATTCAAGTCTTATGAAAAAATTAAGAAAATAACTTAAGAGAGGAAAGGTAACTCAGACAATTGGAGTTGGGAAGGGTTGGGAAGACATGTAATTTGTAACGCCACAGACGGAAGTCAGACGCTCGCGGTAATGTAGATTCATATAGAGATTGTCTACTTACTACTCAGAGCTCCTTAGTTTATTATAACACGATCCTTAAAATGGTTATAACTAGAATATTATTCTAAATGGAACAACCTGTACTGTGAGATAAAGCAATATTTCACCCTGTGTACTCACTCTATGCAAGATTAGCTGAGAAGGCCCTGTGTGTTATTAGGTAATGCAGAGTATTTGGGCATGCTGGCTTCTTTTAATATGTCTGACAGTAGGGAATCTGCGGTGCATGCCGTGTGAGACAATGAGACTTTTGTGGCTTGCTTTTATTATTCTCTGGCTTTTTGCTTTTATTGCCTTAAGAATGAGATAAAGCTGCTATTATTTAGACACGGGACAGTAATTCTCTGCATGGCCAAAGCCTACTCAGTGGCCTGCCAAGAAAAGGCAGACTCTCTCAGCACTGATTAATACACAATATGGACTAAATGTATTTCCTTCAAAGCCACATAGAGCGATTTCCATTTTCTAAATTGCTATTTTTCATGAGACCGTTGAAGATGTGTAATTGCAGGCAATGGATATTTCACTCCATTTAAAAACAAATGGACTGGAGGATATGGAAGTGTGGAATAAAACTCATGGCTCATTTTTAAAGCCGGCCTCTTAATTTATTAATTTATATTTTTAAGCTTTTTTTATTTAACAGACTAAGTGAGCGTTAATTTTTCTCTTGCTCTTTCATTTTATAAGATACTCTAAATGCATCACGTGGTCCATCTTAAATGGTCAGCCACACCTCACAAGCGTTCACAAGAAACACGTTTTTTCTTCTTCTACGGGCTCAACGCCATATTTAATGAATCACTGATGTTCTTCAGACCCTGCCGCTGGGAGAGGCATGTTCATAAGCGTGCGTCAGAGATGACTCACCAGAAAGAGCGCTCTCTAAAGTCTAATGAGGAAATATCAAGTAATATTACCACTGGTTTAATCACGGTTCTAATACTGCCACCAGTCATAACTGTCATATCAGAAGCCTATAGCTGTAGTAGTGCAGCACTGGAAGCAGTAAACAGACTTTTTCTTCTTTACCTTTTATTATTCTTCTGATGTTTGCTTTGATTTCTTTCCTTCTTCTTTTTTTCGTATAATACTATATTGCTAGTCTATTTATACTTTTCTTATTTTATCTTTTTTCCTTCTTCTTGGTTTTCTGCCAGCTAACTCATCCCACACATATCAACCCTGTTCCAGCTGTTTCAGATTTTTCAGTTTAAATGTGACACTGTTTCTAGACACATGCATTAAATCTATTATATGTTTTATAGGTACAATGTAGAGTTATATATACATGTGTGTAGAAAACAGTGCTTAAGTGATCATAAAAAGTAGAAATGGGCTTTTCTTGCTTATGACTGTAAGTATTTTCACACATTTTACTATCAGTCACTTACAGGGGTTGGACAATGAAACTGAAACACCTGTCATTTTAGTGTGGGAGGTTTCATGGCGAAATTGGAGCAGCCTGGTGACCAATCTTCATTAATTACACATTGCACCAGTAAGAGCAGAGTGTGAAGGTTCAATTAGCAGGGTAAGAGCACAGTTTTACTCAAAATATTGCAATGCACACAACATTATGGGTGACATACCAGAGTTCAAAAGAGGACAAATTGTTGGTGCACGTCTTGCTGGCGCATCTGTGACCAAGACAGCAAGTATTTGTGATGTATCAAGAGCCACTGTATCCAGGGTAATCTCAGCATACCAACAAGAAGGACAAACCACATCCAACAGGATTAACTGTGGACACTGTAAGAGGAAGCTGTCTGAAAGGGATGTTTGGGTGCTAACCCGGATTGTATCCAAAAAACGTAAAACCACGGCTGCTCAAATCACGGCAGAATTCAATGTGCACCTCAACTCTCCTGTTTCTACCAGAACTGTCCATCACCACAATAAATTATTGTGGTCTAAAACCAGGTGTTTCAGTTTCATTGTCCAACCCCTGTCCATAGCGTCCATAGTGTCTTCTTCTAGTGTAGCAGAACAAAGTTTGAAAACTATGGCAATATTAGCACAGGAAAACTGTATGGATAAGGAAATGGATATAGGTGGATCTACGCATCACACTCCAACCAGATGTAACTTTAGAGACATTGCCCTGTCCATGCTTTTCTATAGTTGCTGAATTCAAGCAAATTCTCATCCAAAATCTAAATTTGACCCGACTGTGGTTCTAAAAGTAATCTTGGTCCTTAGTTCTAACACTGTGTATGATCTTCTGAACGTCTTGCTGGAATATTTTCCTGTCATTTAAATCATTTAGTACTTTCTTGAATCTCTCGAGACGCTAACAGAAATTACAGCCAAGGCTCTGAGCAGAAGACTTCCGTTTAAAAATGGGCCGTAATGCAGATGCAATGGTAAATATGTTGTAACTTTGAGGCTGTGCCTCAGGGCTCCTCAAAAACATTACCATCTCATGTAAATGGGCCCTTGGCTTTGCTGCTCCGCCTTCATTTCGTCTCCATTAACCTACATTCTCCTGGCTCTGACTCTGTGGTGCATTAGCTCTCTAACCTAGCCTGAGTAAACGTGGCGGTGTGTGCCGGAGACGGCTGCAGGCCCTCCTGCCTCGTCCAGGTTTTTCAGGGACGGCGTGCAGAAGCTGGAGGAGGTCGGACAGCAGTCAGAGAAATGAGCAGCTCACATGGACGTGATGTCACTGGAGTGGCAGCATGTCCTCCGCTTCCGTACCCAGTCAGCTGAACACACACACATACACACTCTCTCTCTTTCTCTTTCTGTTCTCTCTCTCCTTTTTTCTGCCTCACTCTCTCCTTATGCCCTCTCTCTTCTTTCTTTCCACTTTCTTTCTTTTATGTCTTGTTTTACTGCCTCAGTCTCCTTTTGCTATTTTCTCTCTCCTTTTTTGCCCTCCTTTGCTTTAGCTTCCTTCTGTTCTTTCTATCCTTTTTTTCTCTGCTTCACTCTTCTTCTGTTCTCTCTCTCATTTTTCTCCTTCCTCTGCTTCACTCTCCTTCTGTTCTCTCTCTCCTTTTTCTCATTTCTCTGCTTCAGTCTCTTTTTGTTCTCTCTTCTTCTTCTTCTGCTTCACTCACTTTCTGATCTCTCTCTTTCTCTCCTTCTTCTCTTTTCTTCCGCTTCACTTTCCTTTTTATCTCTATCCTTCTTCTTCTTCTTCTTCTTCTTCTTCTTCTTCTGCTTCACTCTCCTTCTGTTCTCTCTCTTCTTCTTCTTCTTATTCCTCTGCTTCATTTTCTTTATGTTCTCTCTGTCTCTCTTTTTCTTCTTCCTCTGCTTCGCTCTTCTTCTTCTTCTTCTTCTTCTGCTTCACTTTCCTTCTGTTCTCTCTCTTCTTATTATTATTCTTCTGCTTCACTGTCCTTCTGTTCTATCTGTCTCTCTTTTTCTTCTTCCTCTGCTTCGCTCTTCTTCTGTTCTCTCTCCTTTTTCTTCTTCCTCTGCTTCACTCTCCTTCTGTTCTCTCTCTTCTTTTCCTTCTTCCTCTGCTTCACACTCCTTCTGTTCTCTCTCTTCTTTTTTCTCCTTCGTCTGCTTCACTCTCCTTCTCTTCTTTTTCTCCTTTCTTTGCTTCACTCTCTTTCTGTTGTCTCTCGTTTTCTTCTTTTTCTGCTCCACCTACCTTCTGTTCTCTCTCTCCGTTTTCAACTTCCTTTGCTTCACTCTCCTTCTGCTCTCTCTCGTTCTCTCTCTCTCTCTCTCTCTCTCTCCTTTTTCTATTTCCTCTGCTTAATTTTACTGTTCTCTCTTTCATTTTTCTCCTTCCTCTGCTTCCCTTCCTTTTTTTTCTCTTTTAAAAATCCCCCCTCACTCCTTTCTATCTGCTTTCCCTTCTGTGCTTTCTCTCTAGTTCCCTCTGTTCTTGTTGTCCTTTCCCTGTCTTACTTTCTTTTTTTCTCTCCTTTTTTCTCTCTCTCTCTCACCTATCTGCCTCACTTTCTTTTGTTTCTTTCTCTGCTGCACTCTGTGTTTTTTCTTATCGGTTCTTTATTTCAACACTTTAAACTTCTACTCAGTCACTTTATTGATAGAGCTCTTGTACTTCTACTCAAGTCTAACGGTCTAGTTCTTTACATATTTTTGCCTCAGTCGTTCTCTTTTTATTCTATCTCTCTTTTTATTCTCTCTACTTTTTTGTGTTCCTCTCTAGCATCTTCTGGTATCTCTCTGCTTTCTTCACCTTTCTCTCCTTCTTTTCCCTTTATATATCTTTTCTGACTCCTGTTTCCTCTCTGTCAGTTGTCTGTCTTTTTTCTGTCTTTTTTCAATGCCTGCCTTTCTTAATTTTCTCTCTGCCCCTCTTTAAATCTATTTTTTAAATTCTTTTTTATTTTAACCTTCTGTCTGTTTTATTTCTTTTTGTCTTTCTGTATATCTTCATTCTCTTCCTTCTCTCTCTCTCTCTCTCTCTCTCTCTCTCTCACTGTGTATAAAACATGGATGTCATTCTGCATCTCCAGCAGAGCTAAAGAGTGCGCAGAGAGGAGACGGCCAGTGGTTTTGTGTGTGTGTGTGTGTGTGTGTGTGTGTGTGTGTGTGTGAGTGTGTCTGGCTTGAGGAAATGGGTGCAGGTATGAAATGTTAATAAACTTCAGAGAAGGCTCCAGCCTGAACTCGGCTCTCCAAAGCCAATCCGAGCACAGACAATTATTTGCGTGAACTGGAGGAGCCCCACTGGAGTACCGGGGGAAATTACAGAGACTTGACCCATTGATTGTCATTTAATCTTATGTCTTTAATGGGAGCATTAACGCTATCTTATCTTTTAATGGTCTGTAAGTGCTGCTGAAATAAAACCTTGGGAATAATGCACTGGAATATATCAGGCAGGAACACACTCTCAGGTTCTGCTGCATCTCAAAAGCAGCCTTGAATTTCAAACACTTCAGCTTCCAGGCTTGAACTCAGAGAACTTTAAACATATAAAGGAAGAGAAAACAGAAGGAGGCTCGCATCTTCGCTCAATTTTTTCTGTTTTATTTTTCTACAATTGATTTTTTTCTTCTCCTTTATTTTGGAACTAAAGAACATGTGTTTAAAAGCTCTAGGCTTATATCTGTATACTCACTGTAAAAAAAAATTACATTTTACATTTTAAAGAGCTTTATTTTAATATATAAGAAAACTGTGTAAAATTAAAGACATTATCTGTAATTTAGCATATCCACCTGTTATGTTAAGTGGTATGTTATTGATGATAAATTACATTATTCCATGTTTTATTCATAAAGTATTTTTCTGATTTCTTGATTTAAATACACATTTTGTTAAAAAAAAAACAATAATCGTCTTTAATTATATAAAGATTATGTTGTCCATTCTAACATTGAAGATGTTTACTTTGTAACTATAACATAAAACATTTCTTAATTTTATATGCATGCACTGTATATCTAAAAAAACAACATAAAAATAGTAAAATTACTGCAAGGTTTACAAAAAAACTTTCTCACTCCTCTCTTTTCCACACTCAGCTCTACCTGCGATGCCTCCGGACTACGTTACCCAGAATGCACCACAAACTGACATCACTCTCTCAAGATTCAAAGAGTTTATTGTCATGTGCACAGTAAGAAACAAGTTTCCTTATACAATGCAATTCTTTCTCTGCTCCTCGCCAAGTATGCCACATAAAGATATAGTAAAAATATACAATAAAGCAAGAAATAAAAAACTAAATAAATATAAATATTAAATTGGTGTTAAATTTACACCGGTGATGGAAATATGTACATGATAACAGTAATGTGTAATGGATATTATGGATATGGATATTATTTACATATTTAATTTACTCGCACCTGATCACATGTTCCTGCACACTGCACCATTAGGAGGTCAATCACCGGATTATTGATTTCACCTGTTTACACCCACAAAGATACACGTCTCTCCACACACATCTCGTCAAGTATTTGTTGGTTTGGTGTTATGTCCTTGCCTGTGTTACCCTCTTGTGTATAACTTTGTTTTGTTTGTCCGACCTTGATTTCTGTCTGCCTTCTGATATCCCCTGCCAGTGTACGACCTGTGGACTGTATTTTGTTTATGGTATGCTTGCTCTCGTAGTTGCTGTTTACAGATATTTATATTATATTATACAGTTTCTACTAATAAGAAAATCTACATTATTATTTTTACAAGCCTATTCGACCTTAAAAACAAGGATCTTGTTTTTCAGCCACTGCTGGCAGTCATTTGACTCTTTTTTTTTTTTTTAACACATTTTATGTAAGTGTTGCCTCTGTTTAAAGCCATCTCTCATTAAAGTCTCTCATTAAAGCCAAAGCTTTGTGTTTTCTTTTTTTCCCAAAGCAGCGGCAAAATGACCAAACCAGCTTGACCTACTTCTCTAAATGAATCTACCGAGAAGAAATGAACCGTGGAAGAACCAACCCTCTCGAACCTCACAGTCAGAAAGGCCTTTAATAGCCGTACTTGTGATAAACATCATTGAGCACGCTATACAGCAATTGAATTGTCTTCTTTTTGACTCGTACTGTCAAGAGTGACGAGACGAGACGAGACGATCCCGCGGTGAGAAAATCCTCGTATCTGATCTCCAGCTCTCATCAAACCATCTCAGCCCCCCTGCACTCACGCTGTACATCCACGACGCTGCATGCTGGCACTGAAGCACTTCGCAAACGCGCAGGCTTTTGGTTTTCCGGCGCGGCCGCTGAAAAGCGCGGCGCTCTTATGCTTATAAATGAGAGTGCTTTGCTTATGACAGTGTGGCTAAGATGTGTCACACTAAATTGCATGTGAAATGTGTTTGATGGTCTTCACATCACTCCCGGTGGATATTATTCCACCCCACTGGATCTTTCCCTCTGGAACAGCTCTCCATCTCTCCGCACCCCTCTAATTCTCTTCCTCCTCTTCCTGCCTTTTCCTCCTCCACCTCTCTCTCTCCCTCCCTCGCTCTCTAACAGACGGTGTGCTTCGCTACAGGGAACAGGTGACCTGCTCTCCCAAGAGGCTGCCAATCAAGTAATGACAGATGTTGTGCCTTTTTCCTATTATAAACATTATTTCTTTATTTATTTCAAATGGTACCGTGTGTTAAAAAAGAAACCGGATGACAGTTCTTATTTCTGAGAGCTGGGATTTACAAAGGGGACAGGAAGCAGCACCACGCACTTAGCCCTACTGAAAATTATCAACCCCTGTTTTTCTTGGATCTGTGTCACGGCTTGTCAAAGCGTTAATGGCAGCACTAAAAGAGATTGCTGTATCTAGAGCTACAGCTTCTGTAAAAGTAAAAAAAAAAAAAAACATGCCATGTTTTCAATTCTAATCATTATAAAATTCTCGAAGTAACATGATTTAATTGATCATTTAAAACTGAATTTAGCTGACATGATACAGCAGACTTTTAGGGTAGCATTGTTTTTTTATTTTATGAAAAGAACCAAAATGTTACAGCATTTTTTTTTAAATCACGTAATAACCCAAACAAAGCAAGGCTGGTAAAATGGTAAAAATGCTTGTTGGATAGTTTAACAATGCCCTTTACAGAATTCAACCCAAAAAAAAAAATTACCCACCATCGTGATATTGCACTATTAGAAAAACAACATGCAGTAGGGCATTTCTTTGAATGAATGGATAAAGTTCAACTTATATAGGACGCTTTACAATTTACACATTTTACACACAACCATTTATACTCAGCACTCATCTACACACCGGTGAGAAGCAGAAGCCAATAACACACAGCGTACTCTCAACCGAAAACCACCGTCTACCTGGAGGACTGCATCAAACGCTACAGCATTTACCCAGAACAGAGTGCCAATTAATACCTGAGCAAACAGTCCTACACACATTTACACACAGACACAAACTTACATACATACCACACACTTTACATATACACACCAGATCAATTTAGATTATTACATTTTCCTGGACAATTTAGAGTATCTAATTTATGAGATCAATTAAGAGTATTAAATGTTTCTAGACAATTAACAGTATCTAATTTACCAGGTCATTTTAGAGTATTACATTTTTAGGCAGAGGGAATGAAACCTGTGGGAATTCACAGGAAAAAATCAAATAAAAGTTGGTTTTCAAGCAAGTAGGTAAATATGTATGGAATGTGAGCAATTTATCATTATTAATAATCAAGAAGTGATCAAAAGTAATGCTCTTAATTTTACTAAAAGGGGTTTAACAAAAAAACAGCATTAATGACTATTAAGAAATTACACCCATTTTCCTTTCCAAAAATAGTATGTACTGGTGAGAAAACCACAAAAGACCACTAGAAGAAATATTTAATATAAACATGAAAACAAATCACAACTATGTCAAGAGATCACTGTCAAAGTTAACAGTTAAAATATGCCTCAATTTAAGTAAATGCTGGGGGATTACTTCAAGATCATCTTTAAGAAATCAGAATAAAGATTATGAAAGAAAGAAAGAAAGAAAGAAAGAAAGAAAGAAAGAAAGAAAAAAGAAAGAAAGAAAGATAAGTATGCAAGAAAGAATGAAGAAAACAGTTTAAGTGAGGAAACAATGAACAAAGGAAGAGAGAGGTAAGGAGAAAAGAAAGAATTAAGGAAAGGAGCAGTGGAGTGTAGAAGGAAAAAGAAAGGGAGGAAGGAAGGTATAAATCCCCTATAAATGGGCATGAGATCACAAAAGAGTAAATTATTTTTAAGGCTGAATTCAGCATAGAGAGGGATTCCTCTCCTGCTGTCTGGCATGAGAGAACATCACCTTTGATGTAGATGAAATCCTGTGGCCTGAAATACATTAGAGGTATAATGCTAATGCAGAATAAATATGATTGACACAGAATACTGTAAATACATATCAATATAATGCAGTTGGTATATTTCTGTATTTCTGCTTTAATGCGTAATTATTCCACAGTTAGCAGACAAATCCAAAACAATGTTCTACCTGCACGACTCTAGACACACAAACGCAACATAGTATTTTAATCTTGTTAAGTTTTGAGATAGTAGATAGACTTGACACAGGACAGAAGTGTAAGTTAAAGTCTTTGGTAAAGGCCTCACAAAATTAGACTCTTTGGCCCATTTTTCTGCACTACAACTGCACACTCTCTCCGCTTTTAGACTCTTTAGCCTGTTTTTTTTGCGCTAGAAATGCGCACCCTCTCCGCTTTTAGACTCTTTGGCCGTTTTTCTGCGCTAGAAATGCGCACTCTCTCCGCTTTTAGACTCTTTGACCCGTTTCTGACACCTAGTTCAAACTTTGAATCTCACATTATAAAAACCTGCTTAACAGGCCGTAGTTTGGACACACCTGGTGGAAGGGGAGATCTTATAGAAGACAGGTGGAAGCTGGCACTATTTTACCTCATGAGAGGTAATAAATAAACACGTTTCATTTCTGTTCTCTTTATAAATAATCATATCAATAATGGGATACTGGAATCTTGGTATAATCAAAATAATACAATTGTGGTTTATGCTCCAACATGAGTTATTGGCACTGGTGTACTGGTATTTGGCACTGGGCCTATGGCTTCATGCTTACAACCTCAGTACAACAGTGCCAATATCTCTTTATTTATTTATTTATTTATATATATATATTTTTACATTTATAAAACATGCACAATTCACAAATTAGCCTTTTTTTATTTCTGTCATGTCAAAAGGGCAGTGCTGTGCATGTTCTTTTTTATTTAAATTTATTTCTGAAATGTAGTGTGTAGTAATTTGTGTGTAGTTGTCATGGCGGGGCAGAACACAGACCTAAACTCAGATTTAAAACAAAATATACTTTTTTTTTTTTTAAGTATAAGGCAGAGGGATGGCCAAACAAAGCAAGGCCGATACCAGTAAACAGCAGTAGCAATGATATAGCATTACAGAAACGGGAAACAGTCCACAGGTCATACACAGGCAGGGTAGTATCAGAGGGCAGGCAAAAATCAAGGTTGGAAAAATACAAAACAGGGTCCAAAATGAGAGATTAAAAATCCAGGCAAAAAAAAAAAACATTGTATGAGTATAAACCGTCAATACTCAGCAAAGGACAGGTAGAAGTGAGCCCCTAAATAGGGCCAAACAAAGCTGATTAGAATTCAGGTGATTTGCTTCCTGGAGGAGTCATGTGCAGTGTCATGTGATCGAAATTGGGTGTGATGTCAGTGTGTAGTGCATCCTGGGCAATGTAGTCAGGAGACTGAAGATCACAGGAAGAGCTGAGTGTGGGAGATATAGGAGTGCTTTCATTGCCATGCGTGACAGTAATCTCTATGCACTGGTTGGCTTTCTCTGTCGATTAGCTGCAGTAATTTGATATAAAGCAAAGATAATATATATCACTTAGTATTTATAGATTGACTTATTGGTTTTGTGAAAGTAGTTTGTCTAAACTGAGTACATTGATTATATAGCTTCATGTCTTCAAAAAATTAAAGGAGATTTTAGAAGAAAAGTATTTTAGCAATTCAGGAAAACTGCAACATCTTAAAGACTTGAAGCAGAATTGGTGGCCTGAATGTCTTCACACAGTGGAGATCACACAGTGCTGTTTCAGGGTGCTTATGCTTAATTTATTAGTTTCAGCAGAGAGTTTATTCTGCTGAAATTCTGCTGCTCGTACATTGTTTGACCTTGCTCTCTGCAAAGTCAGACAGTTTGCAAACTTCTGCTGGTTTATCTGCACACTCACAACACTTTCTCTTCACAGGGTCACAGAATAACATCTTTTGATTCTCTACAAAATCTCTGAGTGGATGATTCAAGTATGACCTTTTAAACATTTAAAGAACCTTCATAAATGATAAACGTTTCAGGAAGCATGCTAAACTTACAAATACAATCTGAATATAAAGAGTCAGTGAGGGTTTTTCAATCTGTGGGATATGGACCACCATTGGGCCGTAAACTATTGTCTAGTGGTCCACAGACTGGTCCTCAGGGGGTGCAGTTGTCTGTAGTTGGCTGGTAACGGCACTTTAGGTCATAAATGTGTAAGCTAAGTGAAAAAGGTTCTTTTTTGGGAGGATACATTCTTTTTCCCACTTCAGCCTGAAGTCCTCGACTTTCTAAACTGCTGGCAACAGGGTTGCCTGGTCCAAAAAAAATGTGCAGTCCAAAAAATGTTTAAACTCACCCTCCAGAAGCATAAACTAGCCCAAAATATGTGTACTTAAAACTTAATCTTACTTTGGTTATTGTTTTGATTGTTTTAAACAATTTGGCAGGAAAACCACAAACCTGACAACTCTGGCTGGGAACTATATACATTCAGCATACCAGAATCCAGGGCCGATGGGCAAACCGACATCTCAACCCCCAATGTATTGACATTCATTACTCAGGCAGAAGTATAGATATTAGGGTTTACAATACTAGAAGTTGAAGTATCAAGTTAAGCTTTATACTCGAGTAAAAATGTAAAAGTACTGGTTTCAAAACTACTTAAAGTATAAAAGTAAAAGTAATGTAAAAGTAAAAAATACCATTAAGGACACAAGCTTAGACTGATCCGCAGGGTCCTATAGTGCACTAACCCCCTCGTGACGTGTGATGGATCACTGTATAAACCAATAGGGAGTCAGAATGGTATATCTTTATCTTTTTTTTTCTCTACATCCAATCACAATCAGTTTCACTTTATCTGGATGGAGAGATTTATCTGGATAGGGGTTTTATTCAACGATGAGAAGCTGGATTAAAAACAAGCTAAAATTAAATAGGAGTTTTTTAACATTTTAAAAATGAAAGGAGTAGAAAGTTCAGATAATTGTGTGAAAATATAAAAAAAAATACTGCAGTAAAGTATAGATAAACAACATTTCTACTTTAGTAAGGTAATAAAGCATTTGTAATTAGTTACTTGACACCTCTGATTTCTAGTAATAAACAGGTGGGCCTGTTTATTAAAAAGATAAAAAAGATTGAGAACCCCTGTTATAGACCATGCACCCCTAACTCTGCTCCTGAAGATGCTCTGAGGTGCGGAGTGGAGCTCTAACTGCAATTCTCCACACCTGATCCATCAAATTACTCTCTGATTGGCTGGATCAGGTGATTTGGGTTGAAGGTTATTTCAGTTGAAAGTTGTCCTCCAGGAGGAGAGATGGTGCCTATGATCTAAAATCTATCAAGATATCTCTGCGACTGTATTCCTTTTTTAATAAACAATACTTTAATAAAAAATTATAATTATTTTATAAGTATCAGTTTTAACAAGATTTACAAGCGCTGTCTAAATATTTACAGTGGAGCAACCTGCTAATTCTCTGATATAGAAAACAAATGATCTGTTTTCTAATTCCTCCTCTTTATTTTCAAGCAAAGTTGTGTGCAAATATTAAAATTACTGTATAAATGACATTTTTAAACTGCCACACATAACAGGGGTGCTTGTTTTACTCACAAAATATCTGATAAATGGGCCCATGCATAACCAACATTATATAGTTCCATAGTTCAAATGAGCTTCCCAATCTTAATACATTAAAAATAAAATTTTTAAGCATCCAAATACATACAAAAATGGTGAGAGATTTTTTGCTGAGAGAATTTCAGCATTAGAAAATAAATGAAAATTATATATTGTATGATTATATGATAATGATAATATAATTATAATTACTTTAGTTAAAATGGATAGAGGGAATCTGCACTTCTTTTTGGGTCAGATTAAATATTTAATAAAGAAGTAAAATCTGACTTTTAATGAAAAAAGTTTAATTTCATCTCCAGAATGAAACTTGAGATAGATCTGATTCTGACTGCTGTCAGAATCAGTGAGAATATGTAAAGAAGACCAAAAAGCACGTTTTACTTTGATCTTTTAAACACATAAAACATCTGTTACATTTTGCCCTCATAAGTGTGTAAGCCTCATACAAGATAAGTAGCATTTTTACACATAAAAAGTGTTATACACCAGCTTAACTATCAAAAAATACACTAAACGCTTAGTTTTGACCAGGTGTCTAAAGTTCTTTGTTTTTATTAATTCATCAAAAACATGAAAGTTTAATAGGGGATAATAAGGGAATAGTAAATTTGACTTTTATTAAAACATTATTAGCTTTTTCTTTTCACATTTTCAGTCAGAATTTTCACTTCAGCTCAAAGGAAATGGGTTCAAAGTCCAACTGGTGAGCACAGCTTACACAAGGTGTGTGACTGAGATAATTAGCCTGTGAAAAATGACCATGACTTATTTTAGCATGGGAAAAGTAATGCTCAGCCACATTTAACTAAGGTGTATATTCTCCACAACTCTGGAGAATATACACTTGTAAAGAGTCCTTTTCCCAGCATTCACCCACACTGGATCTCCCTCACTCCACTGACCACGTGATGCAACCGCTCTTCGAGCTCTTGATTGTTAGCACCTGTTCTCCCCTGTATAAATATCCCTCAGTTTGAGTATTAAATCTAGTTTTTCTAGATTTTATAAGACACATTTCATTGCCCTTTTGTTACTCATGTTACTCATACTCTTATTCATGTAAGTGCTGATGTTGATGATGCTTAAATGATATTCAATTCATAATCACTTTAATTATTTTTTACTGTAATCAATAATACATTATATGCTCAATAAGGTTAAATTAATTTGTTATAGATAAAATACAGTGGAGCAAAGGACACGCTGCTAGACAGATATATAATATATAAGTACTGTGTGCGGCAGGCTAGTCAATATGTCTCAAGGCTCTGCTATATCACAGTCTACTCTTACAGGCACTGCAGTAAAAACAGACAGTGACAAGAACTTTCAGAAAGTTCTCAAAAACTCAAGAACCTTAGCCAATTACATAATCAGTACTGTATACTTTTATTGATATCATTCTTACAGTTTACTGTTTACAAACACAGTTCTTATAGTGTGACTATGTTAAAGATACATATACACCAAAGCTTTGTCCAAAAATGAACCCTATTTGGAAGAACTGACCTGCATATGTGTTGTTGTGAATAGAGCTACATCTCATATGACACTCGTTTACCAGTGTTATGGAAAATCCACATTTTTACATCCCGGGTTTTTATTATTAGTGATATCAGATCATTACTATGCTATTGCATGTGCTATGTATTTTGCACATGGATGGAAGTGATTTAATGAGACACAAAAGAAAGATGTGATAATTAACTGTGAAATATATCTGCTTTTACTGCTGCTGACATTCAGGGCAGCCACCTTTGATTCTGAACTCAGGGTAGGAGAGTGTCTCCCAACTTTCTGAGTAGAAAATTAGATTTATGAGGTGTTCCAGTTGAACTTTCCTACTTGAAATTCTGACATGAACTGTGTTCACATAAAAGTCCTGAATGAGAAATGGTCTAGTTCATATTTCGACTCCTGTCTTCAGTACATGAGTTTTATTATCTGCAGATCTGGAAACAATGTGAGACTTTATTAAGATCTGTATTAGCACTCACAAGGACTTTATCTCAGGAGACACATTTGAGCAGCAGGAGACTAATGCTAAAGTCTCCTTTGTCTTTTAATCTGATCTCATTGTGCTGAAAAAACTTCAGAGTCGGAGAACTACAATTAGCTACAAGCTAGCTAACCTTAGTGACTAGCAAACTAGCAAAATGAGCTAAATAACCTCAGTGATGAGCTAGATAACTTACTAATTTTAATGGGGAGAGAGCTAGCCTCAGCTACGAGCAAGCTAACCTTAGTGATGAGCTAGGTAACATTAGTGATGAGCTAGCTAACACACAAATGTTACCTTAGCGACAAGCTTAGGAGTTTGTTTGATGCTGGTTAGCAATGAGCTAGCAATGAGCTAAATAACCTCAGTGATGAGCTAGATAACTTACTAATGTTACCGGGGAGAGAACTAATGTTAGGGACAGGCTAGTTAACCTTAGTGACGAACTAGCTAAAATACTAATGTTAACGGGGAGAGAACTACAATTAGCTACAAGCTAGCTAACCTTAGTGACTAGCAAACTAACCTTAGTGACGAGGCAGTAGACATACTAATGTTACCTGGGCGAGAACTAATGTTAGCGGCAGGCTAATTAACCTCAGTGACGAACTAGCCAAAATACTAATGTTACCTGGAAGAGAACTACAATTAGCTACAAGCTAGCTAACTTTAGTGATGAGGTAGCTGACATACTAATGTTACTGGGGAGAGAACTAAAGTTAGTAATGAGCTAGCTAACCTTAATGATGAGTTAGCTAACCTTACTGATGAGCTAGCTAACCTTAGCAACAAGCTAGCTAACATACTAATGTTACTGGGGAAAGAAATAAAGTTAGCGACAAGCTAGCTAACCTTAGTGATGAGCTAGCTGACATATTAATGTTCCTGGGGAAGAACTAATGTTAGCAATGAGCTAAATAACCTCAGTGATGAGCTAGATAACTTACTAATGTTAATGGGAAGAGAGCTAACCTTAGTGATGAGCTAGGTAACCTTAGTGATGAGCTAGGTAACCTTAGTGATGAGCAAATTGTAATTGTTTTCACATTTTGATTCAGACTTCATGTAGTGACTTAGATTATGTATTAGAGGAGACACAGATTAAGCATCATTTCGATAAATAGAGAAGATGCTATAATGTATTTCAGAACCCCTCCCTGTTTTTATTTTTTAATTTTAATCTCGATCTTGGTCTTGTTTATTTTTTTACGGTCTCAGTCTTCACTCAGATTTGATCACTAAAAAGTCTTGGTCTTGACTCGGATTAAAAAATGTCCCGGTCTCGGTCTTGACTCAGACTCAGCTCTAGTGCTCTTGACTACAACACTACTACAGAGATACTGTATTTGGGTGAGCTCTTTTTTTTCCTCTCCTCTGGGAATCTAAGATGTAAAACAGTACATGTTTCCAGCTCAAAACGAGCTATTTTAGCACATAAAACACAAAATCTTATGCTTAATTGCTTCCTTTTACTATAACAACTTGAGTGCTCTAAAATAGTTCATTGTTGGTTTAAAGGCTTCAGTGTATTTTAACTCTGAATCTGAGCTAAAAATGGAAACAGCTGGCTTGTTTGGAGCTGCTGTTTGGAGTTAGGAGTGTAGAGAAGAGACAAAACGGTATTAAAATGGTAATTGTGAGCTAATGGCGTGACATCTCCTGCCTCAGACAGCCCTCTTCACCCCCTCAAAGCGAGGAAACATGCCTTACATCCACACTAACACACTAACTGCAATTACTTACTGCGCTGCTGTCTAATTGGAAAGCTGAATGTGTTTTATTTCCCTGGCTTTCATCTTCGGCGAGGCGCTCTGGTTGGACCCGAGGCTAGCCGACGGCACAGGACAGAGATATGAGGATGATAAAGGAGAGAGGTGGCACGCTTTTCCAAGCAAGAGCGCAGAGTTCAGAAAAATCTATTACCTGGGGAGATGGGGAGATGAACTGACCAATTTTGATTTATTTATTTATTTATTTACTTCTTCTTCTTCTTGCTCGGACTTGGTCGCATGTAAGGGCTCCGGCGGCTCAGTGGCTTTATTCCTCTGCGCTTTGTCAAACGGACGGTGCGCAGAAGCTCGTCGCTAATTGAGCGAGTCGGCTGCATATTGAGGAGTGGAGATTAATTTCTGGGAATAAATCATTCATGCCGTGTTAGGTGTGCGTTTGACCTCCGCTGAGAGAGAACATGTGGCGCGAGACCTTCAGCAGCCAGCAGACTCGGGCTCAGAGGAAGCTCCGTTCCAAGCTCTGTTCCAATTAGAGCGAGAAGAGAAGGAAATGAGCAGCAGAGCACAACTTCTTGTGTTCATTTTCTCCGCTCGTTTTCGAGGACATCTTGACCTGGATTTCTGGACAGACTCACCACGCCTCACTGTTTTTCTAACTATTAGGCCCATTTCCTTCATGGGCTTCTACTACAGCACAATGACTTATGGATACACCGCCGTGAGTTATGATCTACTCAGTTATTTTTATTACACTGATAAAAAATAAATCTGTGTTTATTTTATTTTAATTTATTGTAGGATTGTTTTTTTAAACCCTTTTAGACCTTGCATCCATTACAATGGACATCATGTGTATTTTCTTATTTTTTTATGTTTTATTGCATACAACACTAATTGAGACCTGTTATTAATCAGAATGAACTATAAGCGAGCCAATAAAAAAAGTTTATAAGCCAATGAAACAATAGCACTAGAGACAAAGAGGCAAATTAAAATAGCATTTTTTTTTACTAATTGTATGTCATTTAGAACACTTTTTTTCATGTCTATTTTAGCATTCAGGGATGGCTTGTGAACAAAAAGATCAATATCAAATGTAAAATAAAAATGTTAAGCATAGGCTTCCAATCTAATAGACATTAAAAACAGTTACATGCACTGCAGACAGAAAACAGCATTACTATCGTTATTTTATTTTATTTATTTTTTAAATTCAGGACTGAAAGGGTTAAAGGGCTACATAACATGAAAATGCACAAAAAATGCACCCAGAAGGTATCAACTGACAGAAATGAAACTTGGTGGATAGTTGCACCAAACTGTATTGGAATGACTCAGAATGGCGACAGGTTATCTTCAGTGATGAGTCCCACTTTTGTCTCTGTGATCAACATGTATGCACATTCAAAAAAGCTGGTGTCACCTTTGGTCTGCAGGATTATGAGATCCTGCATCCTAATATGGTTCTTCAATTTTCTGAACAAACACTCTGGTGCACTATTTCAACAGGACAATGCTTATCCACATACTGCTTGCCTTAAACACACTAATACTTAGATACTGTGCCAAGGCCAGCTGTCATTAAGCCCACTTCATTTATGGACTGTAACTTCAATACAAGGACATATTGAAGCTGTGCCTTATGATGTTTTTCATTACTTTGATCACACTGATTAAAAAGTGATTCCCGTTCTGATGAAATGCCTAATACAGGAGAATCCGAGCCTCCACTACCAGACTCTGCAACAGCTTCATCCACCAGGCAGTCAGACTCCTCAACTCACAGAGACAGGGCTGAATCGCCCGCCCCATCCCCCCCCCCCCCCCACACACACACCCAACACACCCACACAGAACTGAACTGAATCCACCACCACTCTTCACACACACACACACACACTCACACACACACACACACACACACACACACACACACACACACACACACACACAGACTGTACTGAACCCACCCATCACTGTTTGTCTATATTATTGATGTTACATTTTGCACCATGGTTCTGGAGGAACGTAATTTCGTTACACTGGGTACCTGTACTCAGATGTAATGACGATAAAAGCCTCTTGACTTGACTCTTGACTCTTGGTCTCATCGCAGGTGATTTGGTAACACTTTAATATAAAAGTTTTGTTTTGAAGGCTATATGACACCTGCTTAAGTGCCTTATGAGAACTGACGTGACCATCCACAAACCTAAAAAAATCACTTAATTGCACTCAGAAAGAAAAAACCATTGGGAATGAAACTTGATGTGTAGTCATGCCAGACAAATAAAGTCCTCCAGTGCTATTCCAACAGGACAATGCTCATCCACATACTATTGTCTTCTCATGTGATGGCCGTGAAGACCATGGAAAGGAAGGCACATCACCAGGCCTATCCCCAACTGAAAATACCCAAGAACTGTCCATATCATTAATCATTTATTATTCCTGCTAACCTTTACCATTATTCCACCTGACTGTTCCTTCTGGGTGCAACTTTTTCTTTGATGAGGAGTGTATACATGCTTATTTAAAAATGTGTCAAATATCATATAAGCTGGTTATGTCAACTTTGTCAGGTTGACATAACAACCGTCAAATGACATTAGGATGTTGTGACATTTCTGCTGCTGATTAATTCATACTGTAAATATGAATCCTTGAGCAAATACCATTATATTTTTCTATATATTTTCACTGCCTCTAAGTAAAGTGAGTTGACCTGGATGTCTGGACAGGCTCAGTTCTTTCATGGGCTGCTACTACAGTACAGTGACATATGGATATACAGCAGTGAGTTATGATCTTCTGGGTTTCTTTGATCGCGCTGATTAAATACCCCGTCTCTTCGCTCTGATTAAATGCCTGGTCTCATCACAGGTGATTTCCCAACCAACCTCGCCTGTATTGATTTTCCCAGCGAAAAAAAAAAAAAAATCAGCGGCACCACATCAAACTTTAACACCCACTTGATAATCAGGTACAGGCCTAATACTAATTCACACACACACACTGAGCAATCTTCACACCTTCCGCAGGGTCGTGATAAGCAATGCTGTGTGAATAAAAGATGGAAGTTCCCACAGAACAGCTGAGATAAGACTCATTTATAAAAAAAAAGAAAAGAAAAAACACCCCAACGTCTCAGTGCATTTAGCACAATGATTATATTTAGACAGGCAGAGAAAAGTGACTCCCCTACACCTACAATACATACACACATACATCAGCTAAAACATGCACATAGAGTACATATACACATAATCATCAAATATTCATTATAACAAGAAAATGGATTGAACCAAAAGTGGCTTTCTAGATTTTATCTACATACATAAACAGCATGTAGGAAGAGATGCACACACTTACATCAAGCTCGGATCACATCTGCTCGGCTGCACTCTACTGCACTCCAATCATATTGCTCATCTTCATTTTTGGTCAGGTCAGATACATCTCATGTTTGTAAGTGACCCACATGTGTCATATATATACGAGCAGACCTACGTCCAGAGAGGACCTGCATACGCACAGATTTCAGACTGAAGTTAGCCAGTGCTGACACTCTGCCCACTCTGGGTAATAACCACACTGACAGTGTGCTCCATCGCGGCCCCTCAGCCCGGGTACAGCATCGGGGGGGGGGGGGGTCTCAAACTCATACTGGACAGAGGTGGGTTTACTGCAGCGAGTATCAGCTGGAAAGTTCTCTGCTCAGTGTCAGTGAGCAGTAAGTGATGCTAACACACATTACACTGCATGAATATTCATCATATAAAGTGGAGAAGAGACGAGAGATGGAGAGAGAGAGAGAGAGATAGAGAGAGAGAGAGGGCGGGGGGTTGTGTAGAGGAGGAAAAAGTTAGTGTAAAAAAAGAGAAAGAGAGATAGTAAGGGAGGAGAGAGTGAGGGTGGAGATAAAGATAAGAGGCAAGTCAGAAAAGGAGAGCAGGAGGAGAAAGTGAGTTTAAAAAAGAGGGATGAAATAAGAATTGAGTGTAAAGAGAGAAGGGGTTGGGAAGGAAGGAGAAAGAGAGCGTGGAGAGAGAAACAATGGATGGAGGAAAAAGTGAGTGTGGAGAGAGAGTGTGCAGAGATAGAGAGAGAAGAGAAAGTAAGTAGTGTATAACAAGAGAGAAGGATGGAGGAAAAAGTGATTAGATAGATAGTAAAAGAATGGAGTAAAAGAAGAAGAAAGAGGAGAATAGAGGAAAATATGAGTGTAGATGGAGGTATTAGAGAGCTATAGAGAGAAAAGAGGAAAAAAGAGGAGGATGGAGGAAAATGTGAATGTAGGGAGATAGAGAGAGAGAAATATGAAAAAGAGGAGGCTGGAGGAATGTAGGCAGACAAAGAGAGAGAAAAGCAAAAAAAGTGTGATTTAAGAGAGATAGAAAGAGAGAAAAGAAGAAAAGAGGAAAAAAGAGGAGAATGAAGAAAAATGTGAGTATAGAGGGAGGTATTGGAGAGATATAGAGAGAAAGTGAGGGGAGGGAGTGAAAGTCCGTATAAAGAGATGGGAGGGAGCAAAAGTGAGTGTAGACAAAGAGAGAGAGAAAAATAGAGAGAGAGAGAGCGCAAGAGAGGGACAAAGGAAAGTGAGTATAGTGAGAAAAGTGAGAGATAAAGCGATAGGAAGGAAGCAAAGTGTTAGTGGCATAGAGGAAAAGAGAGGGAGAAAAAATGTTATATTATGTGGATGTGATTTCTGCCAGAGTCCCTTGTCTGTTCACGTAGACAATTATAGCCTGATGCCACCGGTCACTACACTGTGCACTACTGGTGGTAGTGAATTCTATGGTGTATTCATGGTACATAATGTTAAATAACTGCACAGATTTGGAAATGCCTTGGAACGTACGATCTGTCTGATATCCACTATCACACCTCAAACTCTTACATTACTTTACCAAGAGCACACTGACCAGTGTTTAACCTCACTCACAAGATAACACCTCACAACTTGAAATGCCAACAAGAGTGGAAAGTGGCAATGGAAAGGTAGTGAGAGAGAAGAGTGACTGAAAGAAACAGAAAATATATAAAGAAAGAGAAGGTGTAGACAGTGAATAAGAGAGAGAGAGAGAGAGAGAGAGAGCTCTATAGAGGGGTAGAGTGAGTGTGCAAGTGTGTAAGCGAGGGAATAAGGAATCTGTTGGGAGGAAGCCACTGTGTGGATGCAGTGCAGTCGGTTAGCTATGCTTGGGTGGTCCGGGGCTCTGTAATTATTGTGTATGCTCACCAGCGCCCGGCGAGCCTCTGCTCGGAGAGAGATGAACCGGCTGAAGCCAGATGGTTGGAGACATTAGGGGGCCCGAGCTCCTGCCATGCCTCTCCTTCACACACTGAGCAAACAGTGCCACAGAGCCTCCTCACACAGGCCGGCCTAATCCAAAACAAATTGGACTGAGTATTATTAGCCTTCACTTGATGGCATCAATTAAGAGACAAAGCACTCAGCATGCTCACAAAGAGCATGACTAATTGTTCCACTCTCCATTTCCGGCTGGATCCGATCTGGACGTTTGATTTGAATGCCAGGTTTTAATTTCCCAAAGGTAAATCGTGATATGATCACCAGTGCTGGTGCACAGACAAACTGTTCAAAGTGACACTCGCACCACCAGTTTTAGAGGAGCTCATCCAAGCTCTCGAAAACAAGAGCTGAGCAATACTTTTGGGTCCCTTAAGAATCCTTTTAGTTATATAATAATATTTTTGGTACCACTTAAAAAAAGTCTCCTTAATAAAAGGTGTATAAATAGTTTGTAAAGAAGTTTATTACTGGTTATAAATTAAGTTGTGAACACTTTAAAAACATTAATAAGCACTTAAAACAGCTAAATAGATAAAACTAACTGTAAAAATACCCTTTTTAACGTATCTAATAAATCTAATAATAACAGAAAGTCAGTTTAGTCATTTAATATGTTATATTATAGCTAAATTAATAAAGTTATGAACAGGAATGTTAATGATGACTCCTTTCATGGTAAAGACAAAGCAAGATAAGTATCTAATAAGGTACATGGCAGGCCACTGTTGCTCTTCCTATTTTTGTGTTGCAACTATTTATTAATGGTTTATAACCTAATTAATAACCATTAATAAAAGTAGTTGTAAACTATTTATAAACTCTTTATAAATAAGCCTTATTTTAACATTTGATACCTAATTTTTATTGTTGCTCATCTTAAAGCCATGTGCAACTTTACAGTTATCCTATAATTGAGATATATTAGATATATAATAAATAGATATACAGGGCAGGCAGTAAAAATTGTTGTTTTGTTATACACTGATTTATGTTTTGCTTTCTTTTCCTCCCACATTACACCTATTCATTTTGATTCATCAGACAGTAAACAATCTTCAATTTTCTCATTCAGGGTAGGCCCGAAGTTCTACATGATCTCCCTCAGGGCAGGTAACTAAGCTCTGATCTATGGCCACTATGACTCACACTCATCTATTTGTCATTTTTTCATCCTCCATTCCTTCCATTCACTCCTCCTATTCCTTTTTGCACATACCAAGCCATAGAGTTGCTGTGTCCTGACAGCCACCATACATCACAACCTCCCCCAGGAAAGGTCCACAAGTCCTAATCCACAGCCATACTGACCCACACTGTTATTTTATACATACAAGCCTGGTTTCTGCCTCTAGTTCCCATTCATTTTTGTCCATGCCTCAAGCCCCAAGCCCCAAGCCCAAGTCCCGACATCCACAAAACTACCTGAACTCCTTAGGGCAGATCCCCAAGCTCTAATCCATAACCATATTGACCCAAACACACCTGTATGGCATTTTCCCCAGTTCTTGTTCTTCCATTCAGCTGTGCAACCATTCTGCACGTTCCTGCTGGAAATGCACTTTCCAGTTGGAAGCCTGTATAAGCCTTCACAAAGCCAGTATAAAGGTCATATACCAGCTTCAGGTTTTTCCAAGCCAAGAACCCTTTGAGAACCATGGTTGTTAAAAGTGTTTGCGCCAATGTGCTTTAGGAAAACAAAGGATGTACTTCGCTGAACGTATTCCTCAACAATCCAAACTGCTGGTACATTAATTACCACCTAATTTATGGTTGCTATTGGCCAGGCCATCAAAAGCTTGTCACATTAATACATTGGAAAGAGTCCCAGCACAGCAACACAGCAGTTTTTGGCTTTTGGACAACCATATGCCTTCAATTATCATCCCTTTTTTCATACATATTCATATACTATAGGGCAAGGCGCTTACGCTGGTGCTTAGGTGAGAAGTGGAATTGCCTCCATTTTACAATATTATCAGTAGTAATGTAGCTAAATTATATGCTAATTATAGCTAAAAATATGGCACAAGTCTTAAAAAAAAGTTCAGTAAATTGAACTTTAATTAGGCCTATCAGTTCCTTGATGCTCATATAATAGTAATGCAAGAGGATGTACACATTAAAAAAAAAAAAAAAGCAACTCTGTTTTCCTTCAAAACAAAGACAGGTAAACCTACAGAACATGACAGCACATCACCCAACCTCATGGCTTGGAGGACTCTCGTGATGAGTGTATATATATAGCCATAGTTGACCTATTAAAAGTGCTGGAGGATTTATGAGTCGTCTCTCTATGTTTGTATTAGCTTCTGCCACTCTACGAAAAATTCGTATTTTTTCTCTTTTTTCCCCCCCAGACGTCATGCCATGACATTTTCAAAGACATGCCCGAGCATTTACAATTGACAGATGTTAAGTCAACACACCACCCGTGACTAAAAAGGGAACCCATTAGCTTTATTTCGGCGATGTGGAGTGTGAGCAGACTGCAGAGGAGAGCTATAATGAGAGAAACGGAAGACTACAATCAGAGAAAAGAAGGAAATTAAAGCAGTTTGCAAAAATCACAAATTTAAGGAAAACAGCTTTGACCTTGTCATTTGCTTTTCCATTTTTCTCTCCACGACTGCAGGACAAAATGTGAAATCCATTAATAATACTGAGTTCAACCTTCAGAATACCAACAACGAGCCATTTAGTAAATAAGAATGGTCATCTAATTTCACACACACACACACACAAAAAAAAAAAATTGAACCAGCAATGGCAATGTTTTTAAAATTAGATTGCACAAAGCAGAAAATGCACAAATGTTTGAGGACACCTCTTCTAATGAATGCCTATGGCTATTTTAAGTATCCATTGCTGACAAAGACGTGCAAATGCAATAGAATACACTAATAACTCTCTGAAGCAGATAAAGCTATTAAAAAAGTTATTAAAAATAGTTAATCCTGCTTTTGTTGGAGTAACTCCAGTGACTCAGCTTGCAAAAGGAAAACTAGATTAATCTACTGCATTTTGGAGCATTGCTGTGAGTATTGAGGATATATGTATAAATACACTATAAGACCTATATATGGACATCATATATAGACAAAAGTACTGGGACACCTGCTATGGACATTATATAGACACAGTCTACCAGTAGACACTTGGCTTTTTGCATATGTGCTTGTTTTAGGACAGATATTAGATTTAGGCTTTGTTATGTGATTTCCGCATTGCTTCTTTTGAACTAAAATGGATTTATCTGCCCGATGCACATGAAGTTAAATGTGGAATTCTTTTCACTCTGCAAAAGGTCAGGTAATTATGCATTTTCCCTTCATGACAGAAACCTTTGCAAGGTTGCAATGTCATAAAAAATGAAGTAAGAGCTTAAAAGCTCAATTCACATGGCCTGTTTTTCTTTTTTTGCACTCGCTGAGAATTAAAGAAGAAAAATAAATATAAAAACACACTAAAAGGATCTTTAGGCTGCAGCGTTCTCCACTCTACTCCAAGTAGATGAGAGCTCCATCATCCACACTTCAGCTAATCATGCTATAAGCACATGTTGCACATGGTTAACATTGTTCACACTGTTTATATGCATTCTTTAGACATTCAGAGAGAGATTTATGCCTCACAATCATGGCCATCATACAGCCAGAGCAACACAACTGATCCCAGAATGCACTCTGCAGTGAATAACCCTTAGCCTTGACAGCTCTTTCCTGAAGGCATGGAACCCTTCACACTGAAGGAATCTGATATTAAATAACTTTTCATGTGTTTATGTCATGTTTCTGTTGACTGTTGAAGAGAAAAGTCAAGTTTTATTAACGCTAAAATAAAAACAAAGCTCGGAGCAGTTTTTTTACTGAATAACCAAGCTAATTACAGCAGCATTTACTAGAGCATGATAATACTCTCCTGTGAAGTGGCAGTTGTTTTTCTGGTTAATGTTGTGCATGAAAAACACATCAGTCATCCCACAGTTTTCCGTTACTAAAAATTAATGAGAAACCTCATAGGTATTTTCAGCCGTTACAATCCTCAAAGCATCAGACGGACTCCCAACAAAAATTGATTCCGCACACTGGGTCCAAATTACGGCGCTTTCATGTCGGGTCCTTCGCGAGAGCCGAAAGAGAGGGGTTTTAGAAAGCGTGTCCTGAAACAGTGGCGAGATTTCTTTGGGAAAGGACGCTGTCGTGCACGGCTTTCTGCTCAATTTACAGTAAAATAACAGGACGAGAGCATTATTAGACACAGAGCATAACACACCACAAGAAGGAGTCTCGCCATCATATTCAGAAACGAGGCCTTGGCCGTTGTCCAAAGGATTATATAAATCCTACATCTCCTCTGCGGTGGCATTGTCTCTAAGCAAAAACCACTCGCGAGCATTCAGTCGCTCTTCCATTCATTCCGTTGTGAGCGCACGAGCCAGCCTCCACACAGCCGCACAAACAGCCCTTGTTAAGATCTGACCTTGACAACTAGGTCCCCCTGGCACAAAAGAGCATGCTGTGAATTGTCCCAGAATAGTGGCTGAAAGCGGAGCGTTCAGCACCTCTCATTATTCCTGCCGAGGGTCAGAGCCACACGCCAATCCCGCCATCACCTCGCTCAAAGGTCTCAGCCCTGACAAACAGCAGCCACAATGCTGCGGCAGCCCTGGCCACCATCGCGCCTCATAATGAATTTAATAGTTTGTTGAATTTGGCACGCCGCCCCGCGTCCTCCACGTGAGCCTCCATCCAGGAATCCAGCGCAGGAGGATTTTTGCTCATCAGCATGTTTTTGGTCTTATCGCTATTGATGTCACACTTAAAGGGATTTAGCTTCTTTACCTGACAGGATTGCCAGGATTATGGATTACGACTGAGAGCCGCACTCTGTAAATTTATCTACACACGCACATGCCGATGTTTGGATTCTGGCTCCTCAGAAGAATCGGAGGAGAAATTCTTCCTCACCATTTGTTACAGACTTTAACGCACGGCTCTTTATGTGCAGGGATATAATCGACTCTAATGTGGATCACCTGAGTCACAGCTGAGCTATACGTGAACTGGATGAGGACGGAAATCTTTAAATTCAACAGGGTGCAAAAGATGGAGACCACTGAAAATAATTCTGATTTTATTTCTACTTCCTTTCTAATTTAACACTGGGTAACACTTTCTATCAATGTCATCTCAATAAGACTCATACCCATACCCATAACAGATTATAATGTATTCATTATAAAGCATTATAAACATGAGTATACACATTTATAAAAAAAAAAAGTACAAGCTATCATAGCTATCCTATGTTTATTATTCATTATGAACTGTAATCATCATTAACTGTGTTTATAACATGATATATGCCCATACCAATTAACTCAATCCCAGCTTGCAGAATTATTCATTATGACTAAAAAAGCTGCCACACCTTCAATACTTATTTTGAACCACTCATGAATTATACTTGTCTTGAATATAATATTAGTTATAGTCACTTATAATGTATTATAACAGGTATTTGTGTGTTCCAAGTAAAGTGACAGACTTTTATTGTGAGACTAGATTATTAATAATAGATATATATACTATTTAACATACATGTTATGGTAACACTTTCTATGAATGTCATCTCTATAAGACTCTATAAACATATTTAGAACACATTATGATGCATTCATAAGGCATTATGAACATGGCTATACATATTTATAAAACTCTATAATTCATCATAGCCATGTTTATAATGCATCATGAACTGTGATTATAATGCATTAATAATAGTTGTGTTTATAACATGTTATACATCAATACCAAGAAACTCAGTCCCTGCTTGTAGACTTGTATCATGACTAAAACAGCTTCCAACTTATAAACACACCCTCAGTAATCCTATAAATATATTTTTAAACACTCATAAATTATTCTTGTCTTGAATATAATATTAATTATAGTCAATTATAATGTATTATAACAGGTCTTTGTGTGCTCTAAGTAAAGTGACAGACTTTCATTGTAGGACTAGATTATTAACAATAGAGATATACTATTTTAACATGTATATCATAAGCATAGCTTATTATGATCACAAGTCATAATGCTTAATAAACATGGCCATAGTGGGTTATACATTTTTATAAATATTTAAAGCCATGTTTATAATGCCTTATGAATGCATTATAATATATTATGAATGTAGTTATAGAGTCTAATAAATATGACATTCATAGAAAGTGTTACCCATGTTATTAGCACAGCTTTAAATGTATTAAGATTACAAGTCATAATACATAATAAACATGATTATAAATAGTTATTGTCATGTTTATAATGCCTTATGAATGCATTATAATATGTTATGAATGTGTATATAGAATATAATAGAGATAGAATTCATAGAAATTGTTACCAAACCATTTCCAAGTCTGTTTTTGCAGGACAACAATGACATGTACAAAACCTATATAACACCATACACTGACACATGACTGCCAAAACTCATGAAAAAGGAACTAGCACAGGACTAACTGTCCTTCGACTTAACTGTGGGATATATGTACGAATGTGATCACTGCCAGAGTGTCACTTGTCTGTTCACAGAGAGAAATAAATTCCCTAAGCAACTTCAGAAATGAAATGTCCTCTCCATCTAGCACCTATTATCAAGCCTCGCTTGAACTTCGATAATTCAAATCGCCTTGCAATGAGCATTCTGGCCAGTGTTCAACCTCACTCACAAGATAGCACCTCACAGCTTATGAACAGGTGGTTGTTCCTTAAACCACAGTGTCCACAGTGGACAGTGCAGTGGGTGGAAATATTTGTGACCGGCGGTGTCTGGCTAGAATTTTCTATTTGAGCAGGCAATGACTATTCAATGCAGAAGACACTGTGCACCTATTCCAAAGGTCTGTGCTTCTTTAGCGTGAGACATTATTATAGTGAGCCGAAATTATATGACACAAATAAAGTTTGATTTCTAGCACTGAAAAAAGAATAGGTTCTTCTACCATTCAGCACGTCTCTCACAAAAAAAAGCCCAGGATGATTTATGTGTGACCAGAAACAATCTTCACATTAACCCCTAGAGCTCTTGGTTTATTATTAAGCTAACAATCCTAGTGCAAAAACTCTAGTGTACTATTATTTTCAGTATATCTTATGGAGTCCACAGGGCTCTATTTTGGGGTCTATGAAATTGATGTTAATTATAGTAAGGTAAAGGGTTCCTTTCAGTAGCTATAAATGTAACAAACATTTAAATTAAATAAAAAAACTCCTTTCCACCATTAAAGGATCTTCAGACATACTGTATATCTCTTTTACAATAATTGTTTTTACAATTACAAGGAGGTTCTGAATGAAAATCTAATTAACCCTTGTGTGGTGTTCATATTTTTGTTATTCGTTTACTTTGTTACTTGTATTTAATTCAGCAAAATTAAGCAATTTTACATTAAAATGCTTTACACATGCTCGCTTCACCTAAATTGCAAGCAATATAAACAGCTTACATGGTTAATATTTGCCCTTTACCTTTCTTATGTTACATTTCTTTTAAAAAGTGCTACTCTTTTTTTATTAGTTTTTTAATAAAATGTAAAAGAAAATGAATGTGTACGTATTCTCGCTCATTTTTTGCTGGAATGACGATATAGATTGGGTTGGGTGGTGTAAAAGTAAAAAAGGTTACAAAAATCTATGACATCATTAAAATATAAATACAGTACTGTGCAAAAGTTTTAGGCACCAAAGCAAATTACACTAATCCATTTATCTCAGTAATATGAGTGTTTTAACCTGAAAAAAGCACCACATATGATTTGAACAGATGCAAACAAACATTCATACAGTAAAACGCAACAATGAATTTTTATTTTTATTTTTAACTAACTATGTTATATCCTGTGAGACAAGCTGAAGAACAAAGTGTAGAGATTCCAGATTTCTCCTGGATGCTCCTCAGCCAGCATGTATATTATGTTCAGTTCCGTCAGCAGCTCACCTGCTTTACTAAATTTACCAATTTACCAAACCAGGTGTTGATATGATGAGAACTTGAAATAACTCTATTAAACTCAGATGAGGAGGACAGATTAGAAGATGTTTTAAGGAAATCGGGCTGTAAACGTTTACAGTGCTGTATTTATTGTAATGCTATAGTGTTTTACTGAGCTAATAAACACTTACTTCAGAGATAGGAAGCTTTTTCTTTACTGAAATTCCCACAGGTGCATAAAACATTTGTACAGTGCTATACCTGGGTAGAGCTTTTAGGGGATTTGCGTTCTAGATTGATTATAAATAAGAGGTCATTATTCGGCCGTTTGTTCCCTGTCCATCTGCTGGATCTGGACTATATGTAGCTGTGATGGAGACGTTGGGTTGAGGACATTAGCCCACAGATACAATTAAGGTGATGATAGCCAACACAACAGCACAGCAGCAGACGTGGGCAGCATGCAACCTGCCTGGTTTTGGGGACCTTTCCCTACTTTGTCATGCAGTTACCATGGAAATGTGATACTCGTTCGCCTGTTTGTTTACCTCAAGTCCTCACAAGCAATTATTTTGCTCATCAGAATGTGACATTCCGAGTTATTTTCAGAAACTCGTTGTGTCGGTGGCTGCGCACAATTAATCCAATATGCAGGAGGCTCTGCTTTCTCCAGCCTTCTTCCTCTCTTCTTCTAATTAATTGGAAGCAAAATGGCTTTGTATGATGGCGGCGTGACACGGGCACAGTGAACGGATTGCCATGCTGGAGCGTACCTGCTAAAGTGTGTACGTGTGCGTGTGTAGGTGTGTGTGTGTGTACAGGGGGGTGGAGGTTAGGAGAGTTCATATTCAGAGGATGGGGTTTACTGTGTGATCAAATGCAGCAGAGCAGCGGCCCCCTACCGATACCTGCTTTTGTTTACCCCACTCGACAGCACATCAAAACCCGGCGTCGCCCGGATTGCGGCAGAAGCATATGTTCAGCAGCGAGCGGCAGAAGATGAAATATGAAACACCTGTAATTGGGTCTCCTCTGACAACACACTCCACTGATGGAGCAAGGCTCCATCCTCCCGTACAACTGCGAGAGAGGTAGATATTTTTAAGTACATCAATTACTGATCTGGGAACACTCTTTTTTTGTCACTACACCCTGAAATAAGACTTCTCCAGGGGTTCTTTAGCAAATGCAATAGTTACAGGTATATACTGTAAAGAACAGTGACATACTAAACCCATTAGAGCCCAAACCCACTACTGAATACTGATACAAAATATAAAAATAATTGACCAGCTTAATAGTGTTTTTCTTATTGTGATAAAGAGGGAACATGGCTGTAAACAATAAAATAGACATGACATGAAAATGACAACAACTAATTCATTCTTCATTAAGAATAAAGGAAATAAAAAAAAGAAATAGGTGGATTCTAATACCGCAGAAAAAGCAGATATTGTTTTAAAATAAACTTTTATTTTGAAAGTGCGCCGAAATCTGCACCCCCGCCAGAAAAGTCCCCCCTCCTCTTGGTAGAGGCTGCAGGTGACGCTTTTTGTCCTTATTTCTTATGAGTCAGCGTAGCTTAGAACAGTATCTTGGGTATTTCCATTTAAGTATAGTTAAGGCCATTTAAGTAAAGTTGTAGGTGCGCTACAGAGAGGTGGTGCTTTTCCTGGCGGGGTGCTGAATTCAGCACAACACCGGCTTTATACACGAGGTCAGTGATGAGAGCATTGAATCGCAACAATGACAATTTACATACTGCATTAAAAACATGTTCCAGATAATGTCTTGTTATGCTAACAGACTAGGAGGGTTTGGGTTATCTAACGTTTCACCAAGCGCAATACAAAGAGTCAGATGCAGTGGTGTAAAGCACGGTGTCGCTGGACTCTACATCAGTCATAAATCAGTCATCATCATAAATCACACCTTTCTGTCTGGAAATCAGAAATCAGGTTAATTCTCAGGAGTTGTGTTTCCCCCCTTAGTTCCAATGAAGGAAACTCTTAATGCTTCAGCTCACCAAGTGAGTTTGGACAATTTTATGTTCACAAATTTCAAAAACAGTTTGGAAATGGCCTCCTCCTGTTCCAACATGACTGCACACCAGTGCACAAAGCAAGTCCATGAAGACACTGACTAGCAAGTTTGGTGTGGTATTCCTAAACTCCACCCAATGAAAGAATGGTCAAATATTCCCATAAACACTCTTCTAAACCTTGTGGAAGGCCTTCAAACAGTGTGCAGTGAGTGTCATGGAATGGGTTTCAGGGTCAAACATCTGCATCCAGGCCTCATGCTTCTCTGTCTTGAAATCAGATAGACAAATCTGAGTTTAGCAGTTGCCAGGAGATAGGTACATGTCTTATTGCAAAAGTTTGGTGGAGGGGGGATTATAGTGTGGGGTTGATTTTTATGAGATTGGTCTTTCCCCCTTAGTTCCAGTGAAATAAACTCTTAATGCTTCAGCACACCAAGAGAATTTGGACAACTTCTTGGCCCCAAATTTCACAAAGCAAGGCCCATAAGGACACTGGAAGTTTAGTGTGGTTCTCCTAAACTCAACCCAAAAAAAAATAATTTGGGATAAATTAAAGCGAAGACTGCAAGACAAGCCTTGCAATCCCATACCATATTCTCATAAACACACTCTTAAACCTTGTGGAAAGCCTTCAAAGAAGAGTTAACGCTTTTAGCTACATAGTGTGGGCCGACATCATATTAAACTCAATTGAATTTAGAGGGGGTCTGGCCTTCTACCACGAAATAAAAGCCACTAAAGCTTTAGCGCAAAGTTCTCTGAGCTTTCCCCCTCTCCTACAGTCTCCCCCATCATTTAATATGCTGGAGGCATGGTCTGAACCAGTGAAAAGGTCTTTGGGCGGTGATTCTCAAACAAGTCTGCAGGGATCTCTAGACTGTCTAGAGTTTGCCCCAGCATATCTGGCAACATATAGGCATAAATGTATCTATAGAGTAAATATGTTGAACCTCTGTGGATCCCTGAGGATCAGTTAGAGAATTATTGCTTTGAAGAACAAAACTGGTTCTTCTATGGCTTCGCTCTAAAGACCCTTTTGGATATTTTCTTTATTTTTTACTATTTACTAACCTAAAGGGATATCTGGGGGAGTTTCTTGGGTTTCTCTCTGCTCCAGTATCACTTATTTACAATAGCTTTTGTACAGTATAGATTGTTCCATTCATTATTAACTGCATGATAAACTCGCATGAAACCTAACAGCATTGCATAAGCTAAACGGATAAATGCTAACTGAAAGGAGTCGTGCTAACCACTGTATTGCTCACAGTTTGGTGCCCTCACTCGCCGTGTGCTACTGTGTGGTTCTGAAGCGTTTCAGGTACTGGAATTCATTATCAATGTCCCCAGTGCATCGTGCAGAATGCCCTCCCACACTATAATGACTGATAATAACAGCGCACAAAACAATTCTCATATCCCTTCCATTAGTGGACAAATTTCACAGAAGTCCTGCTGTGTGAAGTGGGGGACAGATGAAAATAGATACCAATACCAATACACAATCCAGGTACAGTATATCCAGATAGCAGGTTTTATATTCTATAAAAAAAAGCTTTTCATATTTTCTTTGACTATAACCAGTATCAAGATTAGCTTCATGATCAGAATGAGAATTAGGTTTAGATTTGGTTTGGAAGTTAAGATGTTTAATACAGTAGTAAAAAAAGTATCTATATTATAATACCTATATTATCTACAAAAAGTGTTGGTTTTTTAACCCTTTCAACCTTTTTTAAAGTTTGAAGATCTACGACAAATAGTAGTTTTTTTCATTATGAAACTTCTTCTGCTTGCCTTAATTAATGCAATCAACATATAATATAAAAAAATTGTTCATCTCACATATTTGCAGCCACCCCCTGCAAAAACTAAAACTAAAAAACATTGTAATGTTATGCTTTAATGTTATGTAAAACTATTGTGTTTGATAAGTTGGTCTTTCAAAAGTAATAAAGTAGTGAATCATTAAAAAAAAGTTTCATCATGTATTTTTTTTTTATAAAACGAGTGAATTATGCCAATTGATCCATTACCTATTAGAGATAATAAACACCATTGCAGTAAATATTGCTAGAATATTTAGTAATTAAATATTCACACTGCTTGTTAGGATTTTTTTTGGTTTCTCTTTTGGATAATTAAACAAGCACTGAGTCAAACTGACCCAGGAACACAAATTACTGTTCCTGATAAATAAACATAACAGGAGGGTTAAAGCACACAGTATTTTGCACTAATAGTTAACTGTTATGTGTGTACGTTTCTACAAAACAGTGAGCTTTCACACCTACAATCATCGCTATCTTCACCCAGTAAACATAAAGAGCCCTATTTTAGCTCACCGACAGTTGAATTTAGGGTGTCAGTGTGTCTTTGGTACTATGAGAGTGCAAAAAATCTGCCTTGCGCAGCTCGAAATGTGCAAAAGAAACTCAAAAAATAAGTGCGCCAGTTGTCATTTCCTCTAAGAGCCAGTTTAGCTCTGACTTTGGCGTGTTTGTATCTTAACAGCGCGGCGCTTTTGTGCATCTTAGCAGAGGATACTAATCTGTGCGTAAACACTATGAAGGTATGCCAGCAGCTAATTTATTAAGGGAACCGCATTGTTATTTTATTATTTTATTATTCTGTTTATTGTTGATGTAAAAAGCTGGATTTGCATTCATATGTGTGTGTGTAAGAAGCAGGGGTCTATGATAGGCCCAGAAAAAGGTAATTAAGAACAGATGTTGTGCTAAAGTCTAACTCCCCTCCATGAGCACACATTTGACTTAGAAGAGTGAGTGCAGCAGATTACGCTGGTGATTACTGTATCTACTGTAACTGTACATTATCCCTTATTTATAAACAGAAAGAATTCCAAAAAATTAGATTCTTTACGTTCATTGTTACGACTATTATGCTCATTCTGCTGTGTTACGCATGTAAACTTGAAGGAAGTTGGATTCTGACAGAGAGGCAGAATTCTGCACAACATCTGTGATGACAACTCACCGAACTGACAACAGGCCACTGTCCAATGCACACTCTTCTCCAAAGAAATCAATGTCAAGTATAGAGAAATACAGCTCAAGTAGGAGAGGATGACAAGGCATACCACAGTTATTTAGCGAAGTCAATAAACTAGTGTACTGTATTTTTTGCACTATAAGGCACACCAGATTATAAGGCGCACTATCAATAAACGTGGCAAGACCTGTAAAGCTAAGTCAAGAAAACAAAACTGTAATTCTTAAAAAAAAACATTTCAGATGAGTCAAACAAGTCAATCGAGCACTGGTGTTAATCTACACAGATCTATCTCCTGAAAACTGTTTTATTTGGGTGAGTTAAGCACTTCTTAAGCTTAGATTTACAGATTTCCTCTAAAGCTGGAGCATCAGCATTAGCGGCTAACCACTTGCGGTAATGCTAATGCTGTTCCAGCAGTGCTAGCCAGGGTTAGCAGCAGGCTACAGGCAGAATATACTCACCTCTGGACGGCCAAAGAGCTAGCACTTAGGGCGGTTAGCGGCTAATGCTAATATTAATACTGCTGGAGAACTACACTGAAACTCCTGTATAATGATGCACTTCAGTTGAGTGGCTTTACTGCTCCTTACTACCTGACTGGTAAAATTCATACATAAGGCGCATTAGATTACAAGGCGCATCAGCGATTTTTGGGAAAAACTAACAACTTTAAGTGCACCCTATAATGTGAAAAATACGGTGTATATATAGTGTCACAAACATAATGTATGTATGTACAAAATCTTAGAAGGTTCTTTGAGTGATGCTATATGAAAACTACTTGATTTTTCTCACTCGATGCAGTCATTTATTTCTACCAGTTTCTTTATCATGAATAATATTTACAAAACTGAAAGGATTTTTTTTTTTTATATAGCATCGCTTGAACAACCTTTGGTAGCATCTCAACTTTTAAGAGTGCACCTCATATTGCTATAGCCCTGTGTTTGTAAAACTTTCATTTTTATCGTAGACTAACAGCACTCAGAGAGCTGAAAGAGTTCACCGACTGGATTAATGCAAATTTGAATATCATGCAGTACTCTGGTACATTAGGAAAATGTAATGCTATGGAATATTATCAGTACCTCCCAGCACTAGATGAAGGTGGCTGGTTCATTGGCAGTTCAGGCCGGTCTCTGGAACAGATATATCTTGAAAGGGGAGATGTTCTCTGAGGCCTCTCTTTTGCCTGTCCTCGCTGTGTCCTTGCGCTCTGGCTTTATTCTTGGCTCTATTATCTGCAGGACCATATGGTGCTCGTTGGAGTTCAGAGAGGAGAGCGCGAGCCACCTCTTGTAAACGCAGCCTCGCTAATGACGGATGCTAGGTCGCAGCTTTCAGCAGATGCTAAAGCGCCGGCTCTCGGCCGTTTAAGTGTTTTGTCAGATCAGAGGAGCATGAAATTGCCTCAACTGAGACAAAGTGAGAGTTAATTGGGTGTGGCTAAAATAATATCGGTCTGCTAGCTTTTAATATCCTTTACTTAAAGGTCTTTTAGCCTTTGTGAGCCTCAAAATGGGCTCGCTGCCCCAAAGCTGAAGGGAGTGCAATCACATCTCTGAGTGATCTAATACCTGGAGAATCAGACGTGTAATAAGTCAGAAGCGGCGCGGTGGCGGCGGTTTACGATCGGCGGGGTGCGCTGAGAGTTTGCTTTAGTTTTATCGTCTCTCCGCTGCAGCAGATTCCCCGATGCACTAAAGGCCTTCTCCAGAGTTCGCCACAGCGCTCTCTTTTTACTTCCCTGTGACATCAGAAGTATCCTTCTGCACAATTTCAAATGCTCATCCCTCTCTCTCTCTCTATCTGTCTCTCTGCTCCTCCCTTATTGAAGAGGCCATTGGTTGCCATAGCAACAGACCAAAGAAGCAGGTAAGGGGATTTTAATGTTTTATTTTCTCGGAGATTCAACTTCAAATCCGATCTCTAAATCTGGAGAAAAGGAAGGGGAGGCGAAATCCCAGCGTCTTCTTTAAACAGAGGAAAGCACAGCCTGACGTCCACATTCAACATTTCTACTTCTGCTGCTGCCTTATGACTGAACATTCCTGGAGAGTCTCCAGTTTCCAGTAAATTGTACAGGTTGAGAATTGTCACTTGATGCAGTAAAGGTTTTTTTTTTGACATTTCTACCTGTTTCTTTACAATAAATAATTATTCACAAAACCAAAGTGATTTTTTTTAATGGTATAATAACCTTTGTTAGCATCTTAATTTTTAAGAGTGCACCCCAATGCACAGCCTGACGTCCCCAGTCCATATTTCTACTTCTGCTGCTGCTTATATCTGAAAATTCCTGGATAGTCTCCAGTTTCTGGTAAACTGTACAGGTGAAGTCCCAGTGTCTTCTTTAAACGGAGAAAAGCACAGCCTGACGTCCACAGTCCATATTTCTGCTTTTGCTGCTGCCTTATATCTGAACATTCCAGCTTCCATTAAAACCTCTACAGGTTCATGAAGTATTCCAATATTCTTTTGAATTTGAACAAGTACTATTAAAAAAGTTCCCCAAAAACATGTTTTTATCATTTATGCATCTTTTTTCTGATTGTCACTGCAGCTCATCTCCAATGGTAGCTCTGTTTCGCCAACATATATACCTGCCTTTTTCATGTACTCGAAGAAGGATTGAAAAACAGTGGCTGCATCCCAACTGTGCACTACTCACTAAAACTCTGAAGCATACACTAATTTCTAACCTTAATAGTGATGGCTTGCATTATTAGCCGACATTGGTCAGACATTTTGTTTTTACATTGCATTGTGGGATAATAGTGTCCATTGTAAACACACTCAAAAACTGACATATTTTAGATTGAGATTAAGTACTCAACATTGATATTTTAATCTCTACTAAATGATACACAGCTAAGAATTAGGGTAGTAATTAGTAAACAATTGGGGTGAACTTTAATGTCCCTGCAGCTAAATTTATACAGCATTTAAATTTTATATGGTTTCAAAGCAAGAAATTAATCAATGAAAACGGTAGCAAAAATGGTGGATTTTTTGAAAAATCTAATATTTTACAGCAATAGTTAAAAGAGTAGAAAAGAGTACGGGTTAGGTTAAGATTAGAATAATAAATAGGTGAAGTAGCTAAATTTCTCTGGGCTGCATTAGTTACTTGTGCATATGCACAAAGGGTTAAACTACAGGGGTTTGACAATGAAACTGAAACACCTGGGTTTTAGACCACAATAATTTATTGTCTCGACGGACAGTTCTGGTGGAAACAGGAGAGTTGAGGTGCACATTGAATTCTGCCGTGATTTGAGCAGCCGTGGTTTTATGTTTTTTAGATACAATCTGGGTTAACACCCGAACATCCCTTTCAGACAGCTTCCTCTTACAGCATCCACAGTTAATCCTGTTGGATGTGGTTGGTCCTTCTGGGTGGTATGCTGACATTACCCTGGATACCGTGGCTCTTGATACATCACAAAGACTTGCTGTCTTGGTCACAGATGCGTCAGCAAGATGTGCACACACAATTTGTCCTCTTTTGAACTCTGGTATGTCACCCATAATGTTGTGTGCATTGCAATATTTTGAGCAAAACTGTGCTCTTACCCTGCTAATTGAACCTTCACACTCTGCTCTTACTGGTGCAATGTGTAATTAATGAAGATTGGCCACCACGCTGCTCCAATTTAGCCATGAAACCTCCCACACTAAAATGACAGGTGTTTCAGTTTCATTGTCCAACCCCTGTATATTTACTACAAATTGTACAAATGTCTAAAAATGTCCTGTTAATCACAGAATTAATTGTCTGTGGAAATAAATCATATGCTACAGAAGTGGCAGCTTGCGACGTGGTCAAGAAATTGCAAGATAATTCCGTAAAAATGCTGTGAATATTTAGCGAGTTCACACATGAATGCCAGCCACCATACATTAAACATGAAGAGCTGTGCATTTCATTTAAGGCAATAAAAAATCAAACACAGTGGAATATTTGTATTAAACAGAAAATCGTTTGTTCACACGACGCTGTATGAATACTGTTCACATCACATTCTTGGCAGTGTGACGCTACATTAAATCAAATTACTGGATCGTGTCCAGATTCTGTGTGTCTGTGCCCTCTATCTGTAAGTAAGTCCTGCATGCACTAAATATAATATTGCACACCCCATAAAAGAGTGAGGTGGAACAGGTCACCGCAGGTTGGACGGTGGGACTAAATCAGCATGTTCTTGCTGATGATGATGTTCTTGGGATGATAATGTAAGAAAGGTCAGGAGAATAAACTTTTTAGAGCATATTCTATAATATAATCTAAAAAAAACAATCAGTAATAAATTAGAATGAGTGAAAAGGCTACAACAATCCAATTTCCAAACACTGGGGTTCATGCGGGTTGCCAGATTAAAACACAATGGCAAATAATAACAAGCTAACTCTGTTAGCTTAATGGCTCCTGGGCTGTGGTAGCCAAATCTAACCCTTGTAAAAGAAAAGTGCATTAAATATATAATTTTTTTGTAATAGGATATACTACACAAAATGAAAGGACTAGTTCGTGCTTTTGAGTGTTTTTTTCATACAACTTCTGTGAACATAATCAGATTAAAGTATGTTTTTTCTTTTTTTTTTAACTCAAAGTATATTGTAAATGTACTACTTTGTGTATTGATGCACATATTGTGTAAACCTTAATGCTACTGGAAAATACACTGATTACACTAAAGTACACCTTAAGCAGTATTAAAATGTCACTACATATATTTTCTATCAACACAGCGTATAATTTAAATATATTGTTTAAACATAAATTTTATGGAAATACAGAGAAAGCATATTTAATGCGTATTTTCATAAGGACATTTCTCAGAGGCACATGCTCACTTTACTGCAAAAATTTAATAATTGCACTACTGAACTTTTTGCACTTTTTTCATATTCCACTGCTGTATATAATCATGTATTTACCTGTAAATAATATCTATAACACGTTACTGTGATCATGTACATATTTCCATCCTGGATGTAAATTCAACACCAATTTAATATTTATATTTAGTTAGTTTGTTTATTGTATATTTTCTACTTTTCTCTTCATGCAGCATACTTGACGAGGAGCAAAGAAAGAATTTCATTGTACGAGGAAACGTGTTTCTTACTGTGCACATGACAATAAACTCTTTGAATCTTTGAATCTTGAATAAAGTATATTAAATAAAACAATACACTTAGTATTCTTTCCCTAATTTAAACATACTTTAAAAGCTCTTAAGTATACTTCCTTTTTACAAGAGAAGTCCATTGTCCCCCCAAAAAATATATGGCCAGTCTGCTCGTCCAGCGTAACTGATTTAATTACATTCTAGCATGTTGTTTAATTACTACATTAACCAGCATAGTTCAGATTACCTTAGTTAGCTATCTCAAATACTTGCTGCCATGATAACCCAGTTGTACACAGACCAATACTGCATTCAAATGTTTCAAATGACTTAAAATGCCCATCCCTACTACACCAGTGGAGGTGATAAATGATCTAACTGCTAGCTATAGTTAACAAACCTTACTAAAGCTCAGTGATTACCTGTTTAAGAGAGAAATAGCCTGCGGGCCCTTTTCCATGGTGTTTGCACATGGAATCACAACAAATACTCATTAGACTGTCTATACTCTACAGTATGTGAGACCAACGGGCAACCGACAATCCTACCAAGGACCCTACCAGGGATTCTATATCTACTGGAGCTGAGGCTTTTGAATACAGGTGTGTATATTAAAAGGGAAATAGTGTTTGCTTTAAAGCCTATTTTTGTGTTTAAACTAAATTAACACATTTATTTATTTCCATTTGCTTAGATTAGACATAAGGTATTTATTTCTATTATTTCCATTTAGAATCAACAGGAACAGCCTAGATGTATGTTCTTGGTGGGATGAAGATTAAAGAAAATTAAGTCATTGTGTGTGGCAGCACACCAGAGTAACAGAATTCTGGTGGGACTTAATACTGAATATATTTCATCAATTAAGTTGGAAATGGATCCCAAGCTCTTTATTCTTGGACTTCACCCAATTAAACGTTAATCTAATGCTACTCCAAGAGTTTCCATTGACATCTGCTGTCTTCTGGCAAAGAGAGTGATGACACTGATAAGGAAAAAGATGGGTCGACACATCCAGTCATGCTCACCTCAGTGGTTTGAAGGATGTTCCACATGTTTAGCATTAGAGAAAGTTTCTGATACACTTAAAAGACAACATGCAGTTTTTTACCGCATCTGCCAGTGATCACCAATGAATCTAGATAACATGATTCCTGCACCTCTCTCTATATAACATGATGTGATACAATGTGATTTATCTCCTTTATTTCTTATTTTATTAAATGCTTTTAATGTAACTTATTTTGAGTCTGTTATACATGTGTTTTCTGAAAATCAATAAAACAAAAACTGAAAATTTTGTCATAGCTACATGAGGGGGTGGAATAATCTGAATGTATTAATTTATAGTAGCATTATATTCACGATATGAACGCTGGCTTCACATCAACCTGAACATGAAAATTACATGAGTTCAACACGAGTAGACACGGTTTCCAATTTCCATCACCGACGGACAGAAAGAACAGCAGTGGCTGCATGTTCTAACCAGTGACTGCTTAATGCTGTCAGAATTAAACCTTTTATTTCTTTTTTGATGACTTTTATACATATTTTTACATAATTAGAAAGCTTCCAGCTACCTTTCTTGGGCCAAAACTACCTAAAATATATATTTTTTGAAAGAATTTGGAGATTTTGTTTTAGCATGTTTTTGTGTTAGTTTTTTACCTCCATTTAAATAAGAAAAAACTCAAGTTCTTTTTCATTCTTGGTCTGATTTGTTTGGGCATTTATGAACACACGAACCAAAGTCAGATGGTGAGCAGATTGACAAGATCAAGACCCTTGAGAGAAGCTGATCTCAGTATTGTCCCAAACAAACTCTGGGGAGGTTTGTTATCTTATTTAAATAACGTGATCTGAACAACTCTCAAATTTACTCCACAAGTTTAAGCTAAACCACCTCCATAGCCAGTTAAACCTGGTATATGGTGTAGATATTTACTACAGCTATATGAACTTATGCCATCTCCACTGTTGCTCCATGCTAAACTTCTCTAAAAAAATATACACTAGCTCTTCTTTCTGTATTTACTTTCTCGCCCCACCCCAGATAGATCTGACCAATAAACAGAGAGAATAATCTCACGTAGGTTGTTTTGGACATATTTTATTAAGCTTAGATTTTTTTCCCTGTGTGATAACAAAGGGGAAATTATCCAATGATCCATTTACAGACTCTATAATTGATTCAGACCAGAGAAAATAATTTGTACATGTGAAAATATATTGGAATTGGTTTATTCTGCCAAAAAGTGTTGCCCATTTGTAATTGTACTGATATTACTGATATTGATTATAAAAAAATTGACATATTTTGCTTGTAAATAATCCTTTCTAATGGGCTTCAGTTATTAGTGAATTTACAGTATAAAGATGTCTGGAAATAGCTTTGTTTTATCAAGAGAACCTCAACAAATTAGTTAATTCTCAGATGTTTCTCAATGCCATATAGCATGCACTTTATAATCATCATAAAACTATATTTCAACAAGGATTAGTGCATCTCATGTGCAAATTCCAATTCATACATTTAGATTTAGCTTTTTATTCAAGTAAATGTGTAAAAGTACTGCTTTTAAAATCACTTAGGTCTCCTTCCACTAAGACTCACTTTTTCTTGTTCTTTCTGAAATACTACAGTTCTCTCTGAGTTGTATATGCATACTGCACTTGAAACTGTTCCCCATCTTCATTGTCTGCAGTAGCTAAAACAAAAAAAAAAAGTTCAGAAAAACGAGTTGATCAGAAAAAAGAAAAACTCATGAGTTCATTGTCTTGCCCCAACAGACAGAGCTGAACCCGGGCTGCAGTAGAGCTGACACTGTTGTCAGCTAAAGAGCTTATAGCTCAGTTTACACCAGCTAGTTAGCGCTAGCTATTTTGTATATGTAACTATAGGTTTAAATAGGATCTCCGGTGGATTCCACATTTTACAGAGACCTTAAAAGTACACTAGGGAAGCACGGATTGACAGGGCAGCACAACTCAACAGAACACCCAAGCACAGAATTACCAAGTCTAAAGTAAGAGCTTAGTAGTGTTAGTTTAGCTAAAAATAATGTTATCAATGCTGCCACCTCCCCCACCCCTGCCGCGGCAATATGTTTGCATGTATGAATATTCATGAGCAAGAGCCGAAATCATGTCTTTCTTCAGAGACCAGTATCTCAGTGATCTAAAGCAGGGCTATACACAAAAATGGCTCACATGGTATTCATTCATACTAGAGACTTTTTCTAGAGACAGTTTTAACCCTGGTGAAGGCCTGAGCGCCGAAACGCGTTGGTTATTTTTGTATTGTCAATAAATCTGAAATTCTCCAGTCAACAAGTGCTGCTGTTTTTTTACTATTTTTTTCATACTAGAGACTACAACTAGACATTTTAAAATAAATAAAAACAAGATGGAATGAGACTTTTAAACTCAAACGGTTATTACATGTTTTAAAAACAAAATAGCCAAATGCACAAGCTATAACATGTGTACAGCAGATGACACTCCATCAAAATGGCACTATTAAAATTCCAGTCTACAGTTTTATTGAACAAAAGTGTGTAATTTTGATGCATTGCCATGTGTTAGTGTGTCTTGTCCATCAACACATACTTTTCATTCAAATCAATAGAAAATAAAGCACTTTTGTGCACTCAAAAGCACCCATAAACAGGCTGTACAGTAAAGCATGCTGTTCCTGATGTTTACCCCAAACCATGTTTACCGTTCGTGCTGCTCTGGCATAATATAAACACGTCAGTCAGCATGCAGCTCAAGTATGACTGGAGACCTCATCTCTGACACCTACACTCCTAAAAACAAAGGTCATAGAAGCTACCTGTCATACAGAAAAACACCTTTGAATCTATGTTTCTCTATGTTTCTCATGTTTGCAAGAGAAATGTGTGAGAATCTATATATAACGTCCACAGTTTTATAATGAAAATCACTCTCTTATGGCTCTATATTATCATTCTATAGATGAGCCATCAACTGTGCACAGCATATCTTGATTTAGGGCGTGTCAGTGTCTGTTTGATATTGTAAAATATGCCTTGCACATCTTAAAATGTGCAAAAAGCATGTACTAATTATCTTAATTAATTAATCAAGTTTTTTGGGGGGGAGTAATATGAAATAAACCAATTAGTGTTTCACTTTCTATTCCCTTTAAAAGCCTCAGGTGTGCTCTGACTGGCGGATTGCTATTTTAATGGCGTGGCGTTTCTGCTCTTCTTAGCAGAGGAAACTGACCTGCTTGTTCACACTGTAAAGCTGCTTGAGCAGCTTATTTACGGGAACAGCAATGTAATTATATTGTGTGTTCTGTTTATTATTGATGTAAAAGCTGGGTTTGTGCACTGCAATGAACGTCTGACTGATGACTGTTGTCAGGATTTAAATCAATCAGTGGTGCATCTGTGTTTTGTGCAAAAATAGCAATAAAAAAAAAAATCTGAACACACCTCATTTCCAGACCACCACAGTTACTGGTGTCGATATATTAGTTAGATCCGTCGCTATTTTAACAGAGCAGGCACAAGGCGTGACATTAGACTGTTGGTGGGGTGAAAAATAGCAATGAACACCATAAAACTCCCTGTAGGGCCTATAATATCATATAGGTGGTGTATTATGTTAAAATTAACTTGTGCCTATGCTAATGTAACAGACTAGAGATCTAGAGGGTAAGTAGAGATACTGTAGTAGTAAAGACGCATGGATGTTCTTCCCTCTGGGCTTCCCAGCTGTCTGCTCCTGAGTTTTGTCAGCCCTGCTCCAGTAATAAGTTATGTTTGTGACTTCTGCTTGAACTCTATGGGCCACTTTCCCAGACAGGTATTAGGTCTAATCGTAGACTAGATTTTCTTTTTTAATGGAAAATCTCTGTTCAAAATGCTGTGCAGTCCAAGTGTAGCCTTAATCCCTGTCTGGATAACTGACCCTGAATTTTAAATGAGTGCCAAAACTCGATAACATAAACATCACTGATGACTGATTACTGTGACTGTGGAGAAACTATTAAACTGGATTGAAAAAAAAACTTTACATCAAGTGAAGTGATTAGAGTTATTCATTAATTTTTTTTGTGTCACATTTGTTTTTAAAAGCATAAGTGTCAGAGATAGGACCTGGGTTATGCATGAGTGTGTGAAAATGACTGAAAGCAGCATGAAGATGATTTGGAGGAAAACATCAGACATTTTTTCAATGTAAGGCCCAGTTTTTGAATGTTTTGCGTGCATAAAAAGTACTTTCTTTGCTATAGGTTTTAATGAAAATGAATCACTGATAACAAATAGGTCTGTACAATATTAAAAATATATATATATATTTTCTGCAGTACACAAAAAAGCAGTTGCACCCACAAGGAAGTGTCCATTGTTTTTATATTTGAAACACATAGAGAAGTAATTCATGTGTTGCGCAATATGCCAGAGTTTTGGCATGGAGTTGTGAGGGCTAATAATAGCATCAGTTTCTCCAAGGCAAGGTCTTAAGACGGGAGCAAATATCACACTCCAGTGCGCTATTAAACCAGCACAATGCTCATACACAGATCGAAAATTTGTGGGATAATTTTTGATGCGCTATCAACACTGCATCAAACCCTACCACAAAATATGCAGGAATTGCGTAAGGATATTTGAGAATTCCATTAGGAACCTCTACAACTCCATACATGTCACCCACTACTTCTGTATGTGTAGCTCATTAAATACTGGCCAAATTTTTTTATCATTTATTGATTTTGCTAACCGTTATCTTCATTATACGGAACCCCTAAGGTGACATCATGTTAAAAAAAATAAATGATTCGTGGCCACGACAGCGGCGTGGGAACGAGATAATTAAGGCGTGGGAACAAGTTAATTAAATCTAGTCTTAGAATAATAAAGCTTGCTTTTCTATAAATTAATGCTCATGAAGAAACTAAATATTACATCAACACTCCTTTAATCCAGGGATAATCTTTAGTGAGACAATTGAGAGTAAATTGGTTTATTTTTATTTTTATCTCTGAATGAATTATGGTGATATTTTGGAGAAGGGAGACAGGACGTAATTCTAAGTAAAAGAAACTTGATTCTCATACTAAAATCTGATTGGTTCAGACGCAGACAGTATGCAGACCCGTTTACTTTCCTTAAGCAGTCATATTCTACACTACCCCTGAGAAAAAGCTGCTGGCTTTGTTAGCTGTGAATCAAAAAGAATCATTTTGGCCACGCCTTAATGGCTCCGATTTAATGAACTCGTTCCCACTCCTTAATAAGTTGTGGCCTCGCCTTAATGATCTCATCCCATGCCTTAATTATCTTGTTCCCACACATAAGTATCTCATTCCCACGCATTAATATCTCGTTCCCCTGCCTTAATCATCTCATTCCCATGCCTTAATTATCTCGTTCCCATGTCTTAATAAGACGTGGCTACGCATTTTTTTTTTTTTTTTTTTTTTTACATAATGTCACCTTAGGAGCTCTGTATCATTATGAACAGTATTGCAATCTGACACTTCCTATTGTGTGCTAATGTTTTTGATTATAAGATGAAAATTATATGTTTTATATTAACCCTTTCAGACCACGCAACCTTTACAATGGACATATCTAAATGTTTTGTTGCACATTGAGAGCTGTTGTTATCAGAATAGGCCATAAACCAGCCAATGAACATGTTTATTAACCAATGAAACAGTAGCTTGGCCCCACCCACTACACTGGAAGAACAGTAGTACCACAGCCATTGAGGCAAATTAACATAATTTTTTTGTAGTTTTTTTAATCATGGTTTTTAACTGTTTAGGGATGGTTTATGAAATAAAAAGGTCAATATGAAATATAAAATATTTCACACAGGCTTCCAATTCAATGTAAAAAAAATAAATAAATAAAACGTCTTTTTAATTACTTGTATTTATTTGCTATACAGATTTCATAATAGAATATTTTCATAGTAAAGTCTTTTTTTTTGTGCATTAAAGACAGAAAACAGAATGCTTACATTTTATCTTCCATCACTGGAGATAATTCAGGTGTGAAAGGGTTAAAAAACTTTTATTTACCTGATTTCAACCGAAGTCAATAATGCAACATGACCTGATAATGATAAAAATACACTATGTGTATCTAAAATTGATGTAAAACACTAATAATGCATTGAAATTATCAGCCAATAGAAGACCTTTAATGCTTCGATCACATTGAGAAAGATTTTTAAACTAAATGAAGCAGAAACTAATTACTGCTTTTAACTGACATACAGAGCTTCACACTCCTCACATTCATCCACACAGACACGGCAGAGCAGCTCACACACATCTTTCTGGCATCTTTGGTAAAAAAAAAAGAAATTAAAAAAGCAGCCGCCCACACAATCTTTATCAGTTTGCATGTTTGAGTTTCCTGCTCGTGTCAATCTACTCTCACAGCAAACCTTCAATGCATATCCATGCTTTTTTCCATATGTCAGAACTGGCATGCGGATGCCGCATAATTGCTTCTTATCATACGCAGTAATTTGTTTGATGAATCATTTTTGACACTTTTTGTGACACCAAAAAAAATAAAGAAATAATAAATTCAGATATTTAAATGCTGAATTTCACGCTGGAGGTTTGACATTTCATGATAACTGCATGGCTTGTCCTGACGTGTTACATAACAGACATTTAGATGTCTAGCAGAAGGTTCGGTTCAGGCAGCAGACACAGTTCAGCATGTCATAAAGCATAAAAAACACATTTTGATATGGCTGCCACCGTCTGCTGAGGCACCGAGATCAGCTAGAACTACGCCTGTGATGATAATTACATTATCGACCTATCGTACAATACATGGACGTGACCTCAATAGCGTCTGCTGACCTCAATATTGTCCTGTATGTGTTTCACAAGGAAGACTCAAGGGCAGGAGGGGCAACCGCCCCCCTGGTGCTACAATGGTTGAAAAAGCAATGCTCAAGTTCCCTCTAGAGTGGCGAAAAAAAGAGACAAAGTGCCTTATCTGCTGCACTACTTGTGCCTGCTAGGGCCCCTTCTTGCAATAAATTATTATTATCTCAAGACATTTTGATAATGTGTCTTAATTAGAGTCCATCTATGAGTGCCCTTCTGCCCTTTTAGTATTAAAAGCTGTCTTTATTAAGTGCCTTCTATGCCACCCCAAATAGAAAGTGCCTTACAGAGTGTCATTCCAGTAGAGTACAGGTGGTGGCATGCAGTGCTGTAAAGGGATAACCCTCTATTGATGAAAAAAGATGAAATGCTTGGTTAGGAGCTTCTCTAATGAAGTAGGTGCCCTTTTATATTATATGGAATTAGATTTTTACCATTTACAACAATAGTCTGTGGTTATTCATGATAAAAATGTTTGGTAACACTTTACTTGAATGGTCCATTTTATGGCCTTGTTGATGCTCAACTAACATTCAACTAATACTGAATTGAATGTCCATTAAATTTAACTTAACCCTGTGTTGAATGAAAATGATTCAAAATAGAACCTAACCCTACACCTAACCCTAAACTTAACCTAAACTTAAAATCTAACCCTACACCTAACCGTAACCTTAACCTTAACCTAAGATTAAAATCTATCCCTAAACCAATCCTAAAATATTAAGATAAGCGTTTGGATTGGAGTTGAATGTAGGGTTATATTCAATAGAGAATCATTTACTTTCACCTTTTAGTTCATTTGCATTTAATAGAGATGTAGTTGAATATTAGTTGAATGTCAGTTGAGCATCAAAGAGGACCATGGAAATGAAAATGGACCATCCAAGTAAAGTGTTACCAAATGTTTTTAAAAAAGTATATTTATTTATTTATTTATTTATTAACTGCATTATTATGTAATTATATCATCATATCAGTGGCACAAAAATATTGTTTATTGCAATTAATTCTGGAACAATTTACCTAAGAAAAATATAGGTACCATTTAAAAAAATAAAGCTCCTTTATAAAGGGGTTACAAACAGGCTATGAAGGAGTTTATTAATGGTTAATTATTAGGTTGTAAATACTTTATAAACCATTTATTTATACAAAGTAACAACAAAAAAAACTACCTTGTTTTTGCTTTGTTTTCAATCACTCAACAATAACAATATAAAAAAGTCAGTTTAGTTAATATACACCACATTATGATTATTGAATAAATAATTAATCTGGGTAGCTAAATTTAAAGGTACATTTAATAACATATAATTTTTTATAAAGGTATGTGTAATTTAATAAAGGTAATGATGAATGATGAAAGTAAGATAAGCATCCAGAAAGATTTAACAGAGAATATAAATGAATGTAAAATCACTATTTGGCAAACATCAGGCCAATGTTGTCCTTTTTATATATGTGTTGTGAGTGCTTATTAATGGTTTATAAAGTATTTATAACCTAATTAACAACATTAATTAACTTCTTCATTAACTATTTATAAATCTGTTATAAAGAGCCTTATTTTAAAGTGGTACCAAACTATCATTATGGTAACATTATGGTACCACTTTAAAGAAAGACTACCCTTATAACGGGGTTATACATGGTTTATAAATTAGATTATTAATTATTATTGATTAGGTTGTAAACGTCTTAAAAACTATTGATAAGCAGTTAAAACACATCAATTGAAATGGCAACAGTGATTTGTTGTTTTTATAGTCAATTTAACATTCATTTACACCAACATAGTCATTTAATTTATAGTAAATAGTTAAACATACTTACAAATACATTAACATGAAAGGTTAAATGTTGATTAAGGGTCAACACAAAGTAAGATTAGTATCTAGAAAGGTCTGAGGTTTGACAATATAAATGGGTATATATAAATATTTTAAGGGTTTTAAAGCATTTGCAAACAAATTAAAGGCCATTAATAAATGCCTTTATGAAGCATTCTTAACCCTCTATTGCATGTTGTTGCCATATGGCAACAAATTCTTTTTATGAGTATTTTCAATAGAGAATGACATAATATCCACCACTTTTCCCATTGTGTGTGAAAATGGGACTTTACTTTTGAAATATTTATCAGTTTGATGACATCAGTTAATCAGGAAATCCTGTTTGCCAACCCTTTCCATGTGGATGCGCCACACTGTGAAGGTCACGTCAAAGTGGGAACCTATACATTGCTAGTTTTCAAACTTCAAGACATATTTTGATCATAAAAAAATTCAACATAAATCTGGGGAAAGTAAGCTTTCATTTTTTATCATTTAATCCAAATATAAAGTTATACTTTCTCTGTAAAAGGCAAAAATGAATTTGTTGCCATATGGCAACAACATGCATACAGTGACATTCATTCTATACATGTATCCTAATGGGCTCCCATTGAGTTACCTGGCACTGTATTTGCAGATAGGTATATGATTTTAACTTGAAAACATATTTAATTTCTTAACATTATGCTATTTTCACATTTTCATATGATATATTAACAAATATATTAATTTCCTGATCAGAAAAAATATTTTTTGCAAATGGTTTGTTATGGAAAGTGATAGTTCAATAGCTGTTTTTCTGCATGTATTGTATCAGTCAGCTAAAACTTCTTCATTTTCATCCTTAGAGCATGTTCACCGAACCCGCGTTGTTGCCATATGGCAACAAATTACCAAGTACCCCCCCAAAAAAATTTTTTTATGATTTTTGTTTTAATTTGAATTATTTAACCAATTTGAAGTCACAAAAACACAATTAAAAAAATATATGATGTTTAAAAAGTTGTTCATGCAATAGAGGGTTAAACACTTTATAAAGGTAGTCTTATTTTAAAGTGGTACCAACATTATTATACAAATAATAAGTTAGCTGACCCATCAACCCCTTACAACCCCATAGAGACAAGCAATTTCTGTTCAGGTTTTGTTTCACGGATGCACACAACCTCTGTAACGACGGTACTCTCGCGCGCGCGAGAGGAAGAGGCATAGTCATGACCTAATCAGAGGAGCCTGGCTCCATTCCAGCATTCAAATTAGTGTGCCAAATAGGATTATGTTCCTTCCACTAATACTGCGCTAATTAAGATTGATAATGATTAGAGTATTGCATTAGAGAAACAGGGTGAAACTGCTTGTTTATGACACCCTGGCCATATGGACCTGCATAACATCCCACCACGACACCTGATACCGGGTTCCTCTTCCGTAGGCAATCCAGCTGTTTTATTAGTAAAGTAAGATACAGTACTGTCAGCCGTACGCAGCCAGAAACGCTGAGGAACATCAGCATCGCGGAGATCAGTGCCGGGGAAAAGAAACAGAGGAAAAAAAAAGACGTGTTTTTTTTTTTCTTTGGCATTGCAATGCTAATTTGTTCACCGCAGAGCTGCACAAGTGGGGCTATTCTAATTAGCCTACATTGGGAAATTAGGCTTGTGTCTCCAGGGGCATTTCAGACCAGCTCCCATTGACAGAAATGCTGTGAGGAAAAGAGGAAAAGATGATGCGCTAGATGTTTCTCCCTCTCTCTCTCTTTATCTCTCTCTCTTCTCTTATTCCCCTCTTTCTCTCTCTTGCGCTCTCCTTATTTCTCGGTCTATCCTTCCTGATCTCTCTAACACGCTATCCTTTCTCTCTCTCTCGATCTCTTCTATTTTCCTCTTTTCATGCTCTGTCTATCCCTATCTCTCTATCTCTTCTCTCTCTATCCCTCTCTCCCTCCCTCCTTACTTTTTGTCTGTGTATCCCTCCTGATCTCTTTACTCTTCTATCTCTCTCACACAAAACATGCTTTCCCGTCTCTTTCTCTTACTCTCTCTCTCTCTGTAATTACTTCTTTTTCTCCATTTGTTTATCTCTCTCTTTCTTCACTTCATTGTCTATCTCTTTCTCTCTCTTTCCTATTTTTCTCTTTTCATGCGGTCTTTTCCTCTCAATTGCTTTACTCCCACTATTTTAATATTTTCTCTCCTCTCCTCTCTTTTATTTTCTTTCTATCCTTGTCTTACTCTACTTTTCTTTCTTTGTCTCCTCTTTTCATGCTATGTCTATCCTTATCTCTCTCTCCCTTCTCTCACTGTTTATCCCTCTCTCTGTCTCTTTCTCCCCTATCTTCTCTTGCTATCTCTCTCTCTCTCTCATTCTCTCTCTCTCTTTATCTCCTTATTTCTTGCTCTGTCTATCCCTCCTGATCTCTCTACTGTCTTCTATATCTCTCACACATATACACACTGTCCCTTCTCTTCTTCTTACTCTCTCTCTTTCTTTGGCTATGTCTCTATTTTTTCTCTCCTTGTCCTTTTTCTCTCTCTCCTATTTTCCTCTTTTTATGCTCTGTCTCTTCCTCTCAATTCAACCTCTTTCCTCTCTCTCCCTCTCTCTCTCTCTATCTCTCTCCTTATCTCGCTACTATTCTATCTCTCTCACACACATGCATGCACGCTCCCTTCTCTTTCTCTTAGTCTCTCTCTCTTCATTCTTTCTTCTCTCTCTCTTTGCCTATCTCTGAATTTCTTCACTTCTTTCTTTATCTCTCTATGTTCCTCTTTTCATGCTATGTCTCTTCCTCTCAATCTCTTTACTCTCCTCTCTCTCCTCTCCTCTTTTTTATCTACTGCTCTGTCTATCCCTATCTCTCTTTTCCCTTCTCTCTATCTATCTTGCTCTCTCTTTCTACCACCCATCTTTGTCTATCCTCCTCTCTCTCCTATCTTCTTTTGCTATCTCTCTCAGTCCACCTTCCCCCCTAATTTCTCTTCTTCGTCTTCTTCTTCTTCTTTTTCTTCTTCTCCTCTCCTCTTTCTCTGATTCTCCTCCCCTGTCTCTCTCTGTATCTCTCTCTCTCTCTCTCTCTCTCTCTCTGGATGAGCAGTGAGGATAAATGCAGCTTCCTCCACCCACTTTAGCAGGTTATCTGAGAAACTCTTTACAAGCCCACGGGGAGTTGGAGCTTATTAAATGCATACATATTAATTAATTTTTCAAAACATGCCATGTACACTAGAGACTTGCATTTCCACTAATGATTAATTTCAGCAGCATTGTCAAGCTCACTCACTTGAAAATTCATAGAGGGCTGTGGAGAAAGCGCTAGTGTTCATTACTCTGGACTGCTGAGCACTACACTATGATAACTCCTTTTCCTCCGTTTTCTGGAGGAAGTATTGCTAATGATGGAAACTCTTGCTGTGCTTTGCTGATATTTCACACTAAGCATTGCTCCTCAACAATACATGGATAAAGCAGCTTTCATATGAGAGTAATGGTAAAATTCACTGTATACTTTCCTGAATGTAGCATTATTGCTTTTCAACTGCTCATAGGCATTCTATTAGCTACAGCATTTTCAGCTTCAGTTGAATAACCATATTTTTAATCTTTTGCCCAACAGAGAGAAGGAGGAATCCGTTTTTGTTTATAAAATGTGCTTTAAATTAGACTATCATATTTCTCAATTCATTAAGGCACTGAGAGTAAATAACTTAGAATAAAGTAAAGACAAAATGTATTTATGTCACAAAGAGGAGATTGTTGAAATCTGATTTGTTGGAAGGATCAATTACTGCCTTAAAGGCTAAGTGGGATGAGGAAGGTAATGTAAATTTACTACAGGACATCTTTAACATTGTGATCAGTAAGCATAGAATTATATCTATATTATTGTAAAATTACTACTTGTAGTAATAATGAAATGTTAGTAATTTTAGAGAATTAATAGCTACATAATTATAACATGTATGTAGGCTATAGACTACACTACATTTTCTCTTTTCTTAAAGTTGGCACAAGCTTTGGGCTTCTGATTAGTCTCTTGACTCGAGTTCTGGATTTGATTGTTCTTGACATTTGAGAGATTCCAAAGACTTGCACAACCTTAGGCATACCAGCATAAAAATACTAATTTCTTCAGGAAAAAGTGAAAAAGTGAATAATTTGAGAAGCCACTCCCAAATAAGTAACTTAAGACATTTCTTATCTTTAAAATGACACATCTCTTTTAAACATGGTTCTTCATGGAACTAAAAGTGTTTTTTTTTTTCATGGCAACAACTCAAAGAAACATTTGCAGTGCCTTTTATTTTAGGAGTAAATTATTACCCAAATATTTGTTTGCTCAGTTGTTTTTTTATTATGGTATATTAAGCTGTTGTGGTGCAGTGGATAACACCAATAGTTGCCAGTGATCTACCTCATCATGTGGGAGACTGGGGTTCAATTCCCAGTCTGGGTGACCATGCTGTGCTACACCAATAAGAGTCCTTGGACAAGACTCCCAACACTACATTGGCTCAACTCTCTACTATGAATAACCTTGTCACTATAGAGCAGCAGCTAAATGCTAAAAGTGTAAATGTAAAGTTGATTTTTAAGTGTTAGTGTTTTAGGATTTTTAGTAAAACACAAGTAAAAAGTAACATATTGCACATTAAGAGATGTCATCAAGTAATTCTGGAGCATTTCTATTGGCCTGTTCATTATGACACTGTGCCACAAAGTAAAGAACATCAGTAAGAGTGAAGGTTTTTGTGTAGCAGCGGTGATATACACTATGGGACCTATCTTAAACCCTGCTCCAGAGGGTCTCATCATATTAGCTATGCTTTTCTATGTTGATCACTGTACTCTACACTGTACATGTGCAACTACCATATTACTGTCAATTAAAGTCTATTTTCTGGTCTATTTTCATACATAAGGTGCACCAGATTATAAGTCACATTTTAAGTGACAATAGTAAGGAACACGTTTCCCTTCTAATGCAGCAAGTTTTAAGTAAGTGAATAAAACTATAATTCTTAAAAAATATATATATATTTTTTTCAAAGTCAAACGAGCCCTGGATGTTAATATACACAGATTTCTCTCCTGAAAACTGTTTATTTGGTGAGTAAAGTGCTTCCTTTTATGTACAGTATGCTTAGATTTCCAACATTTTCAACAGCACGGTTAGCATCAGCGCTAGCTGTGGATTGCAGCACTTAGCACTAGTAAATGCCACCTGACAGCACTACACTGAGGAATCCTGAATGTTCCATTAAGACAGAGCACTATTAGCTTGTAGATCATCCCACATAGCTTGTTTTAACACGGTTGCAGATCGATAGACCCGATTCCGAGCGACAAAAGAGCTAGTGCTGCGGTTACCGGCTAATGCTAACACTGCTCTAGCCTCTGTGCTGGAGAATTTTCACCGAAACTCTTTTATAACGCTGTACCTTACTATAGTGGCTTTACTGCTTCTTACAACCTGACTGGTAGAGTTAATACATAAGGCACACCAGATTATTAAGGTGCATTGATGATTTTTAGGGAAATTAAAGTATATTAAGTGTGCCTTATAGTGTGAAAAATATGGTATACGGCTAAATCAGTAATGCATGCACTGTAAAGTAGCTGAAATCACTTATTAAAATTAGCACCTGAATACCTTTGTACATGTAATTCATATATGTATACAGTGATAGATACAGATATAGGCCTATTCTACTCGCTCTTTGTTTTCTTCCTGTGGCTTAGGCATCGCCATGGCAACCATGTACCAGGTAGTAGCAGCTCCATTAGCCCGACCTTTTTACAGCTGCGCTACAAGCAGGTATAACTTCAGCCGTCTGCACAGATTCACTGCTATCCTGAATGTGAACATTACTAAAGAAGCTGTGCACCTGTAAGACATGCTCCTGATAGCAAAGAACATTGAATAAATGTTTAAATGTTTAAACATCTTTGAATGTTTATCATTGATATTGATGGTCAGTAACAAGTCCATAAGCCCGGGACTGTCCTGGTATGAGGTTGTGTCAGTACATGTCTGGGATGCAGCATTAATGCAGAAAAGTACACTGAAATCTTGACGCCACTTATGCTGTCTTTAAGACATTTTTTTTTCTATGTAGCCTATATTTACACACCTTTAGAACTGTTAGCAGGAATATATAGTGACAAGAACAACTGAAACTATTCATCACTTGCATCCTCTGTGCCTAAACATCACATCAAGTGTAGTGCAAAGGAATGGCAGCAGATAGATAGATAGATAGATAGATAGATAGATAGATAGATAGATAGACAGACAGACAGACAGACAGACAGACAGACAGACAGACAGACAGACAGACAGACAGACAGACAGACAGACAGATAGATAGATAGATAGATAGATAGATAGATAGATAGATGCTTTATTCATCCCAAAGGAAATTTAGGCATCCAGCAGCAACAACACAATACAATAAGAAACATACTCAGACAAATCAAAACACAGAAGAATAGAAAACATACAAGGCTATAAAAACCTAACTATACAAGGTAAGGATCTATCTGTAAACGGAGCAGTGCATTACCAGCATTACCAGATGGTAAAAGCTTTACCATTCCAACTTTTTTTTTAAATGTGCTGCAGGGCCGATAAGCAGGAATGGGAGCTGATATGACATGAAATATATTAGGTTCATACTGACTGTAATGAAACAAAAGTCAATGGAAATGCACAAAACTCATTTGAGGTTGTGTTATTCTTAGTTAAATGTGCTGTAAGAACACAGTGTAAGATTAATGGAGATCAATGTTGTTTCAGTGCATTAGAGATGGACAAATAAACCTCATTCATTCAACATACTTTTGCTATCTGGATCCGTGTATCAGTTTGTCCTTCTCCTGACATTCTCTGATTTTCTTCGAAAGTTAAACAGCGACAGAAGATAAGCAGAGAAATCCGTCCGTCTTCATGCACAACGGCAGTCTGTAGCACTGAATGAATGAATTCACAGTCAAATAAATATCAAACATAATTGGGTTTGTTTTTCACTTCAGTGGCTCTTTTCCCCAACTGCATTTAGGTTTGCAAAGGGCGGTTTAATTAAAGTAAAGATTAACTGTTTTTATTAATCACACAAGCTCAGTGGAGGCGGCACCCAAGTGTGAATCGGCTTTTTACATTATTACACCAAGGGCAAGGAGAGAAGAAATTAATAAATAGTAATTAATTGTCTTTGTCCGTGACATTTCATAAGTGCGCAGAGATGACTGATAAGACTGGAGGTCTGGCGGAAGTTGCTCACACATTATTGTGCAAATATTCCTGAGATGGCTTTGAAGTCGTTCCTGTGCTTCTGTTGGGATGCACACCTGTGGCTAATGCAAAAATCCACAGATGTAATTAATGCAAATGAATGCCTCTGTCTTTGATCCTAATGTAAACAGTCAAGCAACAGAATGCAATAACAGTTGTCAGCTGTGTTCTCTAAAATGTGCAGCACTGCTTTCAAATGCTAAGAACCCCTGGCATCCTAATGGCTTTGAAACACTTTTTATCCAGCTGTGCTGCGGTGCAAATGCTTTACTGCTCAAAATGCCATGAAAATACCAGGCTAATATGGTTCCCTTAGATAACCTGATTTACTGCGGATAAAATTAACCAACCTGGACTTCAAATGTAATTAGAAATAATCAGTTTAAACACGTTCAATACCTAAGTAGTTTAAATCCATTGGTTAAAACAGTGCTAAAAGTTATGGGACAGCAGTATAGAAAACACAGGACAACCCTATACACCAGGGGTGTCCAAACTCTTTTTGTTGGGGGCCACAGACTCTGTAATAAAACAAATAATGAAATATACCATTTTAAATAATACATTTTCCTGATTATTTTTATGTACACACCATTTTACTTGACTCACTATCTTTATCTATCTTTTACAGTGTTGTGTAAACAAAATTGTTTCAAATTGATGATTCATTTTATGATGTCTCTTAATATTAAACTCCTTAATTACGACAACTTTTAGACTCTTTTGCCCATTTTTCTGCGCTATAATTGCACACCCTCTCCGCTTTTAGACTCTTTGGCCCGTTTTTCTGCGCTAAAACTGCGCACCCTCTCCGCTTTTAGACTCTTTGGCCCGTTTTTCTGCGCTAAAACTGCACACCCTCTCCGCTTTTAGACTCTCTGGCCCGTTTTTCTGCGCTATAACTGCGCACCCTCCCCGCTTTTAGAGTCTTTGACCCGTTTTTCTGCGCTAGAACTGCGCACCCTCTCCGCTTTTAGAATCTTTGGCCCGTTTCTGACACCTAGCGTTCAAACTTTGAATCTCATATTATAAAAACCTGCTCAACAGCGGGCCAACTTTCATTCTATTTCTAAAATACCTCCAAAAAAGGAAACAGGCCGCAAATGGCCCGCGGGCCGTAGTTTGGACACCCCTGCTATACACCATACCTGTAGTGAACACACACAAACACACTAGTGAGTACACTCAGAGGACACATACACAGTGATACTGTTGCTAGAAAGCAGTAAGCATTAAGAGCCTAGTTCAAGGGCCTAAAACATCCAAACCCAAGTATCGAACCCACAACTTGTAATGAACAGAAATGTATAAAGTACAAGAGACCCAGACTTGAGTAAAAGTACAAGTGCTCTATCAAAAAAGAGAGTTGAGCAGAAGTTAAAGTGATCTTTAATCATCGTAACTAGGTAGAATTACTAAAGTATTCAACAGTTTTTGTACTTAAGTACTGCAGGTAGTTTATTCAAAAATGTTTTACTCAAGAACTGAAAGTACAAGTATTGTGTTGTGTAGGTTTTACAGAAATAAGTGAAAAGTTTTAATATTATATTGTTTGTATTATTTCAAATTGTTAGGCCAAAGGACTTTCACAATTTCCTTGGATAAACAGCAAGCCATTAAGATATTTCAACAAATTCAGCATAAAGGGTCACTAGTTGGTAAGAAGAGTTTGGAGGAAATATAATAATTTAGATTTAAATCAGACACACAAACTATGTTATACAGGGGATAGGTCTGTTACTTTTTAAACATCTTGTTAGCAAATAAGGAGATAAAAACATGTTTAATTATTCAAACAATTCAATCAAAAAATACCTCCTGAAGCTTCGTTATCTGGTCTTATTTAAATAGCTAAAAATGGAAAGCTACTCAAAACTCAGTATGAATTTATCTGCTCACACTGAGCAATAAAATACCAATAATTCTTTCACATGAACCTTTATTTAAAAAAAAACAAACCCAATATCCATCCGAGTAAAATTATTACTCATGGAAACTCATAGAAATTAGGTAGTGAAGTAAAAGTGGAAGTATAAGAAAATAAAATAATACTTCAGTAAAGTACTGATACAGTATTTTATTATAGTTTAGTACTTAAGTACAGTAGTGAAGTAGTTCTACTTCCTATAATGGAAATGTCACATCAGGAGACTGCTTGAGAAAACATACATACATATCTGTATCTGTACTTTTTGAGGTGTTATCTTGTGACTGCTGTTAAACATTTGCAAATTTGCTGATGCCAAGGTGATGTGAATGCTTTGAAGATTTTGAGGAGGCCTAACAGCGGGTACCAGATGGATGGGAATTCCACTTTTGCAACACAAGTTTGGCAGGCTTTTAACATTCTTTAATCCACAGTATAAGAAGGCATTACCACCCACAGTGGACAGTGCAGTGGATATTAATAACTGTGACCTGTGGCACCTGGCTAGAAATATCAATGTGATAAGACAAGCGACTCTGACAGAAATTACATACACATTAATTTATACACAAATAAGCATTTAATTACATTTAAAAATGATCACTGATTGATGTGTTAACTTCTGTGAAGAAGCCCCTTTGTAAATACTTTACTTATGTCAAGTAAAAAATCTGAATAAATATTTATTTCATATTTAGACCCTCAATCAAATGCATTTGATTGTTTCACAATATCAACATCATCATCAACAGCAACACCAATAATACTCAGAAATTAAATAAGCAAATCAAAGCATTTTCTAACTAGCATTCAGCTTCATCCATTAATTCCTGAATAAACCCCAATGATATATAATCAGTTAATACAGGTCTTCATTATTTAGCTCTTTAATTTAAACACACTTTACTCATTTAGTGTTAATTATTAACAATAACAAAAATGTATTAATTCTACACAGTAGTTTAAACTGTCGTAGGGGAATATATGTTCAGAATTATATATTTTTAGAGGAAAAATAAATACATGAGTGATATGTTCCTTTCATTAAAGTAATTATGCCTGTATGTACATAATGCTCCCATTATTCTGCAGTCTGTCTAAATCCTTTGATTATCATCTTTTTAGTCTCTACAGTATTATTCTCACCACCAACCCCCCACTCCCCTGTATTCTCTATCATAATGGGCTACTCAGTGGTGTATTATGGGATGTACTGTACTCGCTGTGACCACAGTTACAGCACCACAGCCTCTCTGATGCTCTTTTTTGTCTGTCCTGCTCCAAGGTCGACTGAAGACCAATCTATTCAAAGAGTAATTAAATTAACACTTTTCTTCTAGGAATTCAGACTGACTGTATTTAGAAATCACCATTTAAAGCATGATGGGTCTGTTTGATTCTTGCCTCTAAATATATTTTTAAAATAAACAAAATATTTTAAATGGAAATGTAAATGTTTCCTAGTCATGGGTACATTTTTTAAACACAGTTTTTAAAAAATTAAAAATTAAAAGAGTGTAAAATTGTGGGATGTCAGGCTCTCTTCACCTGTTCTACATTTTAAGTTTAAGCAAGTAATCTTTATTTCTATCGCACTATTCTAGTGTTTTAAAATGCAGACAAAATAAATTAGCATATTTTATCACATGGCAAATCATTTAAAATTGAATAATGGTGTGTGAAAATGTTATGTTTTTAATTTAATTTACAGTTACATGATTTATTCACATTTATTTATTTGATTAAATCGAATATATATTATGAATATTTTATTTTATATGTATATAATTAATGTATTTAATTTCTATCAATATTTTTATGATTCTAAAGGTCACAGTTTGTCATGTTAACAAATGCGATAAATAACCAAGTTAACTAAATTAAGAAAAGGTTTTGCTGATTTCAGGCCAAAGAAGATTAAAGTGATATAACACAGAGAATAAACTTTTTATTAAAACATTTATTCACTATATTTATTCTATTTATAACTATAGTTACATATTTAAAATATAGCTGTATAAACTGTGGCAGTAAAAAACTTGAACACACTCATATAGTTCATATGTAGTGTGTCACTGATCCACGATTGCGTTTTTTTTATTGGATATAAAACAATATTAGTACTACTTATCAGGAGCGCACTTCAAAGAGGGCTCTAAATCAAACAAACTGCCTCGCTCCAGAGACTTCAGAGAAACCCAAAGAGAGAAAGTGTGTGTGTGTGTGTGTGTGTGTGTGCGTTTGAAAAGGCATCTGAAAGGTGTGTAGGACGTGAGAGTGACTCTTCTGCTGGACATTCTGTGAACTAGACTGCACAGCGCTCGTCTTCAAAGCTTATGATAGGTGAAGGTTCTGTAATTAGCTGGAGTTGGACTGTACTGCGGGCTTCAGCTCACATACCAAAAGACAGAATTGGCCCACGTATCCCGTACTTTCTTTCCCAGCTTGTGTTAATTGACACCAAAGGGAATTGAAAAAGTGATTAAAAGTAAGAAACAGTCCTTATCAGTGTTGTCCAACTGCACATAAATGCCAGGTTTTTTTTTTTTCGGTTTTTTTTTTTGCATTCTTTCACAGAGGAAGAAAACCTTTCCGAGTCTCTTTGATGAAAGCTTCAGATGTTGGAATAATCCCCTTCATAACTTGCCTGACTTTAGATTTCAAAGGCTCCATTAGGGCTGTGTTTTTGACACTTCTTTCATCTGAATATACTGCGAAAATAGTGTCATTTGTAAACATACACAATGGTAGGCTGCCAGATCACAGACGGAACGAGAGAGCAAAGACTGCACTTCTTGAAATCTGACGTTTCAAAGCACAAAATGCACCTAAATGCAGTTCTTCATCACTGTGTTTCTGAGAGTTTTAAAGTTCCTCCTGGCACTTCTGGGCAGAAAGTTAGTCAGTGACTGAACTCCCTAAGAACTGGGACACCAATATGTTGTTTTACAAAATGCTAGATGAAACCCTAAAGGAACAAAGCAGCACAGATGGCTAGGTGTGATTCTGGGAAAGAGTAGTCACAATCCCTTTGACAATAAATCTCTGAGAAACCGAGGCCACAGACAAAAAAAGAACAGGAGAATATTTAAATTATGACTTCAATCTGTTCCACTATACCCCTCATATTTATTTCATCCACATTTCTCATTTGAATTAACACCCTCGAGTGGTCCCTCGGTCACTTTCAACAAGACAGTAAAAATGTTCCAGTGAGCGGCTGTTACAACCAGACCAACAACTCGACAAAGTTGGAGGGAAACTTTAGCATTGTATAGCTAGGTTTGTAAAGGTCTGCTTCATGCACATGTAACTCTTCCTTAAACTCAATTGTCTGGAGTAGCTAGTAAAAGAAAATATTCAGAAAAAAAAGAAATCGATCAGGAAAATAACACGTGTTTAACTAATTAATGGGTTTTAGTGCTTCCCATTATTCCAGGGTAAAGGGACAGAAAAACAGAAGCTCACCTGTTGCTTCACAGTTTGTCGTAAATCCAGTTGTAGCATCTGGACCCTCGCTGATCGTGTTGTATATGGATGACATAGCTGAGCCAACCCCCAAACAACTTTGCAGAATCGAACTGGTGGCTATGAGGTGAAAGAAAAAGAAAGGTAAGACAACGGTAATTCTGCTAGAACAGGGAATCACCAAACTGTGATCACCAAACTAATGGCTTTCAAAGGTGTAAATGATCATTTTTAAGGGCAGTTAGAGATTGATTCACCTGTTTTTCACTTTGTTTATTGGGCTAGCCACTATTATGAAGAATAAGGAAAGCTGTAAGCAAACCCTCAGAAATACTTGAAGTGCATTAGTCCATTTGTGTAATGTATGAATATGCACATTCAGTAATGCAGATTAGCCTGCAAACAGGGAGAAAAGTGCATTAGCTGCTGTTATGCTACTTAAAGTATGCTAATTTTTCAGAGCATGAGATTTTTTATTGAGTTGTTACACCCACATACTCCATACTGCTTGGGTCAAATTTGGGCGCCTAATAGTCAAGGGATCTAAAGTGCTGCCACTATGATCGAGAGATCGCTGGTTCGAATCCCGGTCATGTAGCTTGCCATCAGCTGCCGGAGCCCCGAGAAAGCATAATTGGTCCTGGTCTCTCTGGGTGGAAAGATGGCACCTTTCCCTTCATCACTCCTAGGGTGATGTCGATCAGCACAAGGCGTCTGTGAGCTGGTGTATAGGAACCAAGTCGCTGAGCTTTCCTCCAAGTGTGCTGTGATGCTACTCGGCAATGCAGTGGCTGACTTCACATGTATCGAAGGAGGCACGTGCTAGTCTTTAACCTACTTGTATTGTGGCATCACCAGTGATGGAGATATACAGCTGAGTAGCAAATGAATAGGTAGGACAATTGGCCTAGCTAAATTAGGAGAAAATGGGAAATAAATTCATAATCTTGATATTGGTGATAGTAATGGTTTTCCTGGTTTCAAGCTGAAGAACCAATATGACCAAGCATAACCACGCTGTAACAATACCACCCTATGCTGTCTGACAAGAAGCGCCAGATTTGATCTGTTAGATAAAAAAATAACAAGTGAGAACAATTTTCCTCTGAATTATTATTGAGTTGGAACACTTTTGGATAAGCACTGCCTCCCTCTTCATCTCTACTCTATTGACTTTATTGATTATGAAACATTGATTCTCAGCAGTCTGAAAAGAAGCAGGTAGAATCTTGGCAACATCTCTGATCCAATAAACCCTCACCTTGCAGCAGAACACTGACCCCAAACATGTCTAAAGCAATTATGAAGACTTGTTGGACAAACAATTTAATATTCTGGATATGTTAAGAAATAGCCATGTGTTACTGTAAGTTAATCTGGCTGAGTGTCATGGCTCTTGACCAGCATAGAGAGTGTTTGCTTGAGTTTAATGGGTAAGCTGGTCTACAATCATGATCAATCTGAACTAACCAATCAGTATCACCAAACCTGACCAAGTTGAAAATCCAGCCAAAACCAGCATCACCAAGCTGGTCACCCAGCAACACCAGCTTGTCCAACACAATATCCTGTGTGAAACAAAATGTCAAAGTTTTATCTGTTGGATAAAAAGTATATAAAGTATATGAAAAGCAAGAACAATTTTCCTCAGAGTTTATTTTATACTGGAACACAACACTTTTGGATAAGCCCTGCCACCCCCTATTCAATTCAATTCTCTTTATTAATAATGAAACATTGATCCTAGCAATCAAAAATAACAGAAAGGAGAAACCTGGCAACAAAATGCTTCACAGCTCAGTGGATGACACTTCAACTCAAAGTAGGACACCGAGCCTAAACAAGACTATAGCAATTATACACATTTTCAGGCCAATACATGGAAAGTTCCAGACTGGTTGAAATGAAACCGTTTTGATGAATGCACCCTGCCTAGATCAACCTGCTTAAGATGGTTTAACCTGCTTTTTGATTGGGTTTAATGGTTCAACCTGGCCAAGATTGGCCATGTTGGTTGACCAGAATGACAAAAATCAAATGCAACATACACTATGTTGGTAAGGAGTTGGTTAACCAACTAATTTACCAGTACTGGGTACATTTTTGCCTGGATGACCAGCTTTTCAACCACCTTTAGCATCAAAGGCCAGCTTAGAACATTCAAAACTAGCTACCAGCTGGTCATGAGGAGGATTTTTCTAAAAGGTACCCAATTTCTCTCAATAAGGGCTAAACTAAATGGAGAACACCAGTGTGTAACCATAAGTTACAACTGTACAGCCAGACTGATGGAAGTCTCTAGATGTCAGGCTTCCCTTTGACCCACCAGAAGATTAGCTGCCCACCATCCTGTGTATGCCAATGACCTCAAACTAGATGCTTACTCTCCACTACAAATTACACTGAAGTTCACATAAACTATAACAAGGAATTTTCAAACTGCTTCCAATGCTGGTGTGGCTATTCACCTAAATATACAGCTTTGGAAAAAAATAAGAGACCACTTAAAAAAGATGAGTTTCTTTGATTTTACCAAATTGAAAACCTCTGGACTATAATCAAGAGAAAGATGGATGATCACAAGCCATCAAACCAAGCTGAACTGCTTGAATTTTTGCACCAGTAGTGACATAAAGTTATCCAAAAGCAGTGTGTAAGACTGGTGGAGGAGAACATGCCAAGAAGCAAGAAAACTGTGATTAAAAAACAGGGTTATTCTAACAAATATTGATTTCTGAACTCCTAAAACCTAATGAATATGAACTTGTTTTCTTTGCATTATTTGAGGTCTGAAAGCTCTGCATTTATTTTGTTATTTCAGCCATTTCTCATTTTCTGAAAATAAATGCTCTAAATGACAATATTTTTATTTGGAATTTGGGAGAAATGTTGTCTGTAGTTTATAGAATAAAACAACAATGTTCATTTTACTCAAAAATTCACCTATAAATAGGAAAATCAGAGAAACTGATTCAGAAACTGAAGTGTTCTCTAATTTTTTCAAGAGCTATATTGGACATGCATGGGTGTATAACAACTTTTTAACATTCATTTATAAGTTGTCTGACCAAAGGAGGATGGGTCCCCTCTTATATAGTAGCCTTAATCGTACAAGTGATAATACAAGGTTCCTCCTTCAGCTCTGAGGGAGTTTTCTTTGCCTACATTACTCGCTGAGGGTTCTGTGTTGTATGTTCAATGTTTTGTTAAATTCTCTTTACTCCTACCACATTTCTGTAAAGCTGCTTTGCAACCACATCAGTTGTAAAAAAAAGAACTTTATAAATACAGTTGATTTGATATTAGCTCCAAATAGCTACCTATTTAAATAAATGCCTATCCAGGCAATGATTCTCACTTTAACCTCACAAACATAGATTAATTTCAAATTCAATGTCTAAAATGTAAGGTTAAAACAATAGAAAAATATGTGTATACGGTCAAAAGTTGTAGGAAAACCTTTTCTTTTATTTAAGGAACAAAATATGGCAGCTTTGAAGATGGTGTCCATGTTCCAGACATTTATAGACATAGCTGATATAAAAGGGTTTCCTGCAACTTTTGACTCACCCTGCAGTTATAGTCCTTATATACAGTTCTGGAAAAAAATAAGAGACCACTTCAGTTCTGCTATCTATAGGTATATGTTTGAGTAAAATGAACATTGTTGTTTCATTCTATAAACTACTGACAACATTTCTCCCAAATTCCAAATAAAAATATTATCATTTAGAACTTTTATTTGCAGAACATGGGAAATGACTGAAGTAACAAAAAAGATGCAGAGCTTTCAGACCTCAAATAATGCAAAGAAAACAAGATCATATTCATAAAGTTTTAAGAGTTCAGAAATCAATATTTGGTGGAATAACCCTGTTTTTTTTTTAATCACAGTCTTCATGCATCTTGGCATGTATTTTTTTTTCTCCACCAGTCTTACACACTACTTTTGGATAACTTTATGCCACTCCTGGAGCAAAAATTCAAGCAGTTCAGCTTGGTTTGATGGCTTGTGATCATCCATCTTCCTCTTAATTAAAGTCCAGAGGTTTTTAATTTGGTAAAATCAAACAAACTCATCATTTTTTTCCTGAGCTCTATTTTACACACTGTAATCCCTAACCACAAGTCATTTTATTAACCTGCTGTTTTCTAGCACTACAGCCCATTTCGAGGTTGTAAAGAATATACAGTATTTTAGGGTGTTGACCCTATCATCAGAAGATTACAGGTTCACATGTGTGTGTGTGTGTGTCACAAACAATATAAGTGGCCTCACTGTCTCTGAGTGGTTAGTACTGCCCTCCCACTTCCCCATCACTCACTCCGTCTGCTAGTCTGTGCTGACATACTCTGAAAGTGGTTATGTGGTTATGACCCTTTCCAGTGTGGGTGTCTGTTAGATGACATAAGAACTGTTTCTGGAGTAGTGTTCTCCTCCCAGCATGTTCAGCTTTACACTGACAAAAAGCTTCTGGGTTTGGCTTCATGTGGCTTGGAGGATGCACACTGCTACAGTGATCAAAGAGCAGTTAGGGTTAAGGGTCTTGTTTAGGAGCCCAAAAGTGGCAGCTTTTTAAGCTCAGGTATTGAACACATAACCCTGTCATCAATAACCCAGTGCTCTAACCAATGAACCAGCACATTTGTCCTGCTTCCATCCACGTGGTATACATTTTGGCCCGGTCCCACATGCAGTACTGTATACGGTACTTTAAAAATAAAAATATATATATCATACAACTTTAATGTCATTGCGAGGCAGACTATTCATTTTTAATAAACACAAAGTATGAATTAAAACATATAAGTTTTATTTCTGTAGGCTTTGTGGCAGACAGCCCAGTGACAAATAAATATCTTCTATAAACAGACACATACATATAAAACATGATTGACAGTCTACAAGCTCCAATTCTGTACCATGTGATTGGCTTAATAATAAGTAATACGTTTATTACAGTAAAACTTTCCAAGAATGTCAAGTTTATTAGACTATATAAACATACTAATAACACTTTTGAATTTATTCACAAAGCATTATAAGCATGCCTTATATATACATTTTCTGATACATTATAGCAATGTTTATTAGGCATTATGAGTTGTGATCATAATGCATAATTAATTATGTTTTATGTTTAAGATGTTTTATGTCTACACAAAGAACCTCAGCAAATTTTCCTCAATTAAAGCTTGCTATAGACACTTTAAACTATGTATGAATTATACTTATGTTAATTATTTTAATAGCTGATATTAATTCATAATGTATTAATTAACAATGTGAGGTTGTACACTCAAGTCAAGCAATGTGACAGATGCCCTAATGTGAATATATATAAATAGTGACGGGTACATAATATTTCAACTCAGATGTGCAACATATAACATGCACAGCTTTTCATGCATTATAATCACAATTCATAATGCATAATAAACATGTCTATAATGTGTTAAGCATTGTTATAAATATGTGTATGAGTATGTTTATAGAGTCTAATAGACATACTATACATAGAAAGCGTAACCATTACTTTCTTGTAGATTATTATCATTATATATATTCTATTCATTAATTTGAAGAATTTTCTACTTGTCGCAAGAAATATTTTCATTTGGGGCTCACATGGGTTGAATGTGGGATAGGGTTGGGTTTCAGCTGGGTTTTCCTAATGGGCCTCATCATTATATCACACCTTAAAGAGCCACTAAACCCTAAACCATATTTTTTTACATTAATAGCTGAAATGTGACTCTTTGAAGTAATGAAAATTTTTAGAAACATTTCCTAAACTTTAAAAACCGTTTTATTGTGGTCATTTCCACCTCTGCAGAGTACTTTTAGGCTCAGCTAATCAGCTCTCTCTCCTGCCCTGCGTCTAAACCCATACATCACCCAGTGCCCCTCCCAAAAAGCCTCTGCACTCACTGGTTGCTTGATTAGTTGCCCACTCACAAGCAAGACCACAAGATACTGTGAAGTGACCCAAAAAGCCCCTAGAGCCCGACAGAAATTTAGACCAAATCAATGTGAAAATTGAGCAAGCAAGAACCTCTTTCTATGAAAGTGAACAACTTAGCTTATTTACTTACAAACAGAAGCTGAACTGATTTAAAAACTGAATGTATAGTTTGCTAACTGGTTTAAACATGCAGCATATGTATATCCTAGAAGATCTTACTGCACTGTAAAGCAGTACGTCAACTGAAATAGTGATGAAATCAGTGCACTGTCATTTTTTTTTGGGCGATTGACACTTTTCCCATCTCTCCTCCTTCAGTCACAGTTACAAAACTGACACAGATGAATGTCACTGCTCATCATATGTTCAGCACTTCTCACCATGAATCGTTCAGCATGAGTCACTGATTAAATTGCAGGAAGCCTCACACCTGTCTACCTGTCAAGCTCAACAATTACCTATGAAAACTGCCAGCTGCAAATACATCTATATATACACTGTACAGACAAAAGTATCGGGACACCTGCGCATTTTCTGTTTCTTTCTAAATAAAATATATTCAAAAAAAGTTTCTCCTGATTTTCTTGGTTCATAACTGTCTCTACTGTCCAGGCAAGATTTCCGTTTGATAATGGAGAATTTATTTATTTTAAGTGTTCTTCTGTTGGAACAGTGACTGAATGACAAATAGCAACTTCCTCTGATTGATAAAAGATAACGAGACACAACACTGACCCAAGATAGGCTGCATTTCTCAGCCACTTTATCATATAATGCTGTTCTAAAAGTCAAGGACCCTTCACATAGAGCCCAAAACTCCTGCAGATTTTTGGAGCCATTCCGAGGAAACAGCTGATGCATTCTTCCCGGCTCTTGGTTACACCACAAAAACAGGGTTAAAGCACTGGAAAATGAAGCGTATGGAACAAAGATCATTTCAAATTGTTAGTTTTTGTAATTATAATTCATTTCTTTGAAGAAATACAAGGGTTGGGAACTTTCTGGTGATGTCCCCACAAAAGCCACAGGAGCTCAGGTGAACTTCTGTATAGTGACACCGAATTTAAAAGTGGATTTCATAAATTCAGTAAGCAGCTCATTCATGTTATTTATTCTTATTGTGGGAATATGACTGTAATTTTTAGATTAAATTTTTGATGTAACACAAATGACCAAACAATATTATGTTTTTGATTTTTATAAATTGTGTTAGAACTCGTTATATAGTGTTACACCTTAGCCCATGTCTGTCTTCTGTTTCTCCCTTATTTTGTCTCTTGTCTCTTATTTTGGCTCCGGCCGCCTCTGTTTCAGCGCTGCCCGCGGCTCCGGCCGCCTCTGGATCAGCACTGCCCGCGGCTCCGGCCGCCTCTGACTCTGTGCCCGCGGCTCCGGCCGCCTCTGACTCTGTGCCCGCGGCTCCGGCCGCCTCTGACTCTGTACCCGCTGTGCCTGCCGCGCTCACACCAGCAGGACCCACCGCCTCTGTTTCAGCACTGCCCGCGGCTCCGGCCGCCTCTGACTCTGCACCCGCCGCGCCTGCTCAAGCTGCACCCGCCGCACCTGCTCAAGCTGCACCCCGCCGCGCCTGCTCAAGCTGCACCCGCCGCGCCTGCTCAAGCTGCACCCGCCGCGCCTGCTCAAGCACCTGCAGCACCCTCTGCCCCAGCTCAAGCACCTGCAGCACCCTCTGCCCCAGCTCAAGCACCAGCAGCACCCGCTGCCCCAGCTCAAGCACCAGCAGCACCCGCTGCCCCAGCTCAAGCACCAGCAGCACCTGCTGCCCCAGCTCAAGCACCAGCAGCTCCCGCTGCTACAGCCTCAGCTCCAGCACCAGCAGCTCCCGCTGCTACAGCCTCAGCTCCAGCACCAGCAGCTCCCGCTGCTACAGCCTCAGCTCCAGCACCAGCAGCTCCCGCTGCTACAGCCTCAGCTCCAGCACCAGCAGTGCCTGCCACCAATGTGGTACCCACTGCTCCTGACCCTGCACCCGCGGCCCCGTCCGCCTCTGACCCTGTACCCGCTCCCAGAACTTTGTTTGCCCCCAGGCCTGCTCCTAGGCCCCCGGATTGTACCCCTAGCACTGTGCCCAGGCTGGCTCCCCTGACTTTGCCACAGACATTTCCTTGGACATTTGCCAGTCCTGGGCACCCTCCTGTGTTTCTGGTCCCTGTGTCTCTCCCTGTTTCGGTCCCTGTCTCAGTTTGTGTCCCTGTACCCATCTCAGTCTCTGTTTCTGTTCCTGTTCCCGTCACTGTGTTTGTGTCCATCCCTGTAAATGTATTTGTTCCAGTTCCCCTGTCCAGTTTTGTCCAGCCCCCTGTCCAGTCTCAGCCCCGTGTCCAGCCTCCTGTCCAGCCCTGTGTCCTGTCCCCTGTCCAGTCCCAGTCTCCGTTCCCTGTCCAGTCTCCGTCTCCTGTTCGGTCCCCTGTCCAGTCCCAGTCTCCGTCCCCTGTCCAGTCTCTGTCTCCTGTCCAGTCTACATTCCAGTCTCTGTCCCATGTCAAGTTCCCTGCCCGGTCTCCGTCTCCTGTCCAGTTTCCATTCCCTGTCCAGTCTCCGTTCGTGTCCCCTGTCCAGTCCCTGTTCCCTCTCTCTCAGCGCCTCTGGTAGTGGCGCCGTTGAGGGGGGGTTATGTTACACCTTAGCCCATGTCTGTCTTCTGTTTCTCCCTTATTTTGTCTCTTGTGCTCCTGCCCCTCTGTTTACCTGTCATGTTTCCCAGCCATGTGCTATTGTTGTGTTTTGTACCTGTCTCCACCATAGCTCCGCCCCAGCCCTGCCCTAGCTATTAGTGTTCTCACCTGTGTCCTGTCTGTAACCCCGCCCCCTTGTCATCCAAGCCCAGGTGTTTCTCACTCTCCTCCTGTATTTAAGCCCCTCTGTTTGAATGTTCAGTGTCGAGTCTTTTGTATCCTTTGTATCCTTTGTATCCTTTGTATCTTTTGTATCCTTGCATCCTTAGTCCGTATGTATCCTTGTTGCCCGTATGTATCCTAGTCTTAGTTTCTTGCCGTGTTTTGTTTACTGTTTTATTTTATCTTGTTTGTTTAATAAATAATATATTGCACTTACGTCCATCCCTCCGTCTCCCGCGTAACATATAGAATGAAAATCATTTTATTAAAGTATTTGAGTAGTTAAATGGTTGGAACAGAGCTGTAGAAGCAAAAAACAAACAAATAACAGGAGCTACTTTTATCTGCAGACCTAATCCAGCACTCCTACATTCTATAAATAAGACCAGATAAATAAACACACATTCACACTTTGTCCTGTGATGATCTGAGGATGTGTCACTAATTGACTGCTTGAATTAAAGTGAAGGACAGAGTTAAGTAAGGAATTTTATACAGTTTTTAAAGGGTCTGTGACTCATGCAGCGCCATGGACTCCTTGGGGTTAAGAACCATTAAAGGAATTTAGTTTAATTTTAATATTAAATTTGCAATTTTGCACTTAAAGTAACTATTTTCGTTGTTTTGTTTGTCACAGAAATGCATACAGTACCAGTCAAAAAACAGTTTTTATTTATTTTTATTTGCTATTTCACAACATTATTTAAAAAAAACACTATGATGAAACAGGATCGCCCCAGGAATGAAAGAGCAAGAGTTTCCTCTGTTGTACAGTATAAGTTCATCAGAGTTACCAGCCTTAGAAACCCCAAACAGCTCCCAAGATAAGAGCCAAAATAAATATATATATTTTTTTATTCCCATTTTCTTCCCAATTTACACGGCCAATTACCCAACCAACTCATTATCACTAGTAATGCCCCAACACACCAGGAGGGTGAAGACCAACACATGCCTCCTCCGACACATGTGAAGCCACCGCCTCTTTTCGAGCTGCTGCTGATGCATCATTGCTGAGTAGCATCACAGCACACTTGGAGGAAAGCACAGCGGCTCGGTTCTGATACATCAGCTCACAGACGCCCTGTGCTGCAGACATCAGCCTAGGAGCAGTGTTGGGAGTAACGGCGTTAAAACTAACGGCGTTACTAACGCCGTTACTTTTTTCAGTAACGAGTAATCTAACTAATTACTATGACTGTAACTATAACGCCGTTACCATTTCCGACACCCCGTTACTGCACGTTACTTTAGCAGCTCTATGAACTTTTTTTTTTATTTCGCTTTGCCCTGGTTAACCCCTCCTCTGTCCGGTGAACTTGAGCTTCTGGCCGCTGTGCCTGTGCCTTGGCGTGGTGAAGTGAGGCACAATTGTGACGATTTGCGTGCTCTAATCAATTCAGTGATTGCCGTGGACAACCCAAGTTCCGAATTAAGGACGTTAAGCTCTTTTTAGCTGCTCCGGTTTTTGTGGTGCTGCTGCTTTCTATTTTAGAGCTTAGATTCTCTGCCCGAATCCCACCTGACCTGAGGACTGACCCGAAATCAGGCTCCTATTTTTATTTTATATAAAGCTCTGGTGTGATAATCACAATGTTGCTATAGTAACCAATTATTATTGTTCACTAAAGCGAACGAAATAGCGAAAATTGAAAGTGAAAAACATTTGTGTTAACTGAATCTAATAAAAACGGTAATTAAAAGGAAAAACATAACTATCTCGAACTGTATTTTGTGTTTATAAAACTAACTAAAACGAACTGAAATTACTGATAGAATACCCTCATTTTTGTGTTTAATTTATTTATAAGCGCTGTTGTACAGCGGAGTTGTACAGCGGGAGTTGTTGTGCCGAGCGCGCGGCACTCGTGGTCCGTTAGTTCTTGTGTAAAGCGCTCGCGCTAGCAAGCCCACCCTAAAATGAACAGAAAAAATAAAAACAAAATAAAATTAAACTATAATAAAAATGAAAACTGTAATCACGTAGCTCTGGGCGCACGTGAACGCCTCCGCGTTTGACTTGCAGCATTGTGTGTAGCTGTTCTTAAAAATCATTTAAATTAAATAATAGTTCTATGCTTTTATGTTACAGTGTTAATTAACATAATTCTGATTATATTTCGCTCATTCAATCAGCCCGAAAACAGACAGTTTATGGGGCGGATCGGGTCAGGCTCATAATGACAGTTTATGGTTCGGGCTTGGGCAGAATGTGCACGGGCTCCGGCTGGGTCGGATTTTTTGGGCAGGATCTAAGCTCTATTCTCTTTTGGTGAAGCTGTTATATTAATACCATTTTAACGGGCATTAAATTGTTGTTTTTGTCCATTATTTTGTTTTATATATACATATTTCTTTTGAGTGTGGCTTGGTTTGTTAAATTTCATCCCCAGACGCGTTTTTCCGCTTTTTTCAGTATTACAAGTTTTAGTAATTTTCTTTGGTTGTGTGGAGAATTTCGTTTTATTTTTTTGAAATTCGTTAGATTATATTTTTGTCAACATTTTGGGTTTATTTTCGTTTGTTATTTTTTGTTATTTTTCTAATAATAATAGTAAATGCATAATTGATTTCCTTTTTTTGACGGGCGAATAATAAAAAGTAACGCGATAGTTACTTTTACTGGTAACTAATTACTTTTATAGTGGAGTAACTCCGTTAGTAACTCAGTTACTTTTTTGGAGAAGTAACGAGTAACTATAACTAATTACTTTTTCAAAGTAACGTGCCCAACACTGCCTAGGAGTGATGTGGGGAGAGAGCGCCATCCACCAGGCCAATTTTGCTCCCTCTGAGCGCCGGCAGCTTGATGGCAAAGCTGCATGAGGTGGGGTTCGAACCTGCGACCTCCTGCTCATAGTGGCAGCTCTTTAGACCACTGGACCACTCGGCGCCATTACAAAGCATTTTGATGTGTTCAACACTTTTAAGTTACTACATGATTCCTTACGTGTTCTTTCATAGTCTGTATGACTTCAGTATTCATTTAGGATGTAGGAAAAAATAAATAAAATCTTTTATCTGTTTATATTTGTTTTAAATCTAAACTTATGCAAGACTGAAACATTGTTTATTATACCTAATTAATTTTTCGCTTCAACATGAGTTGATTATTTTGCTTCTTGGCTAATACAATCGTCATAAAGAATAAGCACTCACAAAAATGCTTTATTTCTTTCTTTCTTTCTTTCTTTCTTTCTTTCTTTCATTTTCCTTCTTTCTTACTTTCCTCCCCCTCTGTGTATTTTAATTTTGTTGTGCAGACTTTTAGCAGAGCACTCCTTGATTCTAATGCAATGATGAAATGCACACGCTGTGCTCAGCAGAAATCTGCTGCGACTCGTAACAATTTAGATCCCATTAACATTATTTAAAAGGGCTGCTGTAATCCTGGCACCTCAGCAGGGGCTTTGCCTCTGCCTCAGGGGTCCAAGTGACTCATCTCACCTGTGTGGTCAGCCAAATGAGGCCATTACTGTGGCAGCGCTCCCACAACGCCAGCACCGGGACTGGGCCGCGGGGACACACACAGGGTAGAGTGGGGAGCGGCATGGCTGTCTGATTACATTTGGCTGAGCTCCTGAAAGCAGGGCTCTCTCTGTGTGTGAATATAAATGGCATTAAGGGCTTCACCTCCATCCAGATCAAAGGCTACCCAGATATCTATTTATTGCAGCATCGTTCGCCCTTAAAATCAATGAGATACGTATGGTAGCCTTAACAGCAGAATTTAAAAAAAACGTACAAAATTTAATAAATGAGAGAGGCACACTGTGGGCAGTAAAGCAGGCAGTATTTTAGATGTGACACCCTACACCTCGTGTAAACCGTGCAGTAATATGACAGCACATATGCATGCTCGTGGCCTCTTTAAAGCTGATTTGTTTATCCTCCCACTGACAGGCATTGAGAACACCAGACACATCCTTTCAGCCAGCTGTCAAAGTATTTCTTTGCTATCAACATCACATTATAATTTCACAACAGCCATGTTCAGCAACAATGTCCCAGCATGAATAGATGAGGAGGCATCCACACTCTCTAAATATAACTCTCCAGTGCTACCCCTAATAACCTCCAGTGTTGTGATACCACTTGAAACAAACAGGCTCCATCTTCCATTTTCTTTCCAGGAATATGTAAACCCAGTGAAAGGAAAAATACAGAGAAGGCTTTCTAATAGTTTTTTTTTTTATGTATCCAGCCAAGATTAACATTTAAACAACATTCTTTAAGAATGCTTATATTCAAGTTCCTTAGTAAAAGAAATGGTTCTATATACTGTACAACCTTGACAACTTAAAGAATCATAAGGATGCTCAACTCGATACTTTTTCTTTTTTTCTGGTGAGACAGTTCATCAGCTGGTAGAAACAATGTTAGGAATAAAATTTAATCAGATTAATCACAACACTATCCTGTGATTAACTGTGATTAATCATACTTGTTCTTATTAAAACACAACATTTCTATAATGGATATTAAAAGTTTTAATAAAAGATTGAATGTAAGAATGTAACATAAAATTATATTTATTTAAGTGGTGTCAATTAAAATGCTAGTATATACTTTTTTTGGTTTAGAAGAGATAAAGCTAATGTGAGGCACTAAATTAAAGATTGCATGATAAATCGGATAGAGGAAACTTTTTTTTTTATTTATTGTAAACAGCTCAGCTTGGTTGTAAGAATTTCTGAATTAGAACCTAATTTGCTAAGTATAAAAGAGCATTTTCACACCTGTAGTTTTTTCTATGGTCCAGATCAGTTGATGAGTTTGTTTATTTGGAGTGTCTCTCCTCCTGTTTGTTTGTTTGGTTTCACACAGGCATAAACCTAAACACATCAAAATGCGCACCAATAAACCATGCGAGCATTGACTCCTCTGATTGGTCAGAGCTGTCTATTGCGGGAGCAAAAAAGTAAATTTTGTGAGATGATTCCAGCACATATATCTGTGCAGTGTGAAGTGATTTGTGATGAAGTGAAAAAATCACCACCTATTTCCAGTATTTTTAGTTATTTTAAGTAAATCTAAGCATGGTGTGCAAGCTGAATGCACTATGCACTCCCTCAGATCATCAGAGAGTTATAAAATCTTACAGTTCTTACAACAGCTCTTGTTGGTGCCATTTTTCCAAATACAAAAACTTCCATGTACTTGAAGAAGAACTGAGAAAACTATGTCTGTGTCTGAAAGTCTGGCCTGCAATTGAAGAAGGACAGATCCCGTGTCGTATAAAGACTCCTTCTCAGTAGCCTGTTAATCACATATTTAAAAGAGTCTAAAGAAGCTTTTGCTAGTATTTCCCTACGCACTTGACTGAAAGAGAAGGAAACGAGAGGGGGGGGCAAACTCAGGTGTGGGCAGGAGTTCGGGGCAGCTTTGTTGGAAAAGTGTAAAGCTGAAGCCCCACCCCACACACATAAAGGGGTACAGGAAGAGAAAGGGAGAAAATAAATGAAGGAGGAAGATGGGGAGGAGGTGGGTGCGAGGTTGTTCAACACGCAGGTAGAGAGGAAGTGACGGTTTATATAGGGAGGAGAGTGGGAGGAGTAAGGGTGTGGATCAATCTCCCAAAATGAAGTTATATAACTCCACTTTTTTGTGATGTCATGGACAAATGATTTGTGATGACACTGAGGTGCAAAGAGGCCAAGAAGTACAGCCAACTTCACCCACAGCCTACACTTCGAAACACTATAAACTAATATTATGAAGTGTATTCTGTCTAAAATGTTACCTTTTTTCTTTTATATGTTTGCCTCAGGTGTTTCTGGTAGAAATATGCTTTTAGTTGCATATACAAATTCCTCGTGAGACTAAGCTGCAGGGAAAACCTAGCATTTACTCCTTTCCAGCTAAATATTTAAATCGTTTAAATGTAAAAAGAGATGCTTCCAAGGAGAGAAAATATGATATATATATATATATATATATATATATATATATATATATATATATATATATATATGATTCAATATGATATGCTTTCAGAGAGAGTGAAGATATATTATAGTGGATAAATAAAATACAGTACTGCAGAAGACAATTAATTCACTCTTTTTGCTACTTGTCAGGTATCTCTGCAGTACTACTGATGCGGAAACACACCTTTATTATTTTGTCATTAGTGACAACTTGCAATCAATCACACAAAGAGGCTTCGCATCTGGACCGTTTGATGGTGGAGAGCTATCACCAGCCGAGGAATAATTAGTGCTTTCATGCTGAAGGTGCGGAGCAGCGGAGAGATGAAGACTTATGGACTACAAAGGAACGGTGCAAAAACACAGCAGTTCAGCACATGTGGCCGGATTAATTAGTAAATTAAATTTATAAAACATGCATAAATCTGTAGCAAACAGCAGGTAGAGGCAGCAAGATGCATGAGATCCTTCTTGGCCAGAAATCTTGGCCAGTACAGGTGGCTGGGGCAAATCTATAATCATAAACCTGGGACAAGTAAACAAGGCTTAAACTGGGTAAAATTAGACTATAGGGAATTTGGTAACATGAAAAGATTCAGGCTTAAAACCCTGATAAATATGCTATCCAAATGCACTGTCTCACATTCCCACCAGAACACGCTCCTCTTAGTCAGACTAAGCGTTGCAAACGCCATTACTTTTTTCGGTAAGGAGTAATCTAACTAATTACTCTGACTCTAACTATAACGCCGTTACCATTTCTGACACCCCGTTACTGCACGTTACTTTAGCCGTTCTATGAACCTTTTTTTTGTAACTTCGTGCATACAGACAAAGGCGCAAGTGTGTGTGTGTGTGTGCGTTGTGTGTGTGAGTCACAAGGGAGAGGAGGATGAGATAACCGCCTAAGCAATGATTGGCTAAGGTATAGTAAGATTACGTCTTCAGCCAATCAGAGAAAATAGGTGGGTGGGTTTAGTGGCGGGTGTTTACAGTGCATAGCAAGAGATGAGCATAGGCGAGTGAGGAGGACTCCAGTGGCAAAACAGCCTTTTTCAGACGGAAATACCGGCAAGCTCACTGAGGTCAAAGGTAAAAATGTGCACGTACAGTTCACATTATGTCCCCAAACGTAAAACCTCTATGCAGGTACTTATCTTTGCTGTCGTGCACTCTATTCATCTGGCTGGGGGGTGGGGGGTGGGGTTTAGGGGGGCAAGTAACGGAAAATAACGCAATAGTTACTTTTACTGGTAACTAGTTACTTTTATAGTGGAGTAACTCAGTTACATTTTTGGAGAAGTAACTAGTAACTATAACGAATTACTTTTTCAAAGTAACGTGCCCAACACTGCTGACGACTCAAAAAGTCGTGTAGTGTGAACCTGGCATAATACTGCCACTCAGTCTGTCTTTTACTCATTCATTGTTCATGACCACAGTGACTCCTCTCAACCATGATATCACATGCAAATCCTATTATTATCCCTATTATTATTGTTAATTATTGATCTGGCTATTGGCCAGATCTGCAACATATGTATCCTTGCAAATCTTGCTGTACATAGAGGGCAGTCAACATAACCAACTGGAGGAAGTGGAGAGGAAGGAGGGAAAAAACAAAACAGTGACTGTAAGGGAAGGTCTTATAAATGAAGGTGGAAGCTGGTGACTGGTTGAAATATGAATGATGTGCATTAGAGTCTCCTGATAGAACTTGAGTTAAAGCATTCACGTAAAGCTGTAGATCCGTGGTGTTATTTGAAAGCACATAGGCGATTTCTGAATGCGTTCAGTTAAATGTACTGGGCCTTTTAATATTAAAGCCTGTGAGAAAAGTCTGTCATCACTGATATAAGAGGTAGCCTTTAATGTCAACATGAAAAAAAAAAAAAAAAAAAGTCAAGATGGCTCTCTCTCTTTGAAAGCGAAGACTAACTGAACGCTTGTAGCTTCAGCCAGCGATAAGGAATCTGAATTCAGAAGCTTTGTACAAGAGCCTTCTCTGAGTTAGGAACATTGCGTCTCCTGGGGCAAATGAAATAAAGATAAGTCAAGCATATTTTCATGATTCTATTCATACATATGTCAAAAAAAATGTGGCATATTTCTCCATCTCTTCATCAATTCCGTTAATATTCTTCAATATCTTTCCGTCAAGTCTATTAATATTTCAAATGTCAGGCGAATGAGACAGAGAGAACATTGTTATTCTTATCACCCTGACAAGGAACACCAGGAACAGGCCTGGATAATATATAATGCCTATATGCATAACTTAGCGACTCCGTTTTATCTGGAGTTAATGAAGAACAAAGCTCAGCTGAGTCTTAGTCATCCTACAGAGTCAAACCATGACCCGAGGGAAATGGGTTTGTCCTCGCACTGACCCTCAGAGATGATTCATTTGTGAGGATTATAATATATGCAGAGGAGCTGACGTGTTGGTGCACCCATGGATAAGCACAGCTTGGGTGCTGCCAGTGTTGCAGGTGGTGCGCTTCCGCACAGCCGTCAGCCGAGTGTCTCGCTCACAGCAGGAACTGAGAATAACGTGCGGACGTGATCCAGACCCTGTTGACAGTGTAAAGTGCTATGAGTTGTGTTGAGGCTTATCATCACTGTTTGATATATTGCTTCTTATATAAATTTTTCTTGTTTTTGGATCATATTAACCAATGGAAAAGTTCTTCCTTGTCATGTAAAGTTTTTTTGAGATATAAAGGCTTTGTTTAACAGGTCAGAAGTTTATACTCACTCATAGTGGGCATCAGCTTCCTACCCATCCATTTCCAGCCCAAACTTATTGTTGCTCGCAAAATAAATACATCAAAAACTACACTGATTTTTATAGTGAAACTTGTACTCATTTCCTTAACACAGACAGTGGTGGAAATATGACTTAACAAATACAGAGAGCATTAGTATCACCTGTCCACAGAACTATATATAATCTTTTTTTCAGAAAGTATAATTTCATACCATTAATTTGCTACCTTTCAACTTTAATTTCTGTTTGGAGTCAAGGTGGCGTGAAATGTCAAAAACAAAACAGTGAGAGTGAAAAGATGTCTCTTCTCAAGATGCCATATCTTTCTACCCACTTTTTGTTTGGAGGAACTGCAGATTTTAGCTGCCTGTATAAGCAATTTACCAAATATAGATCACTCATTGGGGACCAATTCCCAGACTCACTCACTGGTGTGAGGAATAAAAGAAGGCCAGCTATTGATCATTCAGCTTTCCGGTCACTGTGCTGCTATGTCAGTCCATCTTTCTGCACTGTCATCACACTGTTGATTCAGCTAAAGCAACGTAAGCTTAAGCAAAAGCTGAACGTGTCTTTTTTGAAGCCAAAAAGACAGAAAATCAGTAGTGGAGATTGTGAAAGTGGGAGGAGAATGTATTGCCCTTACTCCTTTTGGAAGAGCTTGTTTGACTTAAAAACAAATAGAGCACACAACAGTTTCAGATTAAGTCAGATACCTTGTAGACTGTACAGTTAATATAAGGAAAATAATAAAATATGTTTGAAATGTTTCATGATTGTAAAGTTATGACTGCTCACATCAGTTTGGATGGATGGATGGATGGATGGCTGGCTGGATGGATGGCAGGATGGATGGCTGGCTGGATGGATGGCAGGATGGATGGCTGGATGGATGGATGGATGGATGGACAGAACAAGGATATTTATATCCTGAAGACAACTGCAGTGTTACAGTAGCAATACAAATAGTTACACATATTAGTGCATCTCAAAAAATATCATTAAAAAGTTACTTTACACAAACGTCTACATTATATAGATGTATTTCAGACAGAGTGATCTCTTTTAATTGTTTATTTATTGTATTGTTGAGGATTATGGCTTACAGTCAATGAAAACTCAAAAATCCGTGTCTCAGAAAAAAAAATATATATATAATATAAGACCAATTTCAACTTTTGGCAGTATAGGCAGTGTGCCAAGTCCTGCTGGAAAATGAAATCCGCATCCCCATAAAACTTGTGAGCAAATGGAAGCATGAAGTGCTGTAAGATTTTGTGGGAAAACAAAACTGCACTGACATTATACTTGATAATAAAACACAGTGGATCAACACCAGCAGATGACATGTCTCTCCAAACCATCACTGATTGGTGGAAACTTCACACTAGACCTCAAGCAGTTTGGACTGTGTGACTCTCCACTCTTCCTCCAGACTCTGCTCCCTTGATTTAAAAATGAAATGTAAAATTTACTGATGATCAGTGATGGTTTGGAGAGACATGTCATCTGCAGCTGTTGATCCACTGTGTTTTATTATCAAGTATAAAGTCAGTGCAGTTTTGTTTTCCCACAAAATCTTACAGCACTTCATGCTTCCCTCTGCTGACAACTTTTATGGAGATGCAGATTTCATTTTCCAGCAGGACTTGGCACACTGCCCACACTGAGAAAAGTATCAATTGCCCTTATATAATATTCTAATTTTCTGAGATACAGATTTCAAAATAGATCACCTTGTGTGTTAAACATCTGTATAATATATGAGTTTCACATTTTGAACTGAATTACTTTAAAAAAGTATTTTTTTAATGATATTCTAATTTTTTTGCCTTTTTAGCCTGCATTAAGTAGACTAAGAATACAATAAACTATACAGTATGGTAATGAGGGGTATTTTTTATTATATTACCCATCAAATACAGCCTATATTATTAAAATCTTAAGAATATAACCATTTCCACCAACTAAAATCACCAACCAATCACCATAATAATAGTGTTAAAAGATACAGGAAATAAAATGACCTTTATAATAGTATGATTAAAATATCATCACAATACGAGTAAAAGAGAAACTACTAATTCCTCCCTGTAGCAGCTGGTAGTCAATAAAATTTAATTAATTCAATTAAAGTAAACACAGTGGGTGCAGCAAGCCTGAACTGCTCTGCAACACGTATTATGTTATTTGACACTGTGCCCAACTCACACTCTGTTGGTGAAGCAAATCAAGTGTTTTTTGACCACAGTTTAGTTTTGTTTTGGTTTGTTTTTTGCAGTAATGGATAAGTCTTAACCTGCAGAGCTCTTTTTCTGTTCACTGATAAATACATTTTATGTGCACAGCATATAAACAGTTGTTTAAGCTGGAGTAGGTGATTTATTTTAGCAACAACTTTTATTATGTTTTTTTGAAATACTGTTTACATAAAAATAGCAATAAAATACACCTGGCAATAGGAGAAGAGAATAATGTGTTATCTGTAGAGGCCGCAGGACTTTAAAAACTGAATTATTTCATTTGGAATGACAGGAGCATTCAGACCAAATGAAATAATTGAACAGACTACTTGCCTGTCTGACTGAGGAGGGTTCACAAAAATATCAACAGAGAAAATTACACAGTTATAGGGTTATAAAGACAAAGTGACATTTCGTATCAACTGTTTTAATAAATATATTGCTAATAAAATATAAAACTCAGATGCATGCTGTTTTAATTGTTGTTATAGAAAGCATACCATATGAAGAACACAGGTTTTTTGCACTGTTATAAAAGATTTAATACATAAAGTATGTGTGTGCCCATTCTCATGTGAAACATTAATTGTGTTATGTAATTAATACAGCTGCTTTAATATAATATTTTGGGTAAAAAAGGGGGAAAAATATACAATATACAAAATACACTGCCTGGACAAAAAAGTCAGTGTAACATTTGGTTGGACCTCCTTTAGATTTGATTACGACACACATTCACTGTAACATCGTTTCCAAAGCTTCTGTAATGTCAAAACATTGTATTGATGATGAAATATTTGAAGCACTTAATCTCCAGCACAGAGAATCTCCCCAAGATTCTCAATGAGGTTAAGATCTGGACTCTGTGGTGAACTCTCTCAATCCATGTGTGAAAATGATGATCTCATGCTCCCTGAATCACTCTTTCATAATTCCAGCACCATGAATCCTGACATTGTCATCTTGGAATATGCTCGTGTTCATCAGGGAAGAAAAAATCCATTGATTGAAGAACGTGGTCTATATTCAGTATATTGAGGTAGTCAGCTGACCTCATTCTTTCAGCACATACTGCTGCTGAACCTAAACCTGCAGACCAACTGCAGCATCAACCCCAGATCATAGCTCCTCCCCACAGGCTTGTACAGTAGACAGTAAGCATAATGGATTGATCACCTTAGCTGCCCCTCTTCTTACTCTGCCTGACGCTCCATTACTACTGAACAGGCTAAATCTGGACTTTATAATCCCAAATAAACTAAAGATGTTTTTGCTGGTTTGCCTCATGGATAGGTGGTTTTCTTAAGGCTACACAGCTGTTTAGTCCTGATCCCTTCAGTTCTCTTCACATTGGTCGTGTGAAAATGCTCTTACTTTCACTATTAATGCTCCACTAGGTAGGATTGAGATTTTGTGCTCGTGGGCTCCCCCTATAGTTGTAGAGTGTAATAAATGTTTCAGGCGGATTAGTTTCTTTTTCTCGTTTTCTGGCTTTCACAGACATATTCAGTCTCTTTCCAGCTTCTGCCAGAGTGTCTGTATGTTAGTTTGTAAAGAATGAACCAGTAGTCCTTGTAGAACTGTTAGAACTAAAGGTCGGAAAGCAGGTCGCAGTTCTCGCGAGCACTGGTCGCGTTCGCCTCGGAAAACTTACAGAGTCTGGTTTGAGCTCAGAGGAGCTCCGGCACAGACACGAGAGCACCGTTATTCCTCCTATTACACCTCAATGCAGCGCTGCAATGAGTTTCAAGCTGTAATTTTACTTTTTTAAAACGATTAAAAATCAAGGAAATCCTACGTAGTGGGGCTTTAAATCATGATCATTTAAGATTTTTTCCAAACATTGGAAAGGTCTTAATCTGATTTTGGTAGTTTCAGCATCTCCTTAGATGTTTTCAATAATTTGACCCTTCTGAAACAGATTAAAATCTTCTTTCCACATGAGAAGCTACCCACTGCATCAGTTAGGCTTCAATAACTTGTTGCCAGTTGAAAAATAATCGCCCATGCAGTAAATATACATTGGGGAGCTCTTACTAATTTGCTCAGTTAAATATTGTTTTTGGCCAGTCAGTGTATATTTTATTACAAAATAAAAAGTACATCACAGTAAGCACATTTAGTGTTTTCATGATGTTTGCAGGGGTGAAACCATGATGGAGCCACTACAACTCTGTTGACCTTTTAAAAACATCATTACAGAGTGATTACTGCATAAACCCGTGTTATTTGACTTGCACATAATCAGCTGTGCTGTTTGCGTGTTCTATTACCCATCCATGAATAATCATGTGAAACGCTCATCAAATATTTCAGGGGAGTTCACACCTGAAATCCCCCCTCCACCACCCCCCCCCCCCCCCCCCGGCTATGCCTCTGGTTATCGGAACGGAAGATGTGGAGAAAATTATTAAGCATTATGTTGTTCCCGGCTGTTGAGAAGCAAATGTAGCGTTCCACAGCTCCCCAAAGAAAAGAGGCATCTGACAGGAGTATTTCGGGAAACATTTGGATTAGATAGGTAGAGGTAGAACTGTGATGTGTTTGTACAGGTGTAATGTATAAACTTTTTATACAGTTTATAATATATATTCTAAATTTATATTTAAATCACCTTCTTATCACTTAAAGATAATTCTGTTCCTATTTGTTTTGAGAATTAACTGTACATGAAATCACATTATACAATAATGAAACCATTTTTAAATGCGTTATTTGTCAAAATCAAATCAAATGTATTTATGTAGCATTTTTTAAAACTTTACAGCTTTACTGCTTGTGAAATGTGTTAGCAGCACAAAGAATCAGACACTGAACATATAATATAGAACCCCCAGTGAGCAACAGAGGCAAGAAAAAAACTCCCTCAGAGCTGGAGGAGGAAGAAATGTATCTTATACTATCACTTATACATATCAAGACTGATATAAAAGGTCAGGTCAAGTCTTAAATGAAGGTTAAAAAGACATTATATATCCATGTATGTCTAATATATTCAGGTAAATATTCACATCAGCAGTTGCCAATGACAAAAACTAGGCCATGCACAACTGATATATGGTGGGTTGGAAGTATTTTGCTACTAAATCATTCAGGAACGCAATATATATATATATATATATATATATATATATATATATATATATATATATATATATATATATATATATACACTACAGGCCAAAAGTTTGGACACACCTTCTCTTTTTCAATGCGTTTTCTTTATTTTCATGACTATTTACATTGTAGATTCTCACTGAAGGCATCAAAACTATGCATAAACACATGTGGAAAAAATGTTTTATATTCTAGTTTCTTCAAAATAGCCCTCCTTTGCTCTGATTCCTGCTTTGCACACTCCTGGCATCATTCTCTCAATGAGCTTTAAGAGGTGGTCACCTGAAATGGTTTTCCAACAGTCTTGAAGGAAGGAGTTCCCAGAGGTGTTTAGCACTTGTTGCTCCTTTGCCTTCTTCACTCTGTGGTCCAGCTCACCCCAAACCATCTGGATTGGGTTCAGGTCCGGTGACTGTGGAGGACAGCTCATTTTTTGTTAAGTACATAAAACTCCACATGTGTTCATTCACAGTTTTGATGCCTTTAGTGAGAATCTACAATGTAAATAGTCAAGAAAATAAAGAAAACGCATTGAATGAGAAGGTGTGTCCAAACTTTTGGCCTGTACTGTATATATAATATAAATATCAATCCTTGTATCTTGTAATCCTTGACTTCTTTTAATAACACTGTACTTTATCTCCAACCTTGACCTTCATCTCCTACAAGGATGCTATTAGGCTTTTCTAATTTGTTCATTTTTACTTATCTTTGCCTCTAATCCTAATTAACATGGGGTGGGGGCAGAGTGACAGACTATCTCACTCTGGAATCACAACTAGGTTTAATACTGGGGGCGCTGAATATAGCGACATGTACATAATTATGATCCCACTCCTGATGAGAATCAGTACACATATACCTCTGTATCATACTGTCACATCCTGGTCTCGTCTGGTCGTGTCTCTGTGTGTCTTCCCCACGTGACCTGTGCTCCCTTGTCTCCCGTCTCAGTACTTTTCCACCTGTTTCTCATTTGTAGCTCCGCCCCTTCCCCAGGTGTTTCTAATTATAGTGTGTTTCCTTTTTCTTTAAATAGCCCTCCTCTGCCACTTTGTCTCCGTCGGTCTTTGCACCTTCCAATGTTGTTTTGTCTCTCTCAGTGTTATCAGTCCTCTTAGCGTTTCTCTGTTCTCTGTTTTTGCCATATATATATAGTCTATTTCCTTGTTTATTTCTTAGTGTTTTGCTTCTTGTTGTTTCCCTTGTATATACATCCCTGCCCTGTTTAGTTTTGGTTATTTCTTGGTTATTTTTGGTAGTTTCTAGTTTCTTGTTTATTCCTTGTTTATGTTCTTAGCTTTGTTTGTTTCTTTGTTTATTTACTCCCTGTTTGTATATATATATATTTAGTACTTCTTGTTTGTTTAGTTTATGTTCACTAGTTCCTCTCGTTTGTTTTGGTTTACTTTATTATTACGTGTTCTTTGTTATTTGTTTATCTTTGTTATTTATATATATATATATTTATTAAATTATTCGTTTCGTCCCTACCTGCACCTGTGTCCGCCTCCTCGTCTCCCTGCCTGGGTTTTCCTGACACATACCTCAGGTTTATATATTTATATTTATATTTACATTTAAACTGCTGCTAAAATAATCAACCAACCAACAAACCAACATACACTCTCAGAAAACAGTACACTGGTTTTCACTGGGGTTGAATTACTCTAAATGGTAAATAGTACATTTATTGTAGCAAAATGGACACAACTGCAGTGGATCTGTCTGTCTACATGAAATCAAATTATACAACAATGAAACCCTTTTTAGTGCAAAATATAACCATTTCTTTTAAACAACCAACTTTTAAAAGTACTATGATTTGGCCCAGTTCTCCACAGGACTGCTGCTTTCACTACAGAATGCTTGAAGCTTTATTTTATTGAATTATTGAAAATAAGAGACCACTTAAATTGATGAGTTTCTTTGATTTTATCAAATTGAAAACCTCTGGAATATAATCAAGAGAAAGATGGATGATCACAAGCCATCAAACCAAGCTGAACTGCTTAAATTTTTGCACCAGAGGTGGCATAATGTTATTCAAAACCAGTGTGTAAGACTGGTGGAGGAGAACATGCCAAGATGCATAAAAAACTGTGATTAAAAACAAGGGTTATTCTACCAAATATTGATTTCTGTACTCTTAAAATATATTTTATATTTTATAAAAAATATGTTTTTTTATTGTCATATTTGGGAGAAATGTTGTCTGTAGTTTATTGAATAAAACAACAATATTCATTTTACTTAAACATATACCTATAAATGGTAAAATCTGAAAAAACTGTCAGATTGTCTCTTAATTTTTTCCAGAGCTGTACACGTTATGTAAAATTACTTTACTGTATCCTATTCTTACCTGACAGTGGACTACAATAAAAAAACAGAATACCTCAATATATATATTTATATATAAAAATCCTGTGAACATATCTCCAGTGCATTTATCATAGGAGACATGACACACTTTCTTACACATCCCTATTCTAATTAATTCCATTTCCATCTTCATTCTGCTGGAGAGTGGAGTTTAATACGATACAGTCACCTTGATAGGACAGATGAAAAATTTCTGATCAAATTGGACTCTGCAGTGGCAGTCTGGGCAGGCTGACCTGGAGCAGTAAACGTGGCCGACCGCATGGCTGTAACAGGGCAGTAAGTTGGAGCAGGGAAAGTTCGGGTGCCCTCCTGTGCCGCGCTCTGACTTCATGGTGATCTAGCACACTTCTGCAGTGTGGCTTGCGTGCACAGAATGAAGCAGCACGGCTGAGAGTCGGTAGCTTGCTGAGTCTCGTCGTCAGAAGGAATAAATCATAAGTGGCACCCAGTGCTGTTTGCTGAGAGGCCTAGCACTAGCAGGTACGGGGAGGGTGGTGGTGGTGGGGGGGGGGGTCTCTAGCCCCCCACATCCCTCCGCAGCGCATGCCCGTGTTTCTGCACGCTAAATAATGCATAACTTTCTCCCGTTTTTTCCTCCTAAACATATGCAAAAAGGATAAAGAGTTGCGGGTGCACATGAATAGGCACAGCTTGTCACTGGCAGAAGTAGAGGTGTGGCGCTCCGAGAAAGGCAAACCTGTCATCCCCGGCTTTGAAGTCCCCTTCAAGGAAAATGTCACAATCTGCAGCGAGCGTCTCTGAAGTGAAAGCTGTCTCCGGCTCTCGGTATGACTGCGACTTGTCACACAGTGAGCTTTGTCTGACTCATTGCTCTGACACATTTAATTTCTAATGTAAGATCTGACAAACAAATGCGCAGCCCAGCGCTCGCTCTCTTTTTCTGTCACACTCACAAAAAAGCACAAAAAAAACGCAGAACGCCTTCCCTCAGTGACGGTCTGCGAGCGCTTGGCATCCCGGTATATGTTCTAGTGTATATTTAAAAAAGCGTGAAGTTTAAATTTCACTTATTACATTTTCTCTTCTGTCGAGCAACAGATTTAAACCTCAGGATTAGTGTTTTTCCCCTAATCTTGCTGCAGTACATTAATGGGTGATTCTATTATAAGGGCTCTTTTAAAAATCGCTTTACATGCTTTAAAAGTAAAGACGGCACCACTTTAAAATAAGGATCCTTTATAAAGGGTTTATTAATGTTATTAATTAGACTGTAAAGACTTTAAAAGCCATTAATAACCATTTACAACACATAAATAGAAAGGGCAACAGTGGCCCGTCATCTGTCAAATAGTGATTCCACTTTTATTTATACTGTTAAACATCAAATCCACTTTGTCGTTTCCCTCTGTCAGCATTCAAATACCTGTTAATAACTGTATTTATTTAACTAACAAGATTCATAATTGATCCAGTAATCATCAATCAACAATGCGTTGTATACAAATATATTAAATTAATAAACTGACTTAAGTTAATACATTTTTTAAAAAGCATTAATAACCAAAAACAGAAATTTTACATCAGCAGCTGTGACAATCATGAAGATTGCAGCTAGCATGCAAAAAGAAAAAAATATATATAAGTAATGTCAATTTAATATTTTGATTTGTGAATTACACAATATTATTGTTAATGATTAAATAATTAATCCAACTAATCGAGGAAGTGTAATGATTAAACCTACTGTACTAAATACAAACATATATGGCAATATGACAGTTTATTACTGACTGATACAGAACAAGTAAGATAAGTATCTAGAAAGACCTCAGGTTTACACACAGCATAAATTAATGTGGGCTCACTGTTTTAAGCATTTAATTAAGCATTTAAAGTATTTAAAATGTAATAATAACCATACATAAACTCCCTTATATAATTTTAAAATGTCTAAAAGTTTTAAAATGTGGGCTGTGGACAAGGCCAAAATACTTATCTTTTAAACATGGAGACTGGGGAAAATTGTAATCATAATGATTTGTTGGAAGTACAATAAATAATATGTTTTAAATATTTATTTAGTTTTGTAACATGAATTCATAACCTGGGGACATAAAAGTTCCCTAATTAAAGAATATCACACGTTCGAAGGCTGCAGAGTACTACTGCTTTAGGATTTACTGCTCTACTACATGTGTGATGATTCCAAACAAGAGTAGAAAAAGTGCTCAAATGTTGGGAAAGAAGAAAGAGACATACCTTATTAAAAAGTTTGCAGAAAATAACAGACATTAGATTAGATTTGAATTAGATTAGATTATTTTAGGTTACACAAAATGTAATTAGATTTCATTTAACTTAATTGTCATTGACAAAATACAATCACAAGCCAATGACATGAAGATACGCTATCTAAAGGACAAAAACAGGAAGATTAAACTGAACATGTGCAATCAGATGTCAGGGTCATGTAGAGGGGGTTTCTCACTGTAGTTCAGTTAAACCAGAATATAGTGGTGTTCTTGGTGTGTAAAGAAGATTATAAACTGGGACTAGAGAGAGAAAACCTGAGAGAGTTTAGATCTGACAGTAATCTATACATTTACTCAAAAAACACAACATGGGAAATACATTCAGTATTATAGAATGTATGCTTTGTATTTGAGCCATTAGAGTAAAACCAAACAATGACCAGGACAATATCATCATACAATTCATCTTTTTAACTGCAGGTCCAATGAATTCCACTCAATACTTATAAAGATCATTGGTATGATGCATACAAATCTGTGTGGTATAGAACACAGTATTTAAGTGTATAAAAACAAAAATAAACTTGATGGCACAGCTATTTCCCCCCCCCCCCCCCCCCCCAAGATGCTTAATCAAATTCCAGTAATATCTTCACTAATCAACTGTTCATTTGATGTTTTTTTTTTTGTTTGTTTTTTTTGGCAAACTATGTATTTAATTTTGGTAACACTTTTATTAAATGTCTACATAGCGGTTTCATAACACATCCATAAGCACTTAATAATGTGTTTAGAAAGCAGTAATTACATATTTATGAATATCTTATGCCAGTACTAGAAACATGAAATAAAATTACCAAGATTAGGCTCGAGCCACCATCCCTCAAGTCTTACAGAACAAAGACATCCCAACTCTTCTCTGTCCAAATTTCAGAGGACCATTGAACAAAATTCTACTGGGTGTCAGAACAATTACTGCCAGATTCACCTTTTAAAAGATTTTGTTTTAAACTAGCACTTTCCTAGGTGTCTAAACAGTATCAAAGTTTGAAATCTTTCTGATTCTAGTCTCTAAAATCTAGCTCTGGATATTTTCATAAAACAACAAAGCACTCGATTAGGGTTTATTATTAGTCATTCGATAATTTCTAATCACTAATAATAATTACAAAGCAATGCAGACCTGTGATGTCATTACAGAGCTACACAAGTGTGGAAAAAAGCCGGCAAACAATGTTTTTTTTATTATTATTATTTGTTTTTTATGGAGTTTAACCTTTTGCTGATTAACATTCTGGTGCATTGGTGTTTCTCAATGTTTCTATTAAAACCTTTATGATAATAAAGCACAGAAATACTATTCAAACATTTCCTGAATCTGTAGAGTCTGCCCTTTTGATTGAATCTTATCAGAAGATTGAACATGACTGACATTTGGAGTAACAAGGCTATGAAGTAGGGTTGAGATTTCCATCCTGCCACAGAGCCTGATTCTTTACCTCACTGAAAAAGTTTAATGTTTAATGGGAAAATAAATGGGAAGACTGAATTTAAGGTAAGTCCAAAGTCATACAATGACTTAAGAATAGGCCTTTCACACTAACTACATTATCGACTTATCGTTCAATGAATTGACATGACTTCAATCATTTTAATAATCATTATATCGTCCATTGTGTTCTTACATTGTGCACTTACATATATTGTGACTGTGGGCGTGGCTGCAGTGACCCAGTAGTGCGGAAGCAAAGAGAGACACAGACACAGGGAGTGAATTAACTCAAAACTTACCTTTTTTAGGAAAAATGGCCTACATCAACACCCAAAACTAACTTAAAGAAACATAGTAACAGCCCAGTGTGGCTTAACTAGTAGCTTAACTTTAGTGTCTTAAGTTCAGCCTTCCATTCAGCACCAGCTTATCTCGACTGAAGGCTGAGGCAGGGTCTTTATGTCGGTTCAACGCGGGCCAGCTGGGACAGACCGGGGCTTCAGGTCATGGTGTGGCACAGACCCGAGGTTCCTCTGCCTCCACACTTCGCAAAATTAGGTGCGTGAACAGGAATGGAAAGTTTATTGTCTTTAAAAGGGTTCATTCCTTTTTTACTATACTATGTTATCATTTTATTAGTGCCAAATTAGTTTTCTAAAAATACCAACATTATCGTTTATTGCAATCATTTCTGGGACAAAATATTGTTTGCAAAAAGTTGTTATCGTGACAGGCCTACTTAAGACCTTGCTTCTTTGCTGAGAGTTGATTGGCCACTTTCACACAGAACATACACTGAAAACAAACCCACCCATTACAGATTAGAGACTGAGGAAGGCACACTAATTCATCAAGCAGACATGGCAAGAAGCAGACAACTGTACTGCTGTATTAACTCAAAGATTATATTAACAGAAACATATAGTAACATCATATTTGACATGCTTGTGCATTCCCCAACAGTAGAGAGTTAAAAGGGTAAAGTAGTAGTTGTAACATGGTCATCTAATTTGTATAGTTGTCAGCTTTAAAATGCAATTAAAAGCTATAGACAGTCAGTGATTGGCCTGCATTTCTCCGGCCTACCTTCCCTCTCATGTGCAGAATCACAGCAGACGAAATTGATTGTGCTGAAATTGAATTTGATTGGAGTATTGGAAACGCGTATTCAGATGTGAGGTAACAGCAGGGTAATGAAGGCCATTCTCTAGCCCTGCTCATTCAAATGTTTTAATTACTGTAAGCACTATCTTGTTTCCATCTGTTACCAAGTGCGCGCTAAATAAGTCGCTTTGTACTCGTCCAAATTCAATTAAGCTGCACGGAGACAGACAAGGGCCCCGCGTGTTGGTGGAGGAGATAACCAGTCAACACGCAGCGACATTCACTCACTTTCCATCCGTCATCCTGTGCAGGCAAAGCCTGTCTGAATGGCAATTATACTGAAAAGCATCCTACAAAGAGCACTGAGGATCTGACTTAATCCAAAAACAGTCCATTTGCTGAGCAATTAATTTAGCCGATTCGTGAGTAACACATTATCATGTTTTCCCCCCTTAACATCGAGGTGACATAAATATGGAACATAAAATAGCTCAACAAAACCAGATATGCCTGTTTAATCTCCCAGCAAACACAACAATGTGTGCGCAGCTTTTAGGCTTTTTAGGCTTTTTAGGCTAAAGCTGCCAATTGCATGTGCCCTGTGATAAATAACTTCCCTTTTTGTTCCCAGAGCTGACAAAAATATCTGACAGGTTGATGATGCTAAGTGAACTGACGACCAGACAAGGGTTTTCTGTAAAAAGGGGAAAAAGTCTTTTTTTTTCCTCTCATTGAAAAGGCAGTGACTCAGCACTGGCCCACAGTGGATTTCAATAAATCAAAAGCCTAAGCGGCTGTCAATGGCAGGGAGTTTCATCAAAGAGAAATAAGTCAAGCGTGTGCTATGTGATGTGAGTCCTGGAGTGATACTGGAGGGGATGGAGACCTTATAGACCGTATGAGGGAAAAGGAAGACTGGAACGTAAAGGATTTGATCACACGCGGAGCTGACAGCGGCTGATTCCACAAACGGAGAGTCGATACCCCTCATTGGACTTCATTTGTTTGACTGGCCGAGCCTTAACAATCACATAATGAAACTAAACAGTGCAGGAGTGAACACTTTTACACGTCTCTATTTTCACTCTCTGCTCTTCTGCGTCTTCTGTGTCTGGTCAGAAAACATAGTACATGCTAGTATTCAGATTATTATGTGCTTCTATTAAAAGTTATTGGTAACACTTTCTATTAATGTCATCTCTATAAGACTCTATAAACATACCCATGACAGATTATAATGCATTCAAAAAGCATTATAAACATGATTATACATATTCATAAAAATGTATAACCTATCATAGCCATGTTTATTATGCATTATGACCTATGATCTTAAAGCACGATTTGTTGCCTATAAGACTCTATAACCATGTTATACTTTAATACCAAGAAACTCAGTCCCAGCTTGCAGAATTATAAATTCTAACTAAAAAAGCTGACAAATTCTAAACACACCCAAACAGTAATGCTCTAATAATTTAAAATTGCTCATGAATTATACTTGTCTTGAATATAATATTAGTTATAGTCACTTATAATGTGTTATAACAGGCCTTTGTGTGCTCCAAGAAAAGTTACAAACTTTATTAATGATAGATATACACTATTTTAACACACATATTATTAGCACAGCTTATACTGTATTATGATCACAAGTCACAATGCATAATAAACATAGCTATGATTGGTTATGCATTTTTTTTTATATTTATAATTTAATATTTTAATGTCTTATTAATGCATTATTATATTCATAAATGTGTTCATAGTTTCTAATAGAGATGAAATTCATAGAAAGTGTGACTGAATTATTTTTGTAAAAGAGATATACTAGACCATTTATATACATATAACAAACACATAGATGTTTTGTTACATGTGTACATGTGGTCAGATACGCTTTGGATTCACACTGCAGTTTAATGAGCGTAACACCAGGTCCTTTTCATCTTCTATTGTTTAATGGGTGACAATGTCCTATGAACCATCCAAAACCATCTCTTTTGGTCAGATTGAATTCTGGTCTTTTGGCCAGACCAGTCTTTGGCATCTTTAACTTTTTATACTTTGGATCAGACCAAACTGAAAAAAAAAAAAAACAATCCAGCAGATCTGAACTTTATTTAATGAATACAGGAGTTTTATTCAGTCTCATTGCCTCAGGTGTATAACATCAAGCCTCTAGCCATGCATTCTGCTGTTACGCAGAGTCCCAAACAAAGCAGACTAAATTAATACAAAAAGAAGCTAAGAAACAAAGAAACACAAATTGGCATGAGAAACAGAATAGGACTGAGTACCAGAGAAACAGGGGTCCAATTGTAAAGGCACAAAAGGTACTTTAACAGTACGACTGGTGTGGGATCAGTACACGCTGTTCGACTGGTAAAGCTCCATAATCTTTCAGTATGTGAGTATGCAGTATCAACACAACATTATTGTACTGTAAAGTGAATACTAGAAATTTAAAAACACATAATTTAATAATAATAATTAAAATGCTAATAAAACTAGTATCTAGTAGGGTGGGCAACTGGTCTGTTCTGTGTAACAGGAGAGCCTGACAGGTAAACTTTAATCAGTCCAGACATGGCAAGTGGTCTTAACACTTTTAGCATTTTGACGAATCTTAAGTACCTAAATTCGGTTTATCTTTGGCAATAAACTACCTTTAAGAAACTCCTGAAGGCAGAGCTCTTCAAAGAGCACTTACTCTCCTAACACCTCTAACATACTAACTACTTCTAACCCAATTTCCTCCTCTATCCCACTATTTCCCTTTGACCTCCTTTAGGCCCTGCCTAAACATGTTTTTGCCTCAAACTTCTGTCCTCTATTGCTAAATGTACATCATTAGTTGAAAGTTGCTTTGAATAAAAGCGTCTTTGTAGTTGCAGTTCATTTTTACCATCGCTTTAAAACCTGTGTGTGCATGAAATATAGCAATAAGGGATTTTATAGTATTTGCAGCTAAGAAACTAATGAATTCAGCCAGTTTTTGCAACATCCTAAACCAGTTTTACACCCACTTGCACCAAAAAGTGCAGCAACACTTGTGGCCGTCTTCATTACAAGAGTGCTTGAGACAGCATATCTCTGCCTTGGTTAAAGTTCCACAGAGTAATCTGGTTTCTCTGTGTGTGTAAACACGAAGGTGCAAAATATTGGCTAATAGAGTTGCACTGTGTCAAAAGTGCCTATTAAAATTCTATTTGCACTCAGTATGGCGTCCTGCTCATTCCCACACACTCGCCTTCTAGAAAGTTCAGTCCTGATGCAGAGCCATGGCTGGTAACTAATACGACAGTCGGAGGTTTATAGCACTTAATATTTAATCCATTATATACTCCAAACGAGGCTCATAGACTGTATCCTCCAGTGTGCTGAATAATTAAAGGTCTATTAGAATGGTGGATGGCTTAAGGGAGCATGATTTACGGTGCCATGCAGGTGCGATGCAATAGTCTTGCTGAGAAAAAGCTGCTAAGTAGAGGAGTTTGCTTCAGCTAGAGAGCAGGAGAGCCGGGTGCCTTCAGCACTCCATTGGCCCTGTGTAATTACTCACAGTACGCACACAATTAAGACAAAGGGACAGCCAAGGGCTGGGAGACACGTACGCTGTGTGCCAGACCAGTAGCGTGACACCTCAGCACGAGCCCGCGGTGTCCAGACCCCAACTAGCACAAGCCTGCAGGTCTCGTTTTAATTAGTACTTAATTAATGGTGGAGTTGTTGGGCCCGTATTGTTTATCATTGTAGAAAAGCATTCAAATAATTATCCTTCTGGCTGAACATGTCAATACGGGTTTTGATAAATGTATTTGTAATTACTCTTAATGTCTCATTTATTTATAGTAAGCTATTGTGTCCAAAAAGCACGGTTTTGTTGTCCGTTATTGGAAGCAGGGTAGTAAACAGTAGGGCTATATGAAGCGAGCTCTCTATGGTGCAATATGTTGTGATGTATTGACAAATCCTGGGCACGTATTTGTTTAAATTAGATGAAGAGTGCCAAGTTAAGTTCCTTATTGAGCTGTAAGCTTTTTTTCCTCTTCACTTGAGGCTTCAGTTTACCGTTATTGGTGACCCCGCAGACCCTGTGTTATGCTAATGGAATCATTTGGCAGCTTTCTTCTCCTGAAGGCTCATTTGAGTCAGTATCAGTGTGGCAATCTGAAGGGCAGTCCAAATTACAGGTTGGCAGTGTTTCAGCGAGTAGGAGGGAGAGTGCGCTTAGACTGATATGTCTCTATGCACTGAGGAAATTGAAAATTCCTCCCCACAGCCACCAAGAGCAACGCTGAAATCGCCGCACTAAACTTAGCCCCAGCAGCGCTGAAACAAATGTCTTCATTCATCCCTGCTCAGGTTCTACAAGAACAGCGTCGGCAAAATGGGATTTGAAGGGGCGGAAAGGGTGCAGCGCGCCTTTCTGAAGGCCTGTTTTCAGGGAAGACCTCGTTTTACCCACACTGTTATGAGAACAGCCTTATATATTCAGAGGTTTTCAGTTAATGTCAAATTTCAGAGGACTAGTGAACCCCTGAAAACATTGTAGCTGCAGCTATGTGTCGTCTTTGGTGACTAAAGTGCTCCAGGGTGCTGAGAGCTGACACTATCCAAGCAAATTCCTGTCAGAAATCATTTGGATCACCAAACTAGCCTCTTGTAGCCTGACTTCCTCACATACCCTGCAGGCTGAGAGCCACACAGTCCTCTCAGTGACCTCACCCGGTCTGTTTATGTCATAGGGGAATCACTCCACCTCCTCTTGTTGTTGTTGTTGTTTCATCACCTGCATTTTGAATTTTTGTGGCATTTAATTTGAGCCTGTTTAAGCCAATTTAGAGTAAAGATATCTAGACCTTCAAAATTCAGATTCAGATTATCACCTACGTTCCTCTGGTTTGACTCTTCTAAGGAGCTCCAGCACGTACAAGAGATCTTCACTCTCAAAAATAAAAGGTACTAGAAAAAGGTTTTTTTTCTGTGCAATGCTGTAGAAAAATATATATATATATATTCCCTCGGTTTTAGATATTAAGAATGTGTTTGTACTTGTTTGCCTTAAGTTCTCTTTTTAATTGTACAAATGTACAAAGTATTTATTATGAATACCAAGGTCTGATAAATCTGCTGTATTTCACCAGAATAGGCCTTTTTTACACTTCCGGTTTTGTTTTAACTTACCAGAAGTTATACTCCATCAGGATTAAACTGATCAACTCCAGTTGAAAAGCTCTGTTTAATAAAGTTTATTTTATAAGTAAATGAATTAAAAATAGTGATTAAAATATCTAAACTCAACATCAAAAAGAATTTATTAGGATTATTATCAGGCTTACAAGGCTCCGCCCTCTCTTCGAGTCTGAGCAACCAGAACCGGAGAGCTGTTGAGTTGTTGCCTAGCAACCATCTTATTGAGTGAGTAAGAAGAGGGCAGTAAACTGCTAGTTTCTCCATCTCAAGACTGTGTGCGTTGCCATGATAACGTAAATAAACGTTCATTTGCCAGTGATTGACAGCTGTCAGTCACAAATGTTCATTAGAATATCATGACCATGTCCACACAGTTCTCAGAGAGGTCCGAAGAGTTATTTTTTTTATGTCTGCTTTGTGTTCACTGCTTAAAGTTTGATGTATGCTTCACATAACAGCCAAGTTTAGAGTTACACCAAAAAAAATCAATATATATATATATATATATATATATATGTGTTCAAGTGCTTTAATAGGTTACTCTCATTCAGAGATGTTTTCAGTAATTGTAATGATGCTTGCTGTTGGCAAAATAATAATAATAGAAGTAAATAAAATAATTCATGTTTTTTGTGTTTATGTTGTTTCTGAAATAACCAAAAATTGTAAGCATAAATATAAATGCTGTCTTTCAAACTCTGGCGTGCACTAAATATTAATCTGCCTGAGCAGGTGGGTCTTGGTTTGTTTTAGTATGAAGTCAGAAGTATAAACATTATTTAAACCAAAGGCATCTAAACAGTGTTGTGCCAGTTCACAGCTTTTCAGAACTAGTTCAAGTTCAGTTCCTACATGCTCAAAGTGAACAGGTCACGTTCAAAGTTCACAATTTTCATTCTGAACTAGTTCAAAGTTCAGGTCATTTTACTTTTTTCGTGAGATATTCAAATAAATCCTTTTTTTTCACACTACAAGCTAGAAATCACTATACGTTCTTTGAAACTGCTCATTGTAGACATTTGCTCATTACACTGCAATTGTGGGTTTCTTACCAGGTGATGAAAATGTTCACAAGGAGAATCTGTGTCTGTCTCCGTGCATCACTTCCACTAGCCATTTTTTTTATTGCAGCGCTTTCTCTCACTCCCGTCATTGGTCTCTCTCTCTCTCTCTCTCTGTATATCTCTGTATCTCTCTCTCTCTCTCTCTCGCCCTCGCGCTCCGCGCTCTCGTTGTCTTGTCTCTCTTTTGAATTCATTCACGCACAACACTGCATCTAAATAAGTCAAATGCAGGATATGGTGTTTTAAGACCATTTTGTTATTAGCGTTCTTGCTGGAGGTCACTCCTGCTCACAGAACAATCCCCAGCTCCACCAACATCTCGACAAATGCATGTACCTGCTTCATCCTCTATACAGACACACTTCCCACATTTCTGTACATTAACTTTTATTACCTGACACTTTATATTATTACATTATTAGCTGGGCTGTGTCCCAAACCACATACCACCACGTTACACAGTGCACAATGCACAGCAGTGCCCGAATTAGAATTGCATTCATTATTACAGTAGTATTACTGTATCTCTTCTTCACCTGGGTCTACTAGTGATCTCCCTACTCCAGACCGCTGACTATTTAATCTGGTTCCGTCCAGACAGAAACATGAAACGTGATCACAGTACAAAGAATCAGGCAAAACATTAAACATAGAAAATTCAGAATACAGAACCCCCCCAGTGAGCGCGGAGGCAAGGAAAAACTCCCTCAGAGCTGCAGGAGGAGGAAGAAACCTTGGGAGGACCAAGACTCACATATTAGAGGGGGTACCATCCTACCACTGGTCAAACGGCTTTTAAATTAATTTTAAAAAGTCTTTCATACATCCACATAGGTTTTATATATTCAGGAGTATAGCAGCACCAGTAATAGAAGCAGTTAGAGTTCATGTAAGCTTGGATGTAATCTGTAGTGGAAATTAAGATGGATGATGTTTTGTTTTTGATGTGAATTACCTATTTATTTATATATATCTTTTACAAATTTGCATTGACCTCTAATATATAATTGCTATGACTCTCCGTTGTTATGTGAATTGCCTCTTTTGGTTTTCACTGTCTGTTGTTGACCACATTTTTGGATTGTTCTCTTCCAATAAAGCCTCTTTATTTTATCTGCACTTGTCTCATCCCTACATGCATCAGTAAAGTAAGGACATGTTCAAGACAGGATGTAATCATACTAACATCTGAAAAATAATGTACAATTCTATCATATGTAATTTCTTAGCAATTAACATATACATTATCATGGTGATGCAGACAGTGCCTTTGTCCTACAGCCTCAGGGCTAGCCTAGGGTTGTAGGTTTAATCCCTGCTGTGGTCACGGTCTGTGAGGAAATTGGTGTGTTCTCCCCAGGTCCCTAGGTGTGAAGCTGAGTGTGGTAGCCTGCATTGGACTGGCACTCTGTCCAGCAGGTATTCCTGCCTGTGCTGACTGATTATAAACAGCCTCTGGACCTCTACCCTGACTAGGATGAAGTGGATAAGAAGATGGATGGATGGGTTGATGGACGGATGGATGGGTTGATGGATAGATGGATGGATGGATGGATGTGCATTATCAGAAATGTGGCTCAATACCAATATCAAGGCAACATGATTTATTAGACCATGTTTAGCCTTTAATCTAATTCTGTACTGCTGGATATTTGCCCTCTGTGACCAGTTATTAATTATTATGTGGATCATGCCAGACCTGTGGACACACCCACCTTGTGCAGACCTTTACTCACTGCTGTCTGTCATACAGGCATCATTCATCACCTTTTTACTGCCCTTATTTTGGTTTGATTGTAGATATGCCAGTATAAACGCAAAGCAATCCAAGACAAACATTTGACAAAATGACAGTTTCTTACTTGGTCCAGATCAATAATTGTTTAAAAACACACCCTAAACACACTATTGACCTAAGTCTACTCAGTATTAATTTTGCTTTGACTTAAGTTAAGTTAAAAAGACATAAAATGTTAAGTATATATATACCTTAAGTTTTAAGGATTTAAATGTACTAAACTGAATATTTTAATTATAGTCGGTTCATTTATTTTTTTTGACAACTTACAAAACTTTATTTTTCAGTTTTTACAACAACGCAGTAGATTAACACCCCATGGCTCACTTTCTTAACTTATTTAGTAAATGTAAATTTAATCTGTGGTATCAGAAAAGTGAACACTGTAGCACTGGGTTAACACACTTTCACCCTTAGCAACACTGAATAAAGCTACAGCCACAACACTGAGAACTGGCACAAACACTAAAAGCTACTAGATGCTTGTTGAAACCTCTGTGCTTGTTAATTAAAACATATTTTTGTATATTTCTTAACAAACTGTTTTTTTCAATTTATTTAGCAGCTTACCCCAACATAATAACACCAGTTTAACTGACACATTCACAGTGCATAGTGTTTTTTCAGAGGCATGCTTCTAAACAACTAAAACACTTTTATTTGCAAGAGTGTACATCTTTTATTCATATATGACACAGGAATGGAAAAACATGTTTACCCTATGTCTGAATGATGCAAATTCACGTAAACCTTTACATGCACATTCAGCTTTCTTGTTATTCTAATGCAAGTTTCACTCTCCTCATCACTTACACTCCCTCGCAGAGACAGAATGCAAGAACACCAGAGTTTAAATGCCATTTCAATTTCACCCACATCATATCTCTGAAACTATCCGGCCTATACTTCACAAGAAAATTGATGATTGCTGTATTTATTCAAACGAAGCTTCCGCTAGGACCCAGAAGGCTTTATCTTAAATGAAATCACTGTGAAGGGAACCTTTAGCGGTAATCGTTTTTTATTCGGTTTGGCACACAGTCAGACAGAGCCTCCCTTTTTTCAAATATTTCAAAGTATCATCATGTGTCAGATCATACTCCTCTGACCATGGCTTTAATCTCTTAAACCGGTAATGTCATCTACTGCATACCTCAAAGCTCCGGGGGTGGAACAGGCTGCTGGAGAGAATTCTATACCACACTGAATAGTCAGCGGCTGCCGCTAAACCTGAAGCTCCTGTCTTTGCTCTGATAATCTATGGCAGGAGCGGGTCAATGCAGTGTGAAGACTCTGAGGCTGGAGGAAGGCTTGACTTTGCTTAGAGAAGCCTTCAGTCTTGTGAGATTTTTCTGCTTGTGTTTAACTGTGGGTTATGGTATCAAATGCAGTTAGGCCCTGTGTCAGATCTGCTACTACTGCTGTGCCCCAATTGCAAACTATACACTAATACTGTACTAAAGTGTGGGTTTGAAAGGTTAGTACATAATAAATTACTGTACTAATATGTTTTGTGCTAATTGAAAGTAATGAAGCATTGCTAAAACAAGATGCATCACTGCAAGTTCTACATCTACCTATGTAGACTGCCTTGCCAAAAATGTCACCACCTGGATTTAAGTAAATAAATGATTCTTTATCAATTATTTTGTCATTATATCATGCTACACCCACCTTGTGCAGACCCTTATTTTACTGCTGTCTGTCATACATACATCATTTACCTTCCTTATTTTGGTTTGCAGATATGTAAGTAGGTAAGCAAAGCATTTCAAGTTAAAAGGTTCAGGTCTTGGTTCAGCAACAGTATGTGCTGAAAGAATTAGATCAGCTGACTACCTAAATATACTGAATATAGTCCAGGTTATTCCATCAATGGATTTTTTCTTCCATGATGAACACGGCCATATTCCAAGATGACAATGCCAGGATTCATGGGGCTGGAATTGTAAAAGAGTTTCAGGTTCAGGGAGCATGAGATCATCATTTTCACACATGGATTGAGAGAGTTCACCACAGAGTCCAGACCTTAACCTCATTGAGAATCTTTGGGATGTGCTGGATGGAGAAGCGCTGCTTTGTGCAGTGGTCAGACTCTACCATCATCAATGCTGCTGCAAGATCTTGGTAAAAATTAATGCAACACTGGATTGAAATAAATCTTGTGATACTGCAGAAGCTTATTAAAACAATGCCACTGTGAATGTGTGCCGCAATTAAAGCCAGAGGCTGTCTTTACTAAAATACTAGAGTGTGTGACCTTTTTTTTTGGTGGCAACTTTCTTTTTGGTCAGACAGCATACATTACATACAAACAGAGCAAATTTACCCTCAAAGGTACAAATAACTGCAAAATAAATAAAGTGCCAATTGCCCCCTGTATTAAAAGATACTGAACCCATATTTTAGACAATATGGCTAATCTGAGTAAATATGAGTAGCTCCTCCCTTTCCATTTTACACTGCATTGAGGGACAACATTATCCACTGAAACAAAGCTCAACAACACATTGTTTTTGAAAAAGTTCTATGTATGCATTGTGACTACCTGAAGATATATAATCTGTACTACAAACTTTAAAACTAGTAAGTACTTCTAAACAGGTACACAAATGGGACACAGGTTGAGTAGATCTGCTGTTCGTCAACCGTTTATTCTGCTGTTAATCTTCAACAATGTTCTCTTCTCCTTCACACTTATTTATGTATATTTCTATTTCTGATGTATTGCTATTCTGATAAACAAAGCAATGTCATAAATCATAGTACTGCAGTATGTACTGGAAATTAAACATGAAATGTTGTGTCAAGGGAAGGCTTGGGAACTCCCATACCTGTACAAGCTGTAAGATTTAAAGTGTAAAATGCTCATGGCAAGGAGATTTGAATCATGGGAGTTGGGGGGAGGCCTGATGAAGGACTTACCACTCACAGTGGACAGTGCAGTGGGTGGTAATGATCATGATGGTTACATACCCATCATGGGTCTGCAGGTTTAAAAATAGATGTAAAAAGTAGACAAACATAACAAAACTAAATGTTTGGGGTGCATAAACTGTTTGATTAATATTCAGAAAAAAATATTCTGATTTTAAAATGAAGTTTAGAAAAGAGCTAATGTTCTGATTTTATTTATTATATTTTGACATTATGTGATAATGAAAGCTTTTATGTAATGTTTAAACAGAAATCCTCAAGATTCAGTAGTGTAATGTCAGGCAGACAAGTGACAAATATCCTGGCCTGTTAAGGAGTTAATGGGTGGAGGGTCATCCTTGATCTATTTTGTTTATTAGCTGTTGGGACACAATAATAGTTTCATACTGTCCCACGACTTTTGGCATGACACTGTGTTAGGCCACGATCAATCTCAATCAGTTTGGAAATTGAATTCTTGTATGTGATTGACAACACAATCATATACAGATCCATTCCGCTGTGTGTTACGAGTGTGCATAAGTCCCATAACTACACTGAGAGCTCATTTTAATGAGTTGAATGGGGAAAAGCCACAGCCTCTAAATGAATATTGGCAATATGTTCGATCAAACTGAGTTAATCTTATAAACGCACATATATCAATCTCAGCTGTTAAGAGTGAGGATCAGCATACTTATCCCATACGGCCACAGCTGCGCTCATTAAATGTTTCCTTTCCCACGCGCATTACCATCTGGAATCCCTCTAAATATGACTTATTTATGGCTTGGGTCCCATTATACAGATCTTAAAATATCGTCTCATTATTTCAGTTAAAAGAGAAAGAGCTCTTTCTGATTCACTTGCAATGTAATGAAAGTCAGTGTTATTTTTCCTACAAAGCAGATTTTCCCCCAATGGCAAAACAATCGATTTGATAGGAAGAAGGCCAGCACACACTTCTTACAAAGAATATGATGCATGCTGTTTCTCCCTTTTCAAAAATGATAGGTTCTGTTTCAAAACATATATCTTATTGTGCGTGTAACAATATAGGCATACAGATAGGTGGCACGTTGCATAGCAATGGTGGGTTATTTAGAGGCTTATCATACAGGGAAATATACTCCTTTTGTTGCCAAGCATTTTAAAGCTTTTTACGAAGCTCTTTGAAGCAATGCCCATAATTTGAACTGGCTCTTGTTTGTCTGAAGTGTTTTGTTATGTTGCTTTCAGTGTCTGGGTTAAGGACATATTGCAAATGCGTCTACTCCCTTTCAGCCTTTGGTGAAAACCTCAAAGATTTGTTTTTTCATACAGTCTTCATTCTTTATTAATTATTTATTAAAGGCAGATGTTCTATGAACAACCATGTTGACTCGAGAACATATTTGAATGCTTTAATTGTTCTTTTTAGTTTCAATAGTTCAATTTCAGGGAATTTTGAAAACCTTTACAAGTCTCAAGAACCATTTGAATTATTCTTCTCTGGTTAGAGGGTAAGTTATACCTGAAAGAGGGTTATTTAATGATTCTTTAGGCTGTAAGGCAATGGTTCCATATAAAACTATGACTAAACAGTTGTAAAAATACATAAATATACATATAAAATAAATGTAAATATACAATGCTGTACAAATTAAGGTGTTATTGTAACTGTGGTGGGGGGATCTTGAATATAGTTCTTTTCACAGCCCTGAATTTCTTTAATTATTCTCTAGTTATTAGATTTAAGTAAAAAAAAATAGTCATAGTTTCTATATAAAACCTTTGTGATACAAATTACTATTTGAATGCTTTAACAGTTGATGAAAAATATCATGCAAATGGTTCCCATAGTCTATAATTATTTTAGTATATTTTGTATTTTTTTAAGTCTATTTATACCCTATAATTGCATAGGCTGCTTGTTGCACAGAGAAATTATGAATGGGCTCTTTTTTGATTGGTTGTCCTGAATTCAACTTAGTTTTAATATATGAACCATATATAGGGCCTGTTGAGTCACTATATTTTAAAACATATAGAGGCCCTGATAGAGGTTCATGACAAACCATAAGAGAAGCCCTTTAAAATGGTTCTAAAAAAGTCAGAGAACCTACTGTTCTAGTTCTGAACAGATATACATAAAAAAGTTTTAATTGACTAAGTCTGTATAAATCGTTTAAGTTGCCATGAGATAAAAGGCAAGTGTTCATTCTCACTTACAAAGTAACACCTCTCTGTGACATTTGAGAAATGAAGTAAAGGTTATAGGATTTTTAGAAAGTGTGCATTAATACTTAAAACAAAAATGTGACACCATCTGCAGCAGAATGATGTTGGAGGTCTTTGGAGTTGGTCTGCGGGTTGACTATAACTGTTCTCACCATCCTTCTCCTCTGCTTATCTGAGATTTTTCTTGGCCTTCCAGTTCAGGCCTTCAGTAGAACTGTGTCTGTGGTTCTTCCATTTCCTCACTATGTTCCTCACAGTGGAAACTAACAGCTGAAATCTCTTCTCTTCATTTGAGCTTTTTATATCCTTCCTCTAAACCATGATGTTGAACGATCTTTGTTTTCAGGTCATTTGAGAGTTTTGTTTTGCGGCTACCATGTTGCCTATAATTGGATTCACCTGTGTATGTTGGTTGAGGGTTAATAAGCTTACCAAACATATTTTGTGTTCCAATAATTAGTGCTAAAAGTATTCAAATTAATAAAACAACAAGGGTGCCATTTTTTAAGGAATTATTGCACACTTTCTGTAAATTCTATAAACTTCGTTCCACTTCTCAAATATCACTGTGTTCATCTGCTATATGATATATTGTTGAAATTGCTGATCCGAACAACCAATGATTTATAAAGGAAAAATCATGAAAAGGATCAGGGTTGCCCAAACTTTTCATACCACTGTATTTAATGGTATATTTTCTTTTTATTATAGTAGTTCAGTGAGTCTGCTCTGCCACCACAAAACCAGTTGCAGAACACTGTGAAAATTTGCATCACCAGTTTTCAAGGCATCATGTCACACTGCTCAGCTGACAAGATCCCGCTCTCTTTGTCCAGTGGTGGAGTAATGGCTCGAGACATGGCGGCTCATCATTACCATTCCCCGCACATCAGCTCTCAGCCGTGAGTGCATGCTCTGCAGCAGCCAGATGGGGGACTGTGGGCCGGCTTTGTGTGCAAAGCCCTGAGTGAGCCCTTACCTTCCGCCCCGCTGCATTGTGGGAGTTTGATGTGTGTTCAGTATGGGCTGTAATGAGCTCATAAAATCTGCAGCAGCACTCTAATAGCTCCGGTCTAAGCCCTACCCCCGGGCCAGTGCGTCACACACAGCCCGGCTTGATTCCTCGGCAGGCCTTTCCACCGCCAGGCATGTGATCTATGTTCTCCACTTTGCTTGCCAGCACTCAGAAGACAGCAAAAGCCACCACACTCCAGTGGGCAACGTATGACCTCAGCGTACTGTAGAATTACACTGGCAAACAGCTCCGTCCCAGAGGCAGGGAATCGTATAGCGGAAACCGGACAGGTGTATGATGATGTGTGTCCGCAGAAACTTTAGAGGGAGCTGTAGAGCTTTGAGCATTTGTGAATAGATGGAGGCAAATCCTGTTGAACTGTATACCCCGCCATTTACACAGCGGGAGATCTGTTACACTGAGAGGGAAGGATTTAAAACAGTGTTCTTGCTCTGTCTAAATAAATTGAAACTGTGCTGTTTTTTGAAATTTTTGTTTCACAGTTTTCTGGTGTTTTTTTTTTTTTTTTTTTTTTTTTTTCCGCTGCAGCTAATGCCATGGCTGGACCCCATTATTTGGCCCAGTGTTGTAGATTTTAACAGTGTGAGAAAAAATCTATGAACTGTGCAGATGCATTTACAGAATTGCTTAAATTCCAGTAAATTTGACCCACACTGAGCTGGGTTTTCCATTTAACTAATCAACTTAACTAAACTGAACTTAACCCTCAAACTATTTAAGCAAATGTATCAGTTCACATGTCTATTTGCTGTTCCTTCTTATTTAAAGGATATATTAAATATTCTTATTTGTCAAAACACTGCTGTGAGGATTTAACTGCATTCAGCATCAAGAGCATTAGGGAGGTCATGATAATGTGTATTAGATGGAGCACCATCTTTCAAGATTTATACCCCTCTAGTGGTGCCTGGAATAAGGCATGGTGACAATAGCTGCAGTATGTGTTTATCTGTGCCAGAGAGTCCAATTCTATTGGCAGTACTTTTCTACAGGGAAGAGACATGCTATCAGAGCCTTTGCATATCTGTTTCAGCAATCAATATAACTAAAAGTACATTGTACGTATAGTGTATTTGTAACTGTCCAATGAAAAACAGTATCTGCATTTTTGTTGAGTTTTAGTTCATTACATAATATGAACACAGGAACTCTTCCCTTGCACTGTGTCAAATGTTCTTGATGAATCTTGACCAATAGAACATCTAAAACATAACCTGAAATAAACATTTTTTTACACAGACTTCCACTGAAAGTTAAAAAGATTTTATCTCTCTCCTGTAAAGCTGCTGTGTTGGAGACACATGTTAGTCATTTAGCTGAGAATGTGCATAACAGTGGCAGCTGGTGGTCTATATTTGGTATTAAGCACTATAAAAACGAAGACTAAGGGCAGAATCGTACACCCTGCACAATGCGTGTTGTGATGCTCTTTGCTATCTTACACCCCGTCAGCAGTCTATTTTCACGCCTTGTGCACACGCCATTAAAATAGCATCTTTGTTTAGGAATAAGGGAGTGGTTTATTGGTTTATTTCACATTATGCCCAAAACACACCCATGATTAATTGAGAGAATTAGTACATGCCTTTTGCACATTTCGAGCTGAACAAGGTGTATTTTTTTGCTTCCTCACGATACTCAAGACAAGCAAACACACCCTAAATCCAGCTGTGCGATTTGCAATTGTGCGCTATAGATCGCTAAAATAGGGCCCTAAATATGTGAAGTTCATAAGATACTACAGAAGCATCTGGTAGTTTCTATACTGTGCAAAGAACCTATGCTACATTAGCAAGATGACAGAAGGTGGAAAACAAGATATTCCATGAAATCCAATGGAGTATGCAGACTGATGATGTTTTCCAGTGAATGCAGCCACTGAATGAAGCAGATTTTCTGTTTTTCTTTTTTTGCTTGTAGTTAAATGCACCCTTGTTTACGGACAACACATCTTACACTAAAAGTAAAAACATGTAATTAGAAACATCACCACATGTTCAAATCTGTAGAATAATATAATGGTTCACACAATCATCATCATCATCATCATCATCATCATCATCATCATCATCATCATCATCATCATCCTACACATGAGCATGAATTCTGTCACCATGGTAATACATGCCACTGTGAGCCATGTATTATTGTATAGCAAAAACATTTTTTTTTCAATCTTAACATGTAAATGCAGTCTATAGATGAAGCACAGAAAGAAAATCTGAAGCCCTAAGTATTCATTTTAAACATTGTTCATGTTATACAGAAATGATCTGTTAAATTCCAGTTAAGATGTTAACATGTTTGAAAACGAAGATAATACTAATATAGGCAAATCAAAAGCAAAAACTTTAACTTTAAAGTTTACATAAATCAGACCTGGGGAATACATCTATTGGGAGCAAAAGTAACAAGATTTCATGTAACTTGAGTTTATATACTAAGTGATTCTGAGATAGTAAGCAGTTGTTTTTAGATAGTAAATCATTATTTAAAGATTATATGTCATTATTTTCTAAAAAAAACTAGATACTATTTATTAATAGTTATTTTAAGATACTAAGTCATTATTTTGAGACACTAAGTCATTACTTTAAGATACTAAGTCATTATTTTGAGATAGTATGTCATTATTTTTAGATACTAAGTTGTTATTTTGAGATACTAAGTCATTAATTTTAGATACTAAGTTGTTATTTTGAGATACAAAGTCATTGTTTTAAGATACGTAGCTGTCATTTTAAGATTCACCTTTGTAATTTAAGATACTAAGTTGTTATTTTGAGATACTATGTCATTGTTTTTAGATATTGAGTTGTTATTTTGAGATACTAAGCCATTGCTTTCAGCTACTTAGTTGTTATTTTAAGACACTACTTTGTAATTTTAAGATACTAAGTTATTATTTTGAGATACTAAGTTATTATTTTAAGAGAGTAAGTTTGAGATACTGATTTGTTACTTTAAGGTGTAAGTTAAATTTTAAAGATAATATGTCATTATTTTGACATAGTAAGTCTTTATTTTGAGGCATTTAGTCATTATTTTGAAATACTAAGTAACTGTTTTGAGATAGTAAGAATTTATTTTGAGATACTAAGTAATTATTTTTGATACACTAAGTAATTATTTTGAGATACAAAGTAATTATTTTGAGATACTAAGTAAATATTTTAAGATAGTAAGTCATTGTTTTGAGATAGTCAGCTGCTATTTTGAAATACTAAGTTGATATTTTGAATCAGAAAAAAGGAGGATGGATAATTATTATTTAAATATATTAATATTTGTAATAATTTATCACATTTAACCCCTTTCTGTCTGTGCAGTAATAGGTTTGTTGCAACACAAGAGCACAGATGAAGTAGATGATCTAGGATCAATAGCTGAGCTGCTCAGAGATTCAGGTCTTTCTCTGTTGATTATGTGCGTGTGGAAGGGAAAGATGCTTCAGTGATGCTGACATCATTTCCAGCTCCTTGTCATGCGACGAGACACCAAATGCCAAGTTCATTAACATCAAATGGCAGCAGCAAGCAGGGAGATAAGCCTTGATTTCAGAATCAGCTGAAGACGCAGGAGGCTGGGGAATTAATGGGATGCACGCTCTCTGAAACTAACCCAGCCCGGCTCTGTGAAGCTGCCTGTGTCTTCAAAGTTCAGAGATATCAGAGGGCATCGATGAATGGCTTAAGGAATATCACATAGATCATAGATTAATCAATCACTCCTGCGTTGGCGGCGCTAGAATAAAAACATGAACTGCAGTCAGAGGCGGCTTCTTCAAGCTCTGAGAAACCACAACAGAGAGCTTCTGGTGCACAAGCTGAAGGTACAGGATTTATATTACACAGTACAGATTCTATAATATCAAACGTACTTTTATTAAGTGTAAGAAAAGCAGCATAGAACCATTTTAAAATGTTCTATAAGACATTGTAAATACATTTTATTTAGTTATCTTATCTTATTGATGGTTCTTGTTTTAATATTGCATATATTCTTTAATGTAGACTACTTCAAAATATTAGAAGAGACCAAATCAACACTTTGGTACATTCTGGGACAAAATAGCGTCGTTGAGCTCGGGAACTCAAAAAGGCCTGAATGTCCATGGAAGATAACAGTGGGGGATAATTGCTGAATCCTTTCCATAGTGAAAAAAATGGAAAAACCCTTTACAACATCCACCCAAGAGAAGAACACTCTCTAGGAAGTAGGTGCGTCAGTATCTCAGTCTATGATTAAGAGAACACCTCATGAGAGCGAATACAGAGGGTTCACCACAAGGTGCAAAACCATTAACAAAAAGGCCAGATTACACTTTACCAAAAAACATCTAAAGAAGCCAGCCCAGTTCAGGAACAGTGTTTTTTAGGCAGGTAAATTAAGATCAATCTGTACCAGAATGATGGAAAGAAGAAAGTATAAAGAAGGCTTAGAAAGACTCGACACAAAGCTCACCACATCCTCTAAAACATGGTGGTGGTAGTATGGGCGTGCATGGGTTCCAATGGCACTCAGTCACTAGTGTTTATTGATGATGTGACAGAAGACAGAAGCAGAAAAGAATGAAAGAATGAGGTCAGCTGACTACCTGAATATACTGAATATAGACCAGGTTATCGCTTCCCTGATAATCACGGACATATTGCAAGATAACAATGTCAGGATTCATGGGGCTGGAATTGTGAAAGAGTGATTCAGGGAGCATGAGATCATCATTTTCACACATGGATTGAGAGAGTTCACCACAGAGTCCAGATCTTAACCTCATTGAGAATCTTTGGGATTTGCTGGATGGAGAAGCGCTGCTTTGTGCAGTGGTTAGACTCTACCATCATCAATGCTGCTGCAAGATCTTGGTGAAAAATTAATCCAGCAACACTGGATTGAAATAAAACGTGTGACATTGCAGAAGCTTATTGAAACAATGCCACAGAAAATGCATGCTGCAATCAAAGCTAAAGGCAGTCCAACAAAACATTCCACAAACAGAGTGTGTGACCTTTTTTTGGCCAGGCAGTGCATGCACCTCCTCATAATGCCAATGTTTCAAAAAAAAGCCACACTTATTATTTTGTGATTTTTTTATAAAACAGAGCATTTTCCCTCCAGGTAAAGTCACATATGTATTTATACATCAACAACAATTCCAAATACTCAGCAAATGCATTCCTAGTCAGCTTTAAAATACAATATATTTTTATTTATTTATATTTTTCTATTTGTTCCAGCTTTTTCAAACCCAACAACATGTTTGTTATATTCGTCACTATAAATTCTCTTGTTCCAACAATGGTAAGAGCACTTAAGCACCTGGAAGGTATGGCAGAATTGTTTGAGACTTGAAAACAATAACAAAGATAATCTAAAATGAACTGAAATGCAGTGGGCCGGCTGCTTCAGGGCTTTTTGTTTCTGCAGGCTCTTGGCTTTAAGTGCCTCTATGCACCAGGTGCCTGAAACAAGACATAAAGAGAAAGCCTGGCAGAGTACAATAAAGCAACAAGACCATGTACTGTTTATATCCGGAATTCTCAGCAAACAATGCACTACACTGTCTCTTTTCCTGCCTCCCGAACAATATTGTTCAGAGTGCAACAAATGTGAAATTAGTTTTTGAATAATTAAACCGAGAAATTAAGTGGTTTTTATTTAAAATGTCATGCATATTAATTAAGCACCTGAAACTTAATTTCTAAGCGATGATTGTAAATTAGGCAGCAGACTGGCGCAGGGTGATTACCTGCACAAGCTGAAGGATTTACATGAACACAGGCATCGGCTGGCAGCCCTCCAGGGGGGTAGGAGTTTCACAGCTTTTTCAGCACCTTCTTTCTATGATAAATTGGCAATCACATCTACGTCTGGAGTTTGTAGTCTTCCTCATCAGGAGACCGCAGTGCAGAAAGTTTTAATTACTGTTTCAGCTCAGGCTTGTCCTCATGCTCTCAACCGCTAAACACTTCACATTATCCCGGGGAAAAGAAACACAAATTAAAGCCAACATAAAATAATTGATATTTACATGATGGGAAAAGGCATGAACTGTAGAAGAAAGCTAAATGAGAATATAATAAATGTTTCAGTCTTCTAACAGTATAAAAAAAACACAACTAATAGCATTCACACCGAGACACTGACGCATTACCTGCTATACATTTTCATTACTGTATTCCTCGCAGACATAGACGAATGAAAAAAAGGTTATGTGGTGGCACTGTTCATTTCTAACCCAGTACAGAGACAGATTAGCTACTTAGTTTTATATTTAAATATCATCTGCATTAATGAAGTGTCTGAAACCTCATTTAAAAATAATATTAAAAGTTATTCTTTGGAATAAATTACAAATATAAAGCCATATATAAGTTATGTTGCGAATATGTATTTTTATTTTGCTGGTACAGATACATATTAGATACTAACAATAATAAATTAACTTTTATATTTTTTAAATATCATCTCTAATAGGTCTTCAAAATTAATTTTCCAAATAATAATGTATGTCTTAAATCTTAAATATATATTTTTAATTACATTTGTGATTCATTTTGAACACTGATTAATACAGAATTGCCAGTGTAGCGGCAGTTTCACTTCTAATCATATTAGCTAATAGAAAAAAAAACAAAAAAAAAACATTTTGAAGTAATTAAACTGAAAAATGATGTGGTGTTTTATTTTAATCTCATGTGTAATGACGCAGATGGAATGTAATTCCTAATGATTAAAATCATTAGCTTAGTTTATGATTTCTAGCCTTAAGAAATGTAACGTATTATGCATTTAAATTCCCAGTTGATACAGCATAGCCTGCCGCAACTTCCTGTAATTGATTCAAAATCATCAAAAAAGTGCTTGAGTGCAACATTACAAAGAAACTATACCATGATTTAGATGATCCAGATCCAGACTGGGATCACCTTTTTTGTTCCGACCAAATTTTGGTAATTTGGAAAAAGACCTTTGACACCTGCTGTTTAGGTTTAGACTAAAATCTACAAAACATGGGCCTTATCCCAGAACAACACTTCTCAGACTGCCATCATTGAATTTAAAGCAAATATTCATTTCGGAATCCCAGTTTGAAACTAATCGTGCAAATTTCACTACAACTCAGCTACTCCAACTAGTGAACAGAAAAGGCTCTTCTAGTTAATGTGTCTTACAGCAGATCAGAAAAAAAAAACATTTTAATCCCTTAACATTGAAGATTTCTCTTTAAGCATTACATATACAAGTTTCATCATCATAAATCATAAAATTGGCACTTTCCTGAACTTTTCACATTTTAAAATCAATATTTTCCTAAATACAAATTTCATTTCATTGTCCTCCAAACCTCGTTTCTTTACGTTTTTCTTTTTTTTTTTTAGATTTTTCTGTTTATTTTTCATCATACAGAATTTGTCCATGATTGATTCCTCTTAAAACTGATCTGAAACTATTACCTGTATTAAGAGTACAATACAGCTTCTCCAAGTGTTTTTAGGAGTCTCCAAAGTTTTCTAAATTTTTAAAATGTGAATAACTTATTTGTTTTACTGCATAGATAAAGGGATTGGTTAATGGGTTAAATAGCTTGGTTCTGGAAGAAAAAAAAAATGTGCGAATGTTAGCATAGAAAGAAATGTTGCCATTGGACACTGGATATGGAAAAACATTTAAAAGGAGAAACTGAGCTGAAAAATGGGTGACGCTGATTTGCCACTGAACCTACAAGGATGGGTTACATGGGATTAAGTTACATATCATGAGATACTGCAACCAGCCAGCAGAGGAGCTAGAACTGCAGTTGCTTCACTTTGAGAGGCCTTACATTGTCCATGCTTTTTTACATTCAACAAGGTTCAGACCAAAGTGAAAAATACAAAGGGTCAAAAACAACAAGATATGCGTGAAAATAAAAAACCCAGTAAAATCCCCCATAGTTCAATCCCAAAGACACGATCTGCAGCTGTCTCAGTCTACCCAGACTAAACCGGACCAGACCCGAGTGTAAGTAATTAATTTCTCTCCTCTGACTGGCTGCATAACCATGACCTCTCCTTGTTAAGCAAATCTTTAAGGCCACCCTTATCAACCCTGCGGAGTTGTGCTCTGAATAGCCATATAAATTCAATTTTCCTCCTTTTTTCTGAAGACAAACTTTTCCATTTTTCTGCCTTTATCACTGAAAATGGGAATGATTTCACACTTCAGCAGAACCACATTTTTTTTTCTTTTTTTATTGAAGATGAGAATGCACTTCCACTTGTACGTTTAAATTGCCTCATTTCAAGTGCATGTGCCTGTTGACTGCAAAAAGAGGTATGAGCATGCACACACACAAACACACACACACACACACACACACAATAATACACACAGGCACATAAGAACATACAAAGCCCAAACAGAACATTACAGTCGTTTATGGAGATCCCAGAATCTCTTCATCTCTTGTCTGTAAACATATTTCATACGTGCCGTATAAGATTACAGTTCATTTTAATACTGTCAAATGTATTAGCAGACAAAATATTTTAGCAGGGAAAAGAAATAAAACGAATAAAGCCCCTCAATAACAATATTTCACCTCATCGTTCCGTTCCTCATCTGTTTTTTTTCCGTGCATTTTTCTCTTCAGCTCTTCTGCTGTACCAGGACAGCTGTTGCAGGACACTAAAATCCAACTTAATCACTTTTGCAGAATTTCTAATGTCATAAATATTCAAAGTGGACATTGTGGTAGCCACAAAAGCCACAAAAAAAGGCTTTTTTATTTTTTTCGTTCTCGCTGATGGAAATCTAGGCATCCGAGAGCAGAGAGACGAGGCTGGAACACTTAGACAGTATAAGTGATGCTAAATAATAGGCTACTGGCATGGTCGAACAAAGGACGGTAATTACAGATTGACTAGATCACTCTCAGTGATGTTCTCGCCTGAACAAAAGGCAAAATCATTCAGCAAACAGGAAACAGTGGATTCGCACAGGAAGAGAGTGATGTGCGTGCCGAACTGCAAATTAAATCCGCCGTGTTCGTCGCTCTTGGAAATAAAAAGCAGCAAAGATCTGATTATAGAGATGTTTCTCGCTTGTGTTGTTTTGATGGACTGAATCCTGAGGAGAATAGCTCATCACTCATCACTGACAATGCCCAAGATGTCGTTCTTTGTCTTCGGTTTTAGAAGTGTCACAATGCTAAACAAAATTTGACATCCAACAACTGAATAAAAAAAAACTCTTAGATACAGAGCTTTAGTCACATGTTATGAAACGGACTGAAAAGATCAGCTTTTTTTACAGAAAAAGGTTTTACATTGTTCATTAATTCAATAGTATTAGGCTGATATTTTTAAAAATAGGACACTGGAAATACACAGGCATGCACTGTAGTTATGATACTTTGGCTGGGGAGGGGTTTTTTCAAGTAGGCCTAAGTTGTGAGGGCTCCGAGTGGTCCAGCTGTCTAAAGCGCTTCCACTGTGATCGGAAGATCTCTGGTTCAAATCCCGCTCATGCAGCTTGCCATCAGCTGCCGGAGTCCTGAGAGAGCATGATTGGCCTTGCTATCTCTGTTTCTCTGGGTGCGTAGATGGTGCTCTTTCCCCTCATCACTCCAAAGGGTGATGTCAATCAGCACAAGGCGTCTGTGAGTGGATGTATCGGAACCAGGTCGCTGCGGTTTCCTCAGAGTGCTGCGCTGTGATGCTACTCAGCAGTTAGAAAAGAGGTGGTAGCTGACTTCGCATGTATCAGAGGAGGCATGTGCTAGTCTGTACTCTCCTTGTGTTGTGGCATCACTAGTGATGGGGGATATACAGTAGAGTAGTTAAATAGGGAGAAAAATGGCCTAATTTGTAGGACCATAAAGTATGTATTAGGATGAGAGGGTTTTAAATATATTTAAAAACATGTACAATATGATATACTTAGAATATTTACCAAGACCATTAAATAACCTTAATAGACTATATGGCCAAATAATCTTGACTGCCGTTTCCATTTTTATTATAATATTAAAATGAAGCATTAATAAGTCAGCTTCCTTAAAAATCCAGTGTTCACTGGACACATTTTTTCAGTTCTCCTGATTTGTGCTATAGGCTTTAACGGTTTGTGATCTACATCTGATTGTTCATTTGAAAAAATGTAGAATATTTGGTCCAGATTTCTTTATTTTGTGGTTGGACAACAACAGGGTGGACACACTTTCCAATTTATCTAATATAGAATCTGTCCAAAATATATATAAAATAAAACACAGTTTGCCTAACAGAAAAAAACACTCTCCTAATTTGGTACCAATCAAAAACACTTATTATTTTATACATCTTATTATTAAGATCCTATTTTTTGCTTATAAAATATTTTATCATGTAGTAATGAGAAGCCAGTTTATTACCATGAACAGGGACTAAGTCTAGAAATAGACTATATTTTCCTTTCAATGAAAATATCTCCATTCTAAATGCTGTGTAGTCTAAGACTAAGCTTATTGCCTATCTGGGAATCTGCCCACTGAATATAAAACGAACAGTACTGATTTAACACTTCCAAATTAAAGCCACTGAGGAACCTCTTTCAGGTCTGTACCATCTTTAAATAATGGTGGCAGTCTGGGCCTGTCTGTTCTGAAGCTGTTTTGCGCTTGAATGGTCTCGTCTACCTGTTTACCTCTAACTGGCTGACAGCGAGCAGAATTAAAACCTTCAGGAGTCGCTCCATTCCAATTTGTGAGCTCCACTCGTATTCCATAGGAGACCATTCATCCTCCACCAAGCAGCTAGGCTTTAGGACATCACAGCATCAGGCAGCCTGTGCCCTTATCATGTGCTGCGATGAGGCAGTGGCATGGTGCTCGCTTATCTCCTCCACACCTGTCCCCAACACCCATCAGAAGCCAAGGTTCAGTACCTTCAACAATTACACCCTGTTATCAACAGCCAAATCCCCATGCCAACCAGATCTTTCCCCCGCTTGCTTCCCTCATTCATTTCTCAGATTCCAGTCAAAAAATCCCTCCATCTGGAAACAGTCTGGCACAGCGCTACATGCCAGCGGTCAGCCAATGGCCAGCGCTGTTTCCATAGATGCAGCATAGTGTTAGAACAGCTTCAGATGAGCTCAGTCTATCCAGAGTCTGGCAGGATACTTGAAGACATAATGGTTGAATAGTGAATGTGTGTGTTTTTAATACATTTAGAATATACCCTGATGAGGCACATTGAAAAAAAAACACATTGTTATAATAATTAGATAATAATGACACTGTAACTAATATTGCCAATAGTTGATACGCCATATTCCAATTATAAAACCCAGATTACAATTACATAATGGTATTTGTTAATCATACAACAAAATGTATAATAATGTCCAAAACAGTACAGATCCTATACTTATTTCACTCCTGTCTTTCCCACGGCTCCTGACTTCCAGGAAGTCAATCACCAGAATACTGGTCACACCTGTTCACCTCCCTATTTATACAGCCTCATTCCATTCACTCCATTCCTTTCTCTCAACCCACCCCTCGTTGTTTCTCCCGTGTGTATGACCTTTAAACTGTGTACTGTGTATGGTATGTTTTGTCTCTATTGCTGCTGTTTACCACTAATGACCCTGCTCTTTCTGATGACCCCTTTGTATCACTGCTTTTTTAATAAAGTATCTAATTCTCATCTGCGCACGTTCTGTTCTGAGTTCTGTCTAGTCATGACAACTTATCGGTGGTAAACATGTCAACTATTGAGATAGCACAGAGGTTTATCAGTTTACTCATGCTTTAGTAGAATTCAGTAACACTGAACAATGAATAAATGAGACAGGACAGTGATTTATCACTCACTATATTCATGCTTTGGCAGGAACTGCAGTAATTTGTAAAGCAATTTGTAATGCCTCTTGTCCATCCATTGTATCTATTTCATGAGTGTTTCTAGATACCATATACTGGCTTTAGAAATAAACAATGATGGTGTTTCCAGTTGCAATCCTCATATTCTCTGACCCTGTAAGTTTAAACTTAACCCTTGTGTGGTGGTCATATTTTTGTTACTCGTTTACTTTGTTACTTGTATTCAATTCAGCAAAATTAAGCAATTTTACATTAAAATGCTTTACACATGCTTGCTTCACCTAAATTGCAAGCAATATAAACAGCTTACATGGTTAATATTTGCCCTTTACCTTTTTTATGTTACATTTCTTTCAAAAAGTGCTACTCTTTTTTTATTTGTTTTTTAATAAAATGTAAAAGAAAATGAATTAAACTCAAGATATGAGTAGAAAATGTGTTTAGTTTCAAATTTACAAATGAAGCAATGTTTATTAGCCCTTGGCCAAACATACTGTATGTAATATAAATGTGTGTGTGTGTGTTTTGTACAGTGTGTGTTTATCGAACATGTGTTTTGATATATGTTTTTCACAAAAAATGAGCCAATGCCAATGAGTTTGAGTTAGAAAAAATATTTTTTTTGTATCATGATGAAATGATGAAAAATGAAACGGGTCCCACAGACCCGAACACCACACAAGGGTTAAATAAAATACACACGGCCAGTATTCTACTGTGATTCAATTATACACACTAACTACAGTGACATACAACCATATTATATTATTCATTGCACAGTATATACAGGAGTTACTTTAGTGTATCTATAAAGTATAGAAATTAGTAGGTATCCCTGCTGCCAGTTGTTTACTGTAAAACTACTTTTTTTTCACAGTGAGGGAATGTCAGTGTAGAATGCAATCAGTCTGCCATCAAGAACAGTCTGTTCACCAAAGGCTGCAGTGGATTACAAAGACGAATGACCATCTGCAGTGCTTGAAATGGTACTGGTACATACTGGCACACACTTTTATAAATGAGTAGACTGGCCACTGGTTTAAGCACGGCTGGGAGTTCTCATAATGCTCAATATGGTGTCCATTTGCAGAAAAAAACAAAAGATCCAATCATCTTGCTGTTAACACCGTAGAGGAGGGTCAACAATAATAATATAAGGCACCACTGAGGAAAGCTCATTTAAACATCTCTAGGAATGGCCTATTTGGTGTGGAGATATGCATAAACAGAACAAGCTGAAAAAATTTGTTTGTTTAATTATTATTGAGATAAATGCTAAAATACCTGCTAAAACAAATGCCAAAACAACAAGAATCGGATCAAAAGGGAAAAATGATTGTCAAGATTAAAACATAAGGCCATACACCATACATGATTTGAAACATACAGAAGTAGAAGACTCAGTACACTGCAATAGGGTTGCCAATGATAAAAAAATCAACATAGCAAACAAATGTTTAAATACAGAGAGAAATTAGTTGTATATGCTAGGGGTGGGCAATATTATATCGTATACAATATATTGTGACACCGAAATATCATTATATTAAAAATCCATATCGTGATAATAGGGATGGTTTGTCTTAAAAGTAGTCCATTATTTACTGTGAAGCTTTAAGTGTATTTATTGTATAATTGTTTTAGTTTATAGTTTTTGTTTGCAGTTTATATGCATGAAAATATACTGCAATATTTTTGCTGCATTATATTATTTTATGCTATATTATTTATTTTGCCACATTATGATTATACTGTTATACTATTATACTATATTCCTGATTTTTTTTTTCTGTTTTCCTATATTGCCAAGTATATTGTTATCGCAAAAATACCCTGAAATATCGTGATATTATTTTAGAGCCATATTGCCCACCCCTAGTATATGCATTGATTTAATACTTAAGGGGAGTTCAAGAGAGCAGTATGGACAGATGCAGAGCTTATGGCAGAGTCTTCAGAAAACAGGGCCTTATGGAAAGTGTAGTTTGAATAGAGTAAAGCAGAATGGAGTAACGGTCTGATATAAATGTGTCACTTTTTACTTGTTTAAAGTACGTATGTTTTTTTTTTACATTGACCATTATTGAAAGACAAGCTGTGATTTTTTTTCTGCCCTTGTGTTTAGAGCTGTAGGAACCTGCTGTGTGTGGGTGTGGATTGTGGACACTGCTGTGGAGCAGCAGTGAATGGTAAGAACGAAGAGCTTTATTTTCACTTACCGTAGCCATGAGTAGGCATCGCTTCTCAACTGTGCCGTAACTGAAGTTTCACTTAGAGTCACAGAACTGTGTCCTCTGCTTCCGCTGTGCAGACTCCGTCCTCTGCCTTGTGTACAGATCTGCATTCTGCTCTTTCACAAATCTCTGACAACCTGCTGAAAAGACACGAGCATAAACAAGCTGCCAGAAACAACACACAGGTGTGACTTATAGCCACTCAGCCAGCTGGGTTGCTGTGGCTGGCTCTTTCTCACTACACTGTGATGCTTGACCACGCCCTCTCATGGGCAGCCACCCAACGACAGAGAGGGAATCAGCCAATACCACCTGAGCTCCTGGCCTGTGGACAACCTTAAATTTAATAGACTATACTGTAAGTTACTGTGGAGATACAGTAAGTGCATGTCAGGCAATAGATTTCTCAATGGTAAAACCAAACTTAGTCACGTTTTTGTGGTTTGTGTGGACAGACATCTCTAAAAATTTAAGAAACCACTTCAGTTTCTGAATTAGATTCTCTGATTTTGCTATAGTGCTGCTGCTAAATGGGACAGATGTGGCCTGGGAAGCTACAGTACAACAATTTGCATGTTCAAGTGCAGTTTAATATAATTCCCAGTTCCAACATTTGACTTTCAAGGTAAACAGAAAGCACATAGAAAAGAGGACGGTCCAGTTCTATAAATTATCTCCTGTGGACAATACAGCCCCTACTCCTCTATTCAATGCATCAGTCTGTAAGACAAGGGTAAAGACAAAGGGAAAGGGAAAAACAAAGGTAAAGATAAAGGGCAGGCTAATACAGCAGCTGACTTTCAGAGAGACCTGCCTTCAGTTGGGTAAAACCCTGTTAGCCTTACTGTATCAACTGTTCTCAGGTTCAGCTTTTTAGCAAGGTCAGTCAGCAAACTGGTCAAACCCCAAACCAAAGAGTCAGACAGAAAATAACCAGCCAGCCAGAGAGCCAAAGAAACTCCCTGGCCTCCTTTTTGATCTTGGGTGTCAGATCAGGTCTCAATTGCCGCCATTTTATCAATTTGGGGACACAGTTGTCCACAACTCAAATGGAGGCCCATACACTGCGCCTCTACCTGAAACATTACACACTTCTTTGGGCTCTCTGAGAGCCTGGCTGTTTTTTATTCACTGCATTTTTCATACTGTCCCTTTTCTGATTTAGGTGTTGTGCATTTTTTTCCTTGGGGAATGTTGCTATGTCACTAAAAAAATCATTACTATAAACGAGAATGTCATTTACTTAGACAATTATGTTAAAAAGATGACAAAAACAACACTCTACTGCTACTCAGCCTGGCTCTGATTCATTCTGACTGCTCTCCATGATTATGACTTACAGACAACGAAAACCCAAAAATCAGTGTCTCAGAAAATCTAAAAAAAAAATTATATGACCAATTGGTACTTTTGGCATTGTGGGCAATGTGCCAATTCCTGCTGGAAAATGAAATCTGCTCCTCCAAGTGCTATAAGATGTTTGGGGAACGCTCTGCACTGATTTTGGACTTGATAAAACACAGTGGATCAACACCAGCAGATGACATGTCTCTCCAAACCATCACTGATCATCAATATATATTGCATTTTATTTGTAAATCAAGGAAGCAGAGTCTGGAGGAAGAGTGGAGAGACACACAGTCCAAACTGCTTGAGGTCTAGAGTGAAGTTTCCACAATCACTGTATCTTGATACTTGACCTCTGTGACCTGATGCAACAAGGTCAGGTCAATATTGAGTGTTGCAACAATTATTATCGACTGCTGCCTGCAACAATATTACAAGGACTAGAACAGATAGATACAATATAAATATTAATGGACTTTTTTTCCACTGTGTAAAGCACCACACTGCATAGTATTGATTTCTTTGTTTAATTAAGTATGAATTAGGCAGCATGTATCATGAAGCAGGTCTGTTTGTGGAAAAACATGAAGTACTCTACTCAAGGTCTTGTGGTTTTGCCTGTTGAAGAAGAATTGTGATTACTTTTTAATTATAAAAAGATGTTACTCTTCAGCCAACTTTGTTATTGGTAAACTGCATTTAAAAAAGCATTTAAACCATTTAGAGAGATGAAATGAATTCCATCTGCTAAGCTAAAGCTAGATTCTATACAGTATGTCTAACAAAACAGAATTGTATGAATTTGAACATATTAGTGCTTCCTAAAATTGTAATTGTTTGAATTGTTTGCAGATGTTTATGAAGTTTTATATCAATGGTAACAAAGTTGACTAAAACACTGAAATTCTGGACAGCTGAGTTTATACAGAGGTATGAAAACGTTTGGGCACCCCTGGTAATTTTCATGATTTTTCTTTACAAATCATTGGTTGTTCAGATCAACAATTTCAGTTAAATATATCACAGTAGACGAACAAGACAAGACATTTGAGAAATACAAAGTACAACGTTCTGGAATGATCATCACAGTCCCCAGACCTGAATATTATTAAAAATCTGTGGTGTGATTTAAAGCGGCTGTTCATGATCAGAACCCATCAAACCTGACTGAACTGGAGATGTTTTATGAAGAAGAATGATCCAAAATACCTTCAACCAGAAGCCAGACTCTTATTAGAAGCTATAGGAAGTGTTTAGAGGCTCTTATTTCTGCAAAAAGAGGATCTACTACATATTTATGTATTTTTATTGTTGGGGTGCCCAAATTTATGCACCTGTCTAATTGAGTTTAAACAATTATTGCACACTTTCTGTAAATCCTATAAAATTCATTTCACATCTCATATTTCACTGTGTTCGTCTGCTATATGATATATTTAACTGGAACTGCTGATCCAAACAACCAATGATTTATAACATATACATTACGTATTACATAAGTATACTTATTACATATACATACATACATATACATTACTTATTACATATACATAACTTATACATTTATACATTTTTCCAAAAAATTTCATGCCACTGTAACTGGTAATAGAGTATATATCAATACTGTTAGTGTTAAATGAACACTGTTAAAATGAAGCACTCACAATCCACCCAATCCACAATTACCCACATTTTATATATATTTTTTTCATTATTAAATCACACTTTGGAGATTAATAGGGTTGTTATGACATCAACAGCAGAAGGCAGACCTATTCTTCAGTAAGACGAATGATATATAAATGAAGTTATGCAAAACAAACAACTTTTCATGTGTGGGATGATTAACACAACATCCGAATTTGCAAGTCCAGACTTCTTTCTCTTTTATCCAACACTGAAGATGAGCACTCAGCAAAGTTCTAAGACCATATGCTGACAATCTGCTGTTTGTAAAGTCCAGCACTGAATCAATGCTGTATTTATGCAGACTGGAGCCGTGTTTATACTGTAGCATGTCCGCAGCAGTCATGATTATGGATGTTGATTCTGGATAACAATGCACATGGCAAGATGTCAAACATATATTTTATATTGTGGGCACAGGAAACACTAGTTCAGTCATTCTATGGAAGCATAATGTGCAGTGAATAACAGCCATTATACTATATTGTAGCTAAGACATTTGCATATACTGCACGCTGTTAATGCACTGTGGTCTTCTGAGGTTAAAGTGGTTCGAAAAGTTCTAAGGAACGTTCAGGAAAGTGACGTTTTGAAACTTTTTTGTTCTCCTGGTATTTATATAATCATTCGTTGACTGACTCATTCAAAGAATGCACAGACTCCCCAGACATTAATTTGCAGGTACTTAACTAAGTGGATTTGAATGCACCTTTGTTAAGCCGAATGAAAAATGGAAAACTTTCCACATCCGCCAGAACCTCCGCCGACCCTCATCCACCCACCAAACCTTAGCCGGCACCCGTTCGCTCACATACATTTTGATAACCCTACACTTTGAGAATGGTTAGTCAATTTTGGATTTTTTTTTCCAGTGGCAGAAAAACCCATTTAACAGAATGAAATAACTGCATGACTCACTCTGAGTGAACATTTAAGAGGAAAGGGTGACAAGGGCTTCCTGCATGGATAACACACCTGCCAGTGCTGGAAGCTCTCTCTCGCTGTGGTAGGAGGGATAGAAATATGACATCTGTGAGTATGTCTAATTAGTCATAGCAACTTCTGCTTTCTCAGGCCTGACAGATTGTACATAATATGAAATGACACCTTTAATTGCATCCTGTCTAAAATGCACTTGAAGGCTTAAAAAAAGTCACGATCAAAAGTTTTGGGATGAAATATTCCGTGCAGACCAGTGCTCAGAGCCAGAGCGCGGAGGAAATACAGTATTTCTACCCTTATAGAAAGAGTGATGTGACTACAGAAGGAGCAGAGCTTGTTTCATTCTTAAAAGATTATATTTTCCTCACAAGACAGAAAAATAAGAACTCGATGCAAAAGGTCACCGTTTTCTCTTGAATTAGCTGCAACAGATGTAGAGGCAAGGGTTACCTCCTCCTTCCACAGCGGCCATCTGTTACATAGAGAGATAGAGAACACCACTCGCCTCTCAAAGATAGAAGATAGAAAACAACTTGATCAGAGACCAAGACAAAGAGTGCTGCTGCCTCGAGGAACTGGCAGCATTCTCAGTAGTTAAAGTGTTTCTCAGTTTATGAATTGCTCATTTGGTGACATGAAGAGCACATTCCTACACTGTATGTCCACATATATGTAAGAGACCTTCTAAGGAATGATAAAGATAAAAAAAAAACATATTCAACCCTAACCCTAGTTTGTGGGGGACACATGCAGTCAGTTACTTAAAGCCAAACTCATTGCTGACATAGCTTCACAAATGCACACACAGCTTATCTGATCCATGTAGAGACGTGGTACCAATAAAATACATGTCTCTGGAGCTGTGATGTCAGTAACGCGTTACTTAGTAACGCGTTACTCTAATCTGACCCTTTTTTTCAGTAACGAGTAATCTAACACGTTACTATTTCCAATCCAGTAATCAGATTAAAGTTACTTATTTAAGTCACTGTGCGTTACTCTCTCTCTCTCTCTCTCTCCACCTCATCTCCTCCACACACACACACACCGCTCCCTTACCCATTCCCCCTCCACTCTTCCCCAATCACACGTGTCTCGCTTTCTCCTCTGTCTCTCTCTCTCTCTCACGCTCTGCGTGTCTTTAGTTTCCGCACGTTTTCGTTTTTCGCCAGTTCTCGGCGCCCTATCTCTTTATTAAAGCGTTTTTTTTTGCGGCCGCGTCCCAATTCACTAGCCAGGGCAGCGGTCTGCCACAAATTTGATTGGCAGAGGAGAGCATTTAAAGATTTTACACCACACGTGATTGGAAGTTCACTGTGGCGCAGAGCGCACATACCGTAAAGACAAGAAAAGTTCCGGTGCTTTAAATGAACACTGTCAGAATTAAATCCTTCTCAGTAGTTGGGTCCGGTATGGGTCCGTATTGGACAACGTCTGGGTCCGGACCCGGACCACAGTCTGCAAATATGTGATCCCTGGTCTAGACCATATACACGGTTTTGTTTTATAAAACCACTCCTTGCTGCCCTGCAGAGAACAACAGGTTTAATGTTCAGTTTTACAGTGTTAAATATGTCAGGTCAAGAAAGACTTTCTTTATTTTATATATTTTTTATAAAAACAAGTATTTATGTTTAGTAAAATCAAGAAAGACCATATTTTATTTTTTATAAAAAAAAAAATATTTATGTTAAGTTAATTTTTTTATTTTTATTAAAAAAAACTTATTTAGGAAATAGTTCGACTTAATAGAGATACATTGTTGCTGTTAAAAATGCATTTTCCAATAAAGGGAGTATTGGCAAAACTGGTTATAATTTTTATGTTAAGGCGGCGCCGCAGCGGGAGGTGGTGTCTGCAGCTGCTGAAAGTAACTAATAAAGTAACTTGTAAAGTAACTTAGTTACTTTTAAAATCAAGTAATCCATGAAGTAACTGAGTTACTTTTTAAAGGAGTAATCAGTAATCAGTAATCGGATTACTTTTTCAAAGTAACTTTACCATCACTGCTCTGGAGCAGACATCATACATAATGCCAGGCATAGCACTGCCAGCAAATCTACTAGAAAGCCTTCCCTGAACAATAAGAGACCCAACTCAGCCTATGTAAGAGAGAGAGAGAGAGAGAGAGAGAGAGAGAGAGAGAGAGAGAGAGAGAGAGAGAGATCGAGCAATGAACAGGTGCTAGCCAAAATGCTAACTACTAGATTAAAGGCTAAAAACACTAGATAGATAGATAGATAGATAGATAGATAGATAGATAGATAGATAGATAGATAGATAGATAGATAGATAGATAGATAGATAGATAGATAGATAGATAGATAGATAGATAGATAGATAGATAGATAGATAGATAGATAGATAGATAGATATAGATAGATTTACATATATTTATGTGTGTTGCATGTTTAAATCTTGCCAAAATCAGAGTACATGGCCAAAACAGCAAAGTGGTCAAGTCACTGTGGTCACAAGTTACAGTATATTACTAGATTGTAACACACTGAATACCTTAACTCTACCATACACCAAGGAATCATCTTATTTCTGAGAATAACTAAGAAAGAGTCAATAAGAGTGGAGGAATTCCTATTTACATGTAAATACATGTACATTTAAGAAAAGCACAAGAGCCTTGTCTCCACCTTGTGAAGGGTGTGAGATACAGCCCTAAATGTCCACAGCACAAAAAAAAGAAATATCCCTCACATCAAGCATCCGCTATTAGACCTCGCTCCAACTCTTCACATTGACATAGGCAGAGTTCAACCTCACAAGATAACACCTTATAATTTATTGTCACGCCTGGCGTTGAAGGCGCACCAATCTCTCCTGCACTTAGCTCTACCTGCAATCTCTAGACACTTTGGACTACAATACCCAGAATTCATCTCATTCTGGCATCACACAATTATACAATCCCCTGACTGAAAAATCACCAGAATATTGATTTCACCTGTGACCATCAGTATATATATATATATATATATATATATATATATATATATACATATATATATATATATATATATATATATATATATATATATATATATATATATATATATATATATACATATATATATACATATATATATGTATATATATATGTATATATATATGTATATATATATATATATATATACACATCTTCAGCGCACTTTCACATTGCATTGTATTGTTTGGTTTATCCTGTTTTGCAACACATTATTTTACTCGTCCTTGATTGACTTATTGACTTATGACCTTTTTTCTGTTTTTTTTTCAACTGATTTTCGTCTGCCCTGAATTACTCATTGCTTTGTTTTTGACCCCTGGACTGTTACCCGTTTAATGGTATGTTTTCTCCCTATGGCTTCTGTTGTCCGGTATTGACCCTGCATGTCCTGACTACTCTTTGTATTACACCTTCTAATAATAAAGTCTGTTATTTGCATCTGTGCGTGTCTGAGTACTGCCTCATCATGACATTTATACTGGTGTGGGCATCCCCAAGCCTTCTCCTAAATTGATCATTGATTCATTAATGATTTAATATTGATACTCCATCAGTTTACTAGATATACTAATATAAAACCCATTATTTCAAATGAGACAAAGAGTCCTTGAATGCTGTTGGGTAAAAACTGAATAAATGCATTGTATTCCTATTTTTATCCACCTCCAACTTAACAGCTGTTACTGTAAGTGTCTTCCTGAGCTGGAAATGCCATATGGAACCTAAGGATATTGTATACAACCTAAAATATTCTAAAATATTCATATTGAATGTGTGAGTGTTTATGAAGGCATTTAATGAGCCCCAATACATGTCATGTCATGTGACACATGCTGAAGCCCGTGTCGAGCCCATACTGGAGCCCATGCTGGATGACATGGTCTTTATTGTGAGAGTCTTCTCTTAGAGAAGCAGTGAATAAAAAGAGCTAAGCATGGTTTGAATTAAGAAAGAAGTGAGTTTTTCTGCAGTGAGATCCTCCTGTCAAACTGAAAACGGGCCTGCAGTTCCTCTGCAGGGAGGCACACAGCACACACATGCTTCCCCTCACTCTACATGTGCTTCTAAAAAGCTGTTTTATACAGACAGACTGGAGGACTTTCTGCCTGTCAACAGCTGAAAAGCTTCCTGGTTACAGGATGGTCGCAGTGAAGGCTTTTCACGCGCAGCTTTTTTAATACGTTTTTCTTTTTACGGCGACCTTGAGGAGACAATCATCTTTTCCAAAGCCGCATAGGTTTGCATAAGGTTTGCAAGCTGTTCTAAAGAGAGATAGAAGATACAGAACATCTTTGGTATTTGGTAAGGTCACAATGCACTGTTGTACTGAGAAAAGAAAACTGGAGCTCTAAATATAATGAGGCGTTTGCACACTCTTACAAAACCAGCTTACAGAAACTTAATTATTACTCTTAGAAAATATAGCAGTGAATGAGCCTACAAAGATGAAGAGCCCATATTGAGCCAACTAGATTCTCTTTGGCAACATTATTATTATATAATTGATTCTTCTATTGAAAGAAATACAGTTTACACTGATATGCCAAAAGTCATGGGATGGCAGAATGTAAACTGACCAAAATGTGGGTGGTATGGGTACGCTTATACCAACATGCTCATGGCAAGGCGCCATAAATTCTCAGATTTTTAGTGATTGTGCAAAGATTACCCATTCAATTCTTTTTAATTCCCTTGACTTCAGAAGAAACAATGAATGAACAGAGTCAGAAGTTCTTTCTTTCTCTTTCTCTTTTTTGTCTTTTTCTCTTTGATCTGTTCTTGGAGCTCAGGTTATCCGACAGAGTGACAGTCGCATTGAAGCAAAACGTTAATATTGAGCTTTCATCTCTCGGCTGGTCAGCAGATAACTGCCCTCAAACTGCTGTCAGTATCCCGAAGATGAGCTCTGAGCCATGAGCCTAAAATAGAGGGATTTTTCAGAGAGATGCAGTGATACAACTGTGCCTTTCTCCAGGGCTTGAGTATATAAATTACATTCAAATGTATTTTATGATTTATTAGGGTTATTAAGTGTTTATCCATGCACGACAAAGACACAGACGTTTTTAGATTCCTCGACTTGACTGTGAAGGGGAATTTTATCTGGCATCATCTAGAGAATATTTTCATAAAGATTTATATTAAGAAAAAGCTCTCATTCAGTTTTTACCTTGACTTGAGAACATCCTGACCCAGCATCAGTGTTTAGTGAAGAACCATGAGGATTGTAACACATTTTTGGTATTTCGGATTTGATTGTTATCATAAAAGGGGGGGGGGGGGGGGGGGTGTACCAGAGTTTAAACTTAAGATGCCTAAACTTGCCTTTTTCACATAATGCCTGTTTCACATAATGTTATGCATAACAACACTTATATAACAACAGTTATTTTGGCAGAACAATATGTGACATGTCATTTTACCATCTATGCAAAAAAAAATTTAGATAATGAAAGTGAGCTTGTTTATCGTTATTAGGATGAGCGTTGCACGAAGCAGAATAAAAACGTTTATCTCTTTTGTCTACTTTTAGCAGAATCATCTTTACAGCCATTTACAAACATTTTAATGTTCTGTTATTTGCAGTTCACAGATGCTAGAGGTGCATGAAGCTTGGCACATCATAATTTATTTAAAACATTTTTCCCATAATCCTTTTTTATCATTTGGCTTGTCACACCAGCCTCAGCTTATTCCGGCGTTTCTTTCACTCCTGTTGAGCTCAGGTGCGATTTGGAGCAAAAAGACTACAATCCCCAGATTAGTATGAACTACAAATGCAGGGACGTCACGGATCACATGCTACAATGCCGTGATGCATCACCCGAGTGGTGATTCTGTTCACCTGTGCTCCTTACTGCACCCTGTTGTGTTTTTTTGACCCTGATTTTTTGATCCCTTGGACTATTTCCTGGTTTGAACCTTGCTCTGGACTCTTTGATAATTTTGGATTACTCTCTGATAGTGTGGTTTGCCTGGTATTTAACCCTGTATGACTGGTATGTGTGTTTTGAGCTTCTTTTCCATGTTACTCTTGTATATGTTTGTAAAGAGTATAAATAAAGCACATTTAGCACCATCTGCATTTGTCTTTGTCTTGCCTGACCCTTCTGACATGGCTGGTGATAGTCTGACATTTCCTCCTCAATTAAGTGTAAAGTTTTGATGTTTTTCACTCGAAATTTGGTATTTTTCCATTTAGTTTTTTAATTCACATTTTCAGATTTCACAAGAACTTGGTGAACAGAAAAGTCTGCAATTGTTGTCTTTTTTTTCAGCACTCAGAATGGCTTTCCCTAACCAATTTAAACCACCATTCAACAACATTTTAAAATCCAACCCAGAACCAAACCATTAGTAGAGGAAACAAAAACCGTTTCAAATTTAAAGCTGTTCTTAAATCTCTCCAAATCCCAATTCCTTGGAAATCTCTTTGGGGACAGGCTTAGGTGGAAGTCTTCAATAGCATGGCCGTACGCTCTGGTATAAAGCCCTGCACAGTTAATCAGCCACTCCAGCAAAACAAATTGCATTTCATCAAATTGTGAGCATGTTGTTATGAGACACCACCACCATCTAAGATATAATGAATAAGCCGGTGGAGCCGCAAGACCAGAGGCGATGTCAATCATGCCTGAGAATGATACACTCCACAGATTCCATTCCCAACTAATGATCTCCACATTGGCCTGCATTTGTGCTGGAATAATTTTCTCCCCTATCTCCCAGCCGCTGCACAGCAAACACTGAAAATACGGAATAAGGAGGGAATTTGTCATTGTCTCTGGAAATAAAAACTGTGAATTATGTGTCAAATTCATGTTAAAAAATGTTATGTTTAAAACTTTATTCTTTACAATCATCAATCTTCAAATCATTTTTTCTCTTATTTTAAATCATTAGTGGTGTTTTTGCTCTGGGGCTAGATTTGGAATGTTTAATTCGATTTTTACATCACTGCCATAAATACAAATCACACTTTCACTTTAAGCACCCCCTTATGGATAGCTGTGCACTGGTATTTGTTGGCAAGCTGAGAGATGCAGTACCACTCAAAACTAAAAGTGTCCCTGTGTCTGATCCTCGGACTCTCTCTGGTTTATGGTATGTTTGCTCCCTCTTGCTGCTGCTTAATGGTGTTGACTGCTTGTTCTGACTACTCGTTGTATTGTTACTTGTTACTTGTTTTAATAAAGTGTCTTATTGGTATCATTAAAGCAAAAAATGGTAATTGAGTGCCCCCATATGGACATGCACTTGCTGTGAAATACAATACAATACCAATCATGGATGAGCACATATTACATTATGTAGTGAAAGCCTCCACATTTTCCCACAAAAATTCAATTGAGATGAGAGCATTTCTAAGAACTTAAGACTGCTGGAGAACCATTCTAGGTTCTACCTCATGGAGCTGACTGAGATAATGCCATTGTGTCTAAACTATTCACTGGCATGTAAAGTGAGAGAAGCATGTGGGCTGAGTAATATTACAGGATTGTACACAAACGTTGACTCAGGTAATGCAGTATAACACAGTTCTGGCAAGAGATCTCGTTCAGCTCCACCAAAGTTACATAGTGCAGTAGCAGCATTTTAGTCCAGAGTGACAATGACAGCTAACCAATTCTCTGAAGTCAAGTCTGAAGCTACTATTTTACGGTATATTTGCTACATAACGTGACTTTAACTCATAAAACTTTAAAAATGAAAAACCCATACTGTGATCCTATAGAAAACAGTAAAGTAAAGAGTCAAATGGCAGCAGGATTTGTGCTGATTGTAAGGGTGGAATCTGTTTAGCATGCAGGCTGCGCTCTTTGATTTCTGGAGGCCATATTTCATCCTTGCGTCAGTCTCTCATGTTTCACTCCAGTGATGGAGAGGATCCTTCGGAAGAGGCTTAACTTAGTGAAACACAATGGGGTCAGTGCAGTGAAACACAGTGTTTCGCTCACTTTCAGAGAGAATATGAAAGCTAACGGAGCGCACGGACACCCACGCACAAGCGCACACACACCTGCACACAAACATGCACACACATACACACACACACACACACACACACACAGTCAATCAGTACAGGTCCATTCAGATCAATGGTTCCGGGCTCATATGAAGTCCACTTACCAATTGCTCTTCATGACAGCCATGTGAAACAGTGAGGTGAACTGTGAAAACTGAGTTAAGTCCACGCGGCTGAACGCAGCATCTGCTGTATAAACACATTTGGTAGTGTCTGAGATGCGCCTGATAGTGTTATGATCCATTGTCTTTGCTCTGGTAATCTCAGGAACAGATGACACTGACAGCTGCCTGTTGTTCATGTATAATCCAATGCAGTTTAAATGAATATGAATCAAGTACTTAGTGAATGAATGCATGCATCTGAAATAAGAATCAAAGGAATGATGAATTATCATAAATAATCACGTTTGAAGAACAAAAGTTTGACTTTTTCTTGCCATTTACTGAACTTTTCAGTCTGGGATGTTTAATCACAAATGAATAAATAGACAATTTAGTGCTAACATGACAGGATGCAATTAATTATTTACAATTTAACAGAATAAGCTTCTTAGCCGCAGTTTTTGCATAATTTATGCTCAAATCTTCAAAGCAAAACACACAAGCCACAAGCGACTGCCTTCTCTCACTCATCCATCACCATGTGGATAGCAGTGTGGACAAGGCTCAAAAATAAAACAAAAAAAAAAGGAAAAAAAAGGCAAGAGGCAAATAAACAAACATACAAATAGGATTTGGAGGAATGTGCCACAGCCTTGCTCTGGTGTAATGAGAATCTAAAGACCCGGGGGCATTTCCCTGCCCTCACAGTCGCCAGTACAGCTCTGTCCTTAAACAGATTCAATGCGATTACCCAGAGCCCCAGAGAAATGCTTCCCTTCTTTTATTATTATCATTATCGACCATGAATACAAACACAAAGACAGCCAATCTCCAAACGCCATTAAATCCCGCTTTAAGTTGAGCCGCAGTATTAAAAGTATTGGAAGCCGGTTTAACGAGTCTTTTGTTTCTCCGCCATAAAACAGTGAAAGAAATCTTACCTTGGTTTAAACTCCTATAAAACATTTAAAAACAAAACACCAAACAGCTTCCACTGGCCAGGGGCAGATTTAGTGATGTTGAGGCCGTAGGCTAAAGGAAAGAGAACTAGGGCTGAACACGTGTATAAATTCTTTTATTAAGGGCCCTTTACCTTATCAGCCCGACTCTTAAACTTTAGCTTTACATTTACGGAGCGACAGATCTAGTGCAGATGGGAACATTAACTACAACATTATCCTGAGAGTCCTGATTTATTGACCCTTAAGAAATACTCCACATCCAGAGACCTCAGGAGAAGTTCATGTATAAAACCTGAATTCTGATACATTTTGGGGCATTTCTATTGGTTCTATTGGGGATTTAAATTATGTTATGTTATGTTGTTGTGACAGCATTGACATAAATCCAGTATGTATAACATATATAGTCAAGTGTACCGTGACTGAAACATACTTATATTCGTTTGCTATATATATATATATATATATATATATATATATATATATATTTTTTTTTTTTTTTTTAAGTTAAATTAAATGTAAATGATAGATGGGCCAATAGAAGTAATTTTAATGCCCTGGGCAAAATTAACTTTAGGTCAACCTCACTTAAACTTATACAGGGGTAGGTATTTCCAATCCATCCACTGATATATATGTCCCATGACTTTTGACATGCCAGTTTATATGTACCATAACTGATATTTACTGATAAACAAGACATTGACCTGTTTTTTTACAAAATGTTTTGGCCACAATAAATATAGCTCTGGAAAAAAACACTTAAAAATTATGAGTTTCTTTGATTTTACCAAATGTGAACCTCAGTAATATAATCAAGAGCAAGATGAAGAACACCAGCCATCAAACCAAGCTGAACTGCTTGATTTACCAACTGCTTGAAGTTCTCCAAAAGCAGTGTGTAAGACTGGTGGAGGAGAACATGCCAAGATGCATAAAAACTGATTAAAACCAGGGTTATTCTACGTCCATCTTTTTTGTCATTTCAGCCATTTCTCACTTTCTGCAAATAAGTGCTCTAAATGACAATTTGGGAGAAAAGTTGTCCGTATTTTATAGAATAAAATCTGTATATGTACATGCCTAATGCCTAATATTTATGTCTATAATTGCCCAAAAATCTGATTTTCATTTGAGTCTTTCCACAACAGTAGGTTTTTCTACGTTTTGTGCAGAACTGTTACCTTAAAGGGAACCTATCATGCTGTCAAATAGCTGTGATCAATTTTTCCAGCCCCCTAAATAAACGTTCAGAACAAAAATCAATAGATTTTGTATTCTAGTTTAAGATATTGAGCTTTTTTTCTGATAACCTATAAAGCGTGATTCTCACATCTCTACAGCTGGTTTGCACTAGAGGCAGCATGGCTCTATTGGCAGACCCTAGAATGACCACGCCCCCTTATCTACTGCCAGTCATTAGCAGTTAGCGTTAGCAGTTACCCTCACTTGTACTTTTTATGGATCTACATTTTCTGTGGAATTAACAAGCAGTTTCACTCTGAGTCAGTCAATATGCCATGTTGTGCAGTTAAATGCAGCTCAGGTCTAATAAAGTCTTTATTATAAAGCTTTTCATTCTGATTTTCAATTCAGGTCTAATAAAGTCTTTATTATAAAGCTTTTCATTCTGATTTTCAATTCCACTCTACATTTTACAGCTGCGGTGTTATTTGAGGTAGAGAAGAAATGCAATTAAAAAGCTGAGGAAAAAACAAGCCAAGTTTCAGATTTTAGAATTATTGTGCTTATGAACATTATCAAGTCTCTCAAACACTGCTTTCTTAAATTAAAACATTTAGGAATTCATGTTTGAAGTGTTAAATAAGCATCAAGAACAGGACTGTAAAACCAGTTGACACCTAACGGCCCAAGGTGTGGTGGGCTTTGTGTTAGAACCGAGCTAACACTGCTTCAGCAGAGAAATGGTTGACTTGCAAAGTTTTAAGTACTGAAAATCTACTAAAACATCCATGCAGAGGAACAAGTACAACATTCTGGAATGATCATCTCCGTCCCCAGACCTGAATATTATTAAAAATCTGTGGTGTGATTTAAAACGGCTGTTCATGCTCAAAAACCATCAAACCTGACTGAACTGGAGATGTTTTGTAAAGAAGAATGATCCACAATACCTTCAGCCAGAAGTCAGACTCTCATTGGAAGCTATAGGAAGTGTTTAGAGGCTGTTATTCTGCAAAAGGAGAATCTACTCAATATTGGTATAATTTTCTGTTGAGGCCCAACTTTATTTACCTTCCTAATTTAGTTTAAAGAATTATTGTACACATTCTGTAAATCCTATAAACTTAATTTCACTTTAAAATATCACTGTGTTTATCTGCTATATGATATATTTAACCCTTTATATTCCAGTGATGGAAAAATATAAAAATGATGTTTTCTGCTCATAAAGCACACAAAAGAAGAATCAAATACTCAAATTTAAAGTCCAGTTAAATCCAATTAACTAAAATATTTTATTGTTTCTTTTGTGTCCATTATATATAGATAGATAGATAGATAGATAGATAGATAGATAGATAGATAGATAGATAGATAGATAGATAGATAGATAGATAGATAGATAGATAGATAGATAGATAGATAGATAGATAGATAGATAGATAGATAGATACTTTATATCCTGAAGGAAATTTAGGCATCCAGCAGCAACAATAACACAATAGAATAAGAACAACACAATACAATAAGAACAACACAATATAATAAGATTGTATTGTAAAAAATGTAAAATTGCATTGGAAGCATTGTGTTTAATGGTTTTATTTTATATTTGATATTGACCTTTTTATGTCAATAAGCTTTCCTACACAGTAATGATGAAATAAACTCTAAATCTGTCACATCTTGGCCTCGTCTCGTGTCTCTGTGTGTCTTCCCCACGTGACCTGTGCTCCCCTGTGTCTCCTGTCTCAGTACTTTTCCATGTGTGTCTCATTTGTAGCTCCGCCCCTTCCCCAGGTGTTTCCAATTCTAGTGTGTTTGTGTTACTATAAATAGCCCTCCTCTGCCACCTTGTCCTCCGTCGGTCTTTGCACCTTCCCCTGTTGTTTGTCTCTCCGTGTCTCTTTGTGATTTCAGCCTTAGCCCTAGCCCTAGTTCCTTGTTTACATCTTCTTGTTTCTTGTTCCCTTTAGTTCCCTGCTTAGTTTATTTATTCTTGTCTAGTTTAGTTTTTCCCTGTCTAGTTTAGCCTCTTGTTAGTTTTCCTTGTATATATCCCTGCCTTGTTTAGTATTGTATTTATTCAGTCCATCGTTTGTTTCTTTGTTTATTTACTCCCAGTTTATTTTGCTATTTATTATCTCTTGTTGGTTTAGTTGATGTTCTCTGGTTTCTCTCGTTTGTTTTGGTTTTTGGTTATTTGTTTATCTAGTTTAATTTATTTAGTTCACTCCCTTGATCCTTGTATATATCTCCCTGTTTTATGTTTAAGTGTTTACTTGTTTCTCGTTTCCTGGTGTATTTATATTTATTTATTAAATTATTATTTATTGATTTCACCCCACCTGCACTTGTGTCCGCCTCCTCGTCTCCCTGCCTGGGTCATCCGTGACAAAATCACATAAAATTAGAAAAATTAGCTCTTATTACTTTGCCTCATAGACTTCAAACTGCTGCCACACTCTGATGCCTGAGCTGCCATTTTTTTCAGTAAAGTGGGGCGGGCCTAAGATACTATGTCATTGGCTTGTAAACTTATTCATTGGCTGGTTTATGCTCTATTTGGATGGACAACTGTTAGTCTCAATTAGTGTTATGTGCAACAGAACATTAAACAAAGGAAGCACATGATGTCCTTTGGAATAGACGCAGGGTATGAAAGGGTTAACTGAATTTGCAGATCCGAACAACCAAAGGAAAATCATGACAATGATCAGGGGTGCTGAAACATTTTTCATATCATATCATATATCTGGAACTCAGAGGCCTGTAAATAAATGCACTATTTTAAAGCTATCAATGTGGTGGTGCTCTATAAATGGGTATTCCCCTGTTACTGTATGGGTGTATCAGTGCATTGCTGGAGAGTTGAACAATCTGTACTGTGTGCTCCCACTGAATCTGGGGGTGTGTGTTAAAGTCAGTGTTCACACCAGGCCTCAGTCGGGTGCGGCGAGGAGCATCCTGCAGTGTGGAGCAGCAGTTTCTGCAGCACAGTAATTGTTTGTGCTGTGTGTCTGTTCTGATTTGGAATGCGCAGCTGCGCTCGTGGCTCTGCAACAGGCGCAGGATTAGCTATAGATAACTTTCCTTTTGATCAAGCGCTCCTGTGTTTAATAATGCATGCCTCAGCCCTTTCCTGCTAACTACTTCCTGAGACGGCCTCGCACTCTTAAGGTAAGCTCTCCTTCGGCAGCCCCACTCATCATCGCTCTAATCCAAGCCTCATTTATCCTCCTCCACAACGACGTGCCACAGTGTAGGGCCGCGTGATATGACGTTGATCTACAGAGGAGTTCAACAGCACAGCTCAGTGATGCGGCTCAGACAGCATATTAATCATGCGTCGTGATCAGAGCATCTTGCAGATTTTCAAATGTGCGCCATATGTGTAAGTCGTCTTTGGGAGAAAAATAAGACATGAATTATGAACGATATGAATAATATATACACACATATTTGAGAAGTACTGTGGGAGAGAATGGCGCATGTGGCTGTTTCATCATCGGTTTGAGGGATTAGAGTAGAGTGGGAATTTACGTGTCATAAATGTAGAGAAGTAGGCATTTGTCTCATTCATTTCAGTCATGAACACTGATCTCTGTCAGAGTTCTCCTCCATAACACTGCGCAAAACTTTCAGCCGGAGACAGTGAGAGCTCTACCATCACTCCACGCTCAACCTTGAAGCTTCAAAAGTTATTGGAGTGAATAAGCATCTTGCCAATCACTTCTGCTGTGTTTTAGATGTCGTGAACTGACGAATGGCATTTTTAAAGCAGAGGGAGTCAGTAACTGCTGCAGGAGTGCAATGCAAATGAAGCATTTTCCCATACAGTACTCTACTGCATGTTTTTCTAGCTTACTGTAATTTATGCAGTATGTGAGTGACACCAGCATTACACCAGCTAATGCGGCCCATACCATTACTTAATCTCGCATAAACACACACATAATGCTATTGGTTGCTACCATATACAATTTAGGCCTGTACCTGATACATTAAAGCATAAATCATAGGCTGCCCAAAAATCTAAATATGTCAGTAGATGTGAAGGCTATACATCAATGTATTGATTCACTATATAAATAGTAGAGTTAAATGTAGAACTACTCATAAATGACTACAACTACAACGGCTTTTAGCTTCATGTTCACATTTTGATTTCCACCTTAAAATGGCGCAAGCCTCTGTGCATTTCTGCTTATGTTGTGCCGAAATTAGAAACAGTCCACATTAAACTATACCTGAACTATTGTTATTTGAATATTATGTTAAACCTTACAACTGAAGCTTGTGTGTCACCACAGCAACATTTAAGGTGGAATGCTAAATTAGCAGCATTTAATGTGTAATGGTAAAATCAAGCTAACATCTTCATGTGAGGGATGTATTGAAGGCAATGAGGTGTATTTAAAAAAGCTAGAATTACACGTAGTATAAGCAGCTACTTACACATAGTGCCTTGGCTTGTGCATGTGTGACCTGAATTTTATTTGAATGTTCTGTTCCACCTCAAAAACTGAAGCATGTGTGTCACCACAGCAAAATTTAAGGTGGAATGGTAAATTAGCAGAATTTAAAGTGAAACAGTAAAATCGTGGATCTAATTTATTGACTATGCCCCACGCTCGGCGAGTGAGCCCCGCGTGAGAAACAGCTTGTCCCTAGTGGTTGTGCTAAAGTACCTGACTGAATTAGCTATAGCCAGTTAGCTTACCTGTTTAGGAGAAAAGTAGCAGCAAACACACTGCCAATATTCACTCTTGTTTTTTGAGACATGCTGAGGCTTTTTAAGCTGTGTAGCAGCTGAGGTTTAACTGTACCAGCTCTGCTAGCTAAGCTGCTTTGATGCAGCAACGATCGCTGTAGTGTAGTGTTACTTGCTGGCAACCCGGGACGGCCTGCACATTTAAAATAGGAACGTACTGCTGAATCCGTGCTGACAGGTGAGATGCTACCAGATTTAAGGTTTGGTAAGCTCATAGATAATTAGGGAAACAAACTCATTTATTATACTGGGTTCATCATGAAGGATTCTGAAATACTGTATAATATGCTGTGCTGTCAAACCTATGTTTTAAGCCAAGATTTTGAACAGATTTTAATATTTTCCCCCCAAAACACTGTTATTAAACAGATGTTATGCATTGTTTTATCATTTACTATGTTTGCACATTACAAAGCACTGAATGAATGGTTTGCATTTACCAACTACATTTTTGCTAAATCTTCTGCAATGTTTCAAATGCAAAACTCCAATAAAAAACACTTACATATTTGCAACCCCCAACAATCAACAAATGCACACCTCAGAAACCAACTGGGTTACCATAGCAATTGAATAGCAACCACCTTGCAAAACCCTAACAACCAAACAGCAACATATAGTACGAGCAAATGCTTGAGATGCTAAAGCAATAACTTAGCCACACATCTGCACCAATCTTTCATTCACTTACACAAGACCACAGCAACTACCTGTGATACCACAACCAATTAGAAACACCACAGGAACCAACCAATAACAACCTACCAATCAGTTAGAAGCTGCATAGAATCCATATGGGATATCATAGCAACCACTTAGCAAACAACAAATCAGCTGTAGTGTAGTGTTACTTGCTGGCAACCTCGGTGGGGGGAGTTAGTGTCGGGGAACGAGCAGCAGGAGGAGTCAGAGGACAAAACAAACATAAAACCCGGGACGGCCTGCACATTTAAAATAGGAACGTACTGCTGAAGCCCTGCTGACAAGAGCTGCCAGTGCTTTCACTCAACATGTTTCCTTAATATCTGATGATACGTCCTGATCATTTTATCATTTACTACTGAGAATTTGTTACATAGTGGTCCTTTAAGAAAGCTAGAGAGCAGCTACTTACATGTAGTGCCTTGGCTTGTGCGGGTGCTACCTTAATGAAGATGCCAACCGTGTGACATTTTATGACAAATATTATGAGTGTGGCAGGCGGATGAGAGGAATGGTTAATTACAAGGACCTGCATGCCAGTCCATCCCAGATGCCTCAGAGCACAAAAAAGTTGCTGCTGCCTTTGGACATGGTTAACAAAAGGCTTCAGTTTTGAACAGTATATTTTTATGACATTTATAAATGTAAAACTCCATAGTGAAGGGCTATTGTTGAATGATGGTTTTTGTGTTCAGCTTGAGTCCTTGCCCTTTATGCACTGAGATTCATAAAGAAGGAGACAGCATGAGCTCCAGCATCACTCCACTCTCAACCTTGAAGCTTCAAAAGTTATTGGGGTGAATAAGCATCGTGCCAATCACGTCTGCTGTGTTTTAGATGTTGTGAACCGATGAATGGCAGTTTTAAAGCTGAAGAGAGTCAGTATCTGCTGCATGGGGGCAATGCTAATGTATTTTCTCTTTACTCTACTGTATACACTGCTAACATTCCCTGCAATACTGTATCTGATTCTTCTGACGTTCTTCATAATACATGTTTCTACTGCGCGATGGTACATTCCAGATCCATCACAGCCCAGAAAAGTCAATACCAGTTTTGGACATTTTTTTTGCACAGTAAAGGTTTAAGTGGCATTTGTTGATGTAACTCTGTATTAAAGTAATCCTTTGCATACACAGATCTATCTTAGGCTTGTGCCCCTGCCATTTACACACTTAAATATACAAAAAAAATAAAAATTTTGTTGTAGACAGCGAGAGCTCTACCATCACTCTACTTGCAACCTTGAAGACTCAAAAGTTATTGCGGTGAATGAGCATCTTGCCAATCACATCTGCTGTGTTTTAGATATCGTGAACTGGTAAATGGCAGTTTTAAAGCTGAAAAGAATGCGTAACTGCAGTATGGCTGCAATGCAAATGAAGTATTTTCTCCTGTCCTCAACTGCATACACTGCAAAAATTCCTTGGCATGTGAGCTTATTAATAAGAATAAGTCCATAATCAGCGTTTTGCTCTGCAGAAGACTATGATCGTAAAACTATAAGAAGGAGATAATATTTCATACCACCATAAAAAGAAAAGCTGACAGATGAGATGCTACCAGATTTAAGGTTTGGTAAGCTCACAGATAATTAGGAAACAAACTCATTTATTATACTGGGTTCATCATGAAGGATTCTGAAATACTTATAATATGCTGTGCTGTAAACCTATGTTTTAAGCCAAGATTTTGAACAGATTTTAACATTTTCCCCCAGGGAACGCCTGTTCCAGAGCCTGTAGAGACAGATGGTGGTCTTTAGAAATGCTATTTTGGTTCAAATACATTTTTTAATGTTATTTCAGATCAGTTTTGTTAAGAAACTCATTGAATATCTACTTTTTTCCATTGCAGTTGCACATACAAATGTACAACTATGTAAGCTGAATTTCAGTGAACATACATATATACATTGTATGCAGTAAAAACACTGATATTAAACAGATTTTATGCATCGTTTTATCATGTGCTATGTTTGCACATTACAAAGCACTGAATGAATGGTTTTCTATTTAGCAACTATATTTTTGCTAAATCTTCTGCAATGTTTCAAATGCAAAACACCAATAAAAAACACTTACATATTTGCAACCCCCAACAATCAACAAATGCACACCTCAGAAACCAACTGGGTTACCACAGCAATTGAATAGCAACCACCTTGCAAAACCCTAACAACCCAACAGCAACAAATAGTATTAGCAAATGCCTGATATGCTAAAGCAATAAGTTAGCCACACATCTGCACCAATCTTTCATTCACTTACACAAGACCACAGCAACTACCTGTGATACCACAACCAATTAGAAACACCACAGGAACCAACCAATAACAATCTACCAATCACTTAGCAGCTGCATAGAATACTTATGGGATATCATAGCAACCACTTAGCAAACAACATATCAGCTATGTATTAACCACTCAGTGACATCACAGCAATGTTACTATAACTACTGGGTTACTATAACAACCATTCAGAAACCACTGAGCAAGACCATCGCACTCAATTAGCAACCCCACCAAAACATATCAATCACTTAGCAACCACCTAGCAATTTTAACACCATAGCAACCATCTACAACACCAGATAAACCATGTAACAAAAGCAAAGTGACTGCTTGGAAGTGGATTACATCTAAGCTGTGGAATCATTACCCATGTTACCCACAGAAAATTCACTTTTATAATTAAAATTATATTGATTATTAAAAGTATTTACATGTTTTGTCTTTATTTGGGTGAGATCCCTGTAACAAAAATCAACTTTTTCAGTAAAACTATAAATCTATGTAGTGCATCAATAGTGTTGGATGTTATATATAAGTTATAGGGACGTGTGTGCCTCACTAAATTCTATCAATATTTTCAGCAAAAATCTGAAATGTGGTAGAACTTCATATTTGTCTGGCAATAGTAGCTACAGGGCGTATATAAAATGAAATTACAAATCACACACCTTCCCAGACTTGTTATTTTTTACCTTAAATCAGTGTTCCCACTAAAAATAAAAATCCTGGAGGGAAATGGCTTCCCTTAAATTTCCTCCCTGCAGAGTGCATCGCTGTGTGTGCAGTCAGTTTCAGAAAAAAATACCTGTTTGTTCTTTGTTCCTGCTATTGCTGTCATCTATTTGCACTGAAAGCACCACTGCTTTTCTGTCTGAGTGCATAAAACAATTCAAGCCTGTACCGAGCCGGGCCAGTACCACAGACTGACCACAGGAGTTACGGCTGGCTGAGGCCAGAGTCCAGCAGTATATCAGACTGGAGCAAACACAGTTTGACATACTGCTGCTGAATGTGGGGCCTGGAAAAGTTAAAGTCTGATGTTGTGACAGTGATTTTCTCTTATATCTCTTGCACGAACAAATATTTAGGCAATAAAATTGGTATTAAAGGTTAAAATCAAAATCAGTATTGGTAATCACCAATACTATGCATTGGAAGTCTTTTTTAAGATCTGCTCTGTTCAACTATATTGTGCCAAGAACCCAATTTACAGCTCTAAAAAAATTAAGAGACCTCTAAAAAATATGAGTTTCTTTGACTTTACCAAATTGAAAACCTGTAACATAATCAAGAGGAAGATTGATAATCACAAGCCATCAAACCAAGCTGAACTCCTCAAAACTTTGCTCCAGAAGTGACAAAGTTATCCAAAAGCAATGTGTAAGACTGGTGGAGGAGAACATGCCAAGATGCACGAAAACTGTGATTAAAAACCAGGGTTAACTCTTTATACTTTATGAACATTATTTGAGGTCTGAAAGTTTTGAATCTTTTTTGTTATTTCAGCCATTTCTCATTTTCTGCAAATAAATGCTCTAAATGACGATATTTTTATTTGGAATTTGGGAGAAATTTCGTCTGTAGTTTATAGAATAAAACAACAATGTTCATTTTATTCAAACACATACCTATAAATAGCAAAATCAGAGAAACTGATTCAGAAACTGAAGTGGTCTCTTACATTTTTCAAGAGCTGTATATTGCCAATGTTACCCTACAACTGGGAAAAAGATTGTACATTAAGACACTCATAAAGAACATGCATTTCTGGACAAGCTGAGTTAAAAACATATGATTGATGTGATGTTTAGCTGCTACTGTGTCTCATCATTGTTCTTAGGAACTATGTTAGTTTCGTCCATCTCCTTAGCATAAGCTGAGGAAAGACATAAATAGAAATAAAATAATAGCAAAATATATAAAGCTAGAATAAGAAATACAGTTTTTTATTGTTTATGCTAACATGGGCAGACCTTTTATTTTATTTATTTATTTATTTATTTATGTAATTATTAGACTCATTTTATCATGTTGTTCCCCACATTATTTTATTGTTTACTGTGTGTTGTAGTTTTGTTTTGGCAGCTGTATAATTATTCTCTGCACTTGAACAGTTTGTTCAGCCCCCCAGGCTTTGTTTCTCATGCAGAATAAAAAGACGGGATTGACCGGCCTGGACTGGGGCTTCTTGTTTGCGATTCTGTGTTTTCTCCTCTCTGCATCAAATTACAGTGTTGTGTCTCTCTAAAGTCATGTTTAATAACGGGAAATTTGAGAGTGTTTTCTGAACTTTGTTTAAACCCATTTTAACTTCTTCTCTGAGACTGCGGCTGCTGCTGCTGCTGCTGCTGCTGCAGATTGTGGATGTTTACTCAGACTGTCTCCATTCCACCCACAAAGTCATTTTTTTAAAAAGGCGCTTTGGTTGTTTTCCATTAACAAGCTTACAACTGGCTTAGTCTGCTAATTACCAGATAATTACTTCATGTGCCAAACAGTTGGTTGACAGACAATAATTGATGTATTTCTGATTCTCTTTGAATCTGTTTATTCTTTTATAATAACAGATTCAAAAACAAAGCACAATATTGGAGTTTGTATTCTAAACACAGATAAGTGTAGAAACCATTATCATAATATAAACCAAAATACAGGCCGTATTTGCCATTGTCAGAGTAGTTTGAGTAGCTTCTAGGACGCTTTAGAGAACAGCAATTCCTAGAAGATCTCAGTGGTTCTTAGAAGTCACAAACTGAACTGAAGGCCATTTTCAAGGAGTCAATTCTGGAGACAGCGCTTCTTGTTAAAGCTCTCACCTATGCCGCTAACCTTGCACCCTCTTGTCAGGCAGACAGTTTTGTGGGATATGCTGAATGGATCGCAATAAATGCAGCCTTTATTGGACATTGAGTGCTGCAGATGTACTATAGCTACTGTGAGGGGAATAAAAAGGGACACCACATATTCTACTGGATAGATTTGTTGATGCCTCCCTGGGTTTTTTAACAATGAGGGACATATTTTAGCAAACTAAATCAATTGCAGATGACACAGCTGGATTTAGGATGTGTCAGTGTGTCTTTGGTATCATGAGGGTGCAAAAAATACGCCTTGTGTGGCTTAAAATGCGCAAAAGGCAAGTATTAATTCTCTTAATTAAACGTGGGTGTGTTTTGAGTTTTTAAATCAATAAGTGTGTCCCTTGTCATTCCCTTTAAGAGACAGGTGGGCTCTGGGCTCTGACTGTTCATATTTTAACAGCGCATACTTTTGTGTTTCTCAGCAGAGAATACTGACCGTTCACACTGTAAAAATGTATCAGCAGCTCATATTTTATTTTTTATTCTGTTTATTATTAAGATTTAAAAGTTGAGTTTGTGCTCTGCAGCAAATCTGTGTGTGTGTTTTGAACGAGCAGGGGTGTTTAAATGACTGTTGTCTAGGTTCATTTCAGTCAGTGGGGCACCTGTTTTTTCCACCGCCAAAATAGAAACACACCACTTATATACCTGAACACACCTCACCTTCAGATTTATTACTAAACTCTGATACTATTTTAATGGCGCGGGTGCAAGGTGTGAAAATAGACTGTTGACAGGATGTAAGATAGCAAAGAGTTCTGTCAGCAGCTTACCTGATTTACCACATTTACCAATTTACCAAACCAGGTGTTGATTAATATGATGAGAACTAGAAATAACTCTATTAAACTCAGATGAGGAGAGATTAGGAGCTGTTTTAAGGAAAACAGGGCTGTAAAAGCTCTGCTTTTTGTAAAATTGCTGTTTGTATTTATTGTAATGTTAGTGTTTTACTGAGCTAATAAACACTTACTGCCCAGATAAGAAGCTTTTCTCTCAGTGCCTAAAACATTTTCACAATATTGTATGTGTGTGTGTGTGTGTGTGTGTGTGTGGTGTGCTCAGAGACTGACTAAGGCTTATTGTGAATTATATATTTTAGTCATCATTTGTTTTAAACTAATACAACTGATAATTTATGCTTTGTCATTTTCCATATTATAGTTGCAGTTTATATAATTGAAATTGAAATCAAAATGCAAACAAAATGCCATCTGATTCTCTGATAGATATGCCAGTCTTCCAGTCTGTCACAAACCAATTTAACTCGCTTGTCGTCGCTCTTTGGCGTGACATTTCCGAGCCTGATGACTCGAACAACACCTATTTGTCCAACAAGGATGAAACATTACAAATCCTGTATTCATATATTGTACATCGCCATACAGCGCCTGGAGATCCGGCTAAATTGGATCTGTCATACCTCACAGAGGGCACAGAACATATGCTGTTTTCTTTCCTTTTTACACACCATGTACGGACTATCAGTGTAAATTAGAAAAGGTGTACAGCTGTAACAAAACGCTAATTAAAAATGAAACCTTCTCAAGCAATTCATCTTCACCAGGCTAATTTAAAAGCTTTATAAACTTAGAAACTTTTAAACACTTTTAACTGATTTCATAATTCATTTAACACTCTGCTCTGTAAATAGCTCCTACCAATCTTTAAGCATGATGAAATATCTCGGCAAGACCGCAGGCCAGGCCCTGTGAACAACCTACCCTCATCACTAAGGCACCTTGTGGGAACTACAGTTTTACTTTCTGTGCTTGAAATAGTGAGATTTTGTGTAATTAAGAAATCATTAAAATGACTGTTTTATCTTTGGGTAGCTGTTGGTGCAGAATGTTTTATTTTTATTTTAGGAGTATAACATGCACATTGTTACATGTTGTTTTTTATACTGAAACAAATTACAATCATTTTGTCCCTTAAACTTTGCTAAAATGCAATAAAATGCAAAATGTCTATTAACTAATATGTTTTCTAGATATATAAATAATATTTTACACATTAATAACAGGATGAATAACATAATAATAAAAATAGAGCTTAATGTTAATATGATGTCTCAATGTTATTTGATGTAAATTATTTATTTGAGTATTGAGTGTGTCAGTCAGTGGTGTAGTCAGTGAGTAATCTCCAAAAGACAAAGGGTAAGACAAAACATTATTTTCCACATTCAAGCAGGATTAATGTGCACTTTGTGTTTTTACATTTTCACTATGAACAATGGAACCGAGCACCATGCAAAAGTTTATCTAAAATATCTAACCTAAGACCAGAACACAGGCCCTATAAACAACTTGGGAACCTTAGTGTGATTATAATTATTTTTGTTATTGAAATTGGACAAAATGTAAAGAACATGTGGTAGATTAAATTTAGATAGATTAAATATTAAATTAAGCAACAATATGATTAGAAATGAATGAGACACTTGAAATTAACCATAGTATTTATCATATTATTCAGAATTAAAAATAACAATTACTTGTAGTTTGAAGTAAATAATAGTATATTAGGCAATCGAACCAAGAAGAAAACCAAGAGTCAAACCTAAAGGAAAAGCAGAGATCAATTCATGGAAAAAGCTGGGTAGGCAATAGGAAGGTTAGGAAGGTTGGCAATACTTCGCAAATGATTAAACAAACTGGACAGTACTGTATACATATAAACAAATCTGATTGAAAGCAGGTGACAATGATTAGTAATCAGGTGAAAAGGAACAGCACAACAATTTAGGATTTAACTGTATGTGAATTTGTGTCTGACACATAATAAGCAGGTAGATGACAAAAGAGTAGAGGGAGAAGCTGGACATGTGGCAATCATTAAATTGTAGAATTATTATAATAGTAATATATGAGTAGGCACAGATATTAGTTTAGACCTTGTTCTACACATTTGCATCTATAGTTCATCTGAAAGATAGAGTCTTATAACTAATGTCTTCTTTGAATATTCAAGTCATCTATAGTGTACTACACTAACTGATGGGGCCTTTTTCCCCCCAAGCTAAGCAATCTTAAAAACATGTGCCACACACTTGCGTTTAGAGTGTGACTATCAAGTGACTTTCAGATAAGAGCTGATCCAAGCTCATTTAAGTCAACATCCATGTCTGCTCTGAAATGTAAATGAACATGAGTAGCTTCCAAGAATAATATTTTCCCCCTTGTCCACTGCTTCTGCCCAGCAACTTCAGTGGAATAAATACATGCTTAATTTTGCCTGTGTAGCCAATGCATCTATTTGTCTTCATTATGTTTTGGAGGAGCTTAGATGAGAAACAAAATCCATTAATGATGTACTGGTGCCTCAGAGCCCTGGGGAACGCAAGGTTTGTCAAGTCAGCATAAGCAGTGCTGACTCGCAGGAACGTTTACCGAAGCTAATGTCTCTTTCCAAAGAGGTCGTGACTTGTAATGGGCTGCCAACCACAGAGCTGAGCATTACACTGCCACTGTTATTCAAGAGGCATTCTCCTGAAAGTTGCCACTGTGACCGAGGTTACTGGTGCTATACCTGAGCATTCTCTCTGCTTTTACCAACCCTAAGAACTACAGCATACTACTGCGCATCTCTGCTCTACTGCATGCAGCTCACACCTACCGTCTAAATAATGCAGTTACACTGAACAATATCATCTCAAAACAATTAATCCGGCAGTTCTCTGGAGCATTGTGCTCGCTATCCCTTCATCACACACTAATCAGTCATAATAATGATTCATCTCTTAATCACATATTAATTAAAAATGAAACAGACCTAAGTCTACTAAGCATTGCTAATCACATTGCCTGTGACTCACATTTGCCCAGATAGGTTTCTCATAACGTAGCACACTAGATTGATGATTGTGTGGTTGGAGACATCAGGAACTAAACTTGTGTTCATCTGTTGTACACACTACGAAAAGTAAGTTCAGATTTGTACTTAAAAGAGTACAAAGCTTGTTGCTGGGGCTGTACCTTATATTGAGGTACAAAAAAGTACCTTTCAGTGAAAGTCCTTTTTTTGTACCCATGGTTTTTGTGCCAGTAAAGATTATAAAAATTATAAACATTATTTTCAACTAAATATGGCTCAAAAACTTGATGACCCAAATATGTCTGGCTTTCAAATAAAACATGTGCAATTAAAATATGTATATTGTTTATTAGTGCAGTGATACAGAATACTGAATGTACCCTTTGGCTGGTTAAATGTTAGACATGTGTACTTATTGCTGTTAGGAATGACTCTGTACTTCAAAGGGAACAAATCTGACCCTGTAAAGACCAATATTGTACCTTTGAGGGGACAATTAGGAAGAGTGTACCTTTGAGTACAAAAAAGTACTCATATCGTACCTCTTTTTTTAGAGTGTAACAGTGTTCTTCTAAATATCGGTCCATCTAGCTTCCATTATCAGCTTCATCTTGTTCAGGGGTAAAATTGGTACAGTATCTGCCAATAATCAAAGGGGACATTGCAGGAATATTAATATATTACATAACTGCTCAAGATTGCTAGAAAGATGATCAGCGAGTTAACAGACTTTCCTATAAGAACTTTGACCCTTCACCAACAACAGCAATAAGAGAATTAGTGCTGACAAAACATGCATAAAATAACATTTGTTCACATTATAGCTGTCCAATGAAAAACATGCATGAAAAATGCACCAAAACAGGAACTTTAGAGGAAAAATATAAAACATACTTAATTTTAATGGATGTCAGTGTAAAATAGTTAATTTCAGGTAATTCAGGAGAAATTCTATTGGTCTTTTCATCAAGAAACTTTGAACCAGTGTAAGGGAGAGTTTGCATGCTCAAATGATGTAGTAAACTAAGAACCAACAAAATGAAGATCCTTGTTTTTCTTTTTTTATGAAAAATTCATGTTGCAAGCTCGAAAATACTTTTAAAAAGATCCACACAGCCCTAAAATCAGGTCTGTTTTACATTAAAGCCAAATATCAGATTAAAGTCACTTAAAACATGGCTGCTGACATCAATGTAGCATTAGTTTTTGAATATTCCATTTCAATAAACCTTATGCTTAAAGCAGCATTATGCAAGAATTGGTATGTTTTGTTCACAGCTAACCCTAAAGTTAGTAGTAGTAGGGGTGTAATTCATTTTTACACTACTGCCATACATACAAATCACAAATCACCCCTTTACAGACAGCTGTACATATGCATTTGATGACAAGCTGAGAGATGTAGAATCAACATCTGAACTGAAAGAAGCATGTTGACTTAGGCTACAGAATAGAATTACAGAATTTTATACAATTTTGCCCCTAGGTCTTGTGCAGCTTCATCAGAGATACAGTACATAAAGTGCAATTAGCAGTGTGCTAAGCCTGAGTACAACATGTCGGCACTATTTCCATGTTACAGATGAGTGGAGCATTAACATGATTTTCACTGTTTTTAAAGTTTTTATTTTAAAGGTAAAACACGTTACAAGTGCTATGTAATCCTGGTGTAAGTCAGACACCTTTTGTTGAAACATGGTTACATTATATCTACATTTAAATTATTTAAAATGCTCATTTTCTATAAGGACATTGTCTAACTGCTAAGATAAGTACTTTCTTGACCAGCTTTACAGAACAATAACATGTGTCTTCTGTGTTTTATATATTTTACATGTCAGGTTAATAAAGATTAATATAACTAGTTTATCTGCAAACATGTAAAACATTTAGTTTGAATACAATTTTGCCTTTTAAAACTTTGCATTTATCTCTCCACCAGTGGCTTTTAACAAATCTAGCAAAGCTATAATAAACAATGTCCCAGGTAGCAGACAATGTATTCATAATCATTTAGCATAATAGCTTTCTGTGGTGTAGCTTTTAGAGACATTAAACTCTTCAGATGCCTCTTCATGGCTCATTCATCCCCACTGTGAACCATTCTAACTCAAAGTTTGTCTAGTTTAACACATTTTTCCATCAAACCTCTCTGAATATGTTTGTTTACAACTGAGGCATTCATTATTCAGAATTTTTTGAAAGATTTGAGAATTCGCTCTTCAAGCCTTTCAAGCATAAAACAGAAAGTCTAGACTCCAAATAAATAATAATGAAGACATTTCTGATGAAACAGTTTACTGTGGGCTATTGCCGCCAGATTACATCTTAAAAATGCATTAATATTTTTTTTCCTCCGCTGCCGCCGCCGTACCTCTGCTGGACTCTTTGTAAGTGTAGTGTGGGCCTAATGGCTAGGAGAGGCTATTTCAGCATGGCGTCTGCACAGCGAGAGATTATCTGGGCTGTAAGAGGCTGCAGAGAGAGGGATTTTTACCTCTCCCTGTAGGATACAGCCTGCCTCGCCGCATAAAGAATGGAGCCGGCATAATGGGACGCGAAACAGTGACAAATGGCTTCTTTTACAGCCTCTGCTCTCATCCCTCTGACTTCACCTGTGCCCTTGACATGCATTTGTCCCAGACCACTGTTTACCACAGCTTGACTCACAGCAGCACAGCTCCTCCCTGCTTCTTCTTCCACACTGCAGGACGCTGCTTACTGGAGCAGTCGGTATTAATCTCGCACATTACTGAAGCAGCTCTATTGGAGGTAGTCACATAACATAACGTTTACAAACATGTATGTATTTCTGGACTTGTACGTGCATGAACAGCTAAAAAAAGAATAGAAGAACGGCAATATTTTGTCAATTTATGCTGAAACGAAACATTTGATTTCACTTCTATAGATGAATCAGTGTAAAATTATATTTCTATATATATATATTTATTTGTACATGATTAATACATGAGTTTTGTGTGGTTTTTGTATGGCTCTTTTGTTTTTTACATTCTTATTTTATACTATTAAAAAAAACAGTGATACTAAAGTAATGAATTACACTAATCTAGACATTTTTTTTTAGTAACAAGTAATCTAATGTTAGTATCAAATTAAAGTTACTTATCCAAGTCACTGTGCATTTATTTTTTGTCATTTGCCACTTAGCATGGATGCATTAAAATGATGGAAGAGAAAGCCATTTACAGTTCAATACGACAAAATGTGACAAAGTGCATTACGACAAATTCCTTCAAAAATGCAACATTTAATAAAAAAAAGTCCCACAGGTGGAGCGAAGCTTCCAGTAAAGTGAGTTTTGGCAAAACTGTTATGTGTTATGTTAAAATGGCAGGGGTGTAAGGGTGTGTGTGTGTGGAGGTTAGGGGGGTATTTTTGGCAGCTGCTGAAAGTAGTTAAAAAAGTAACTTGAAAGTAACTTAGGTATTTTTAAAATTAAGTAATCTATAAAGTTACACTTTAAATGAGTAATCAGTAATCAGATTACTTTTTCTAATCTGTAACTATGCCATCACTGTTAAAAATACAAACCACATGACCTTCTTGTTTTGCTCCAGAGCCCTGTTCCTATTTGTTTAAATCTGAGAATTGTGGGTAAGCAAGGATCTGGAAGGATACATCAGTTGCATCCTCAAAATCACTTCAAACACCAGCTGCATTTCTCGGCTATAAAAGAAGGGTGTCCTTCACATTGGAACAGCTGTCTTTGACATAGTGGCTGGGAAATGCAGCTCACTTTTCTGTAGCGAAAGCTTTAGAGACAGCAAGTATCACTACAGCTACTTTCATGCTGATTTTCTTATTAATGTTAATTAACATTAATAAGAAAGCTTCTAAGGAGCCTTCTAAGAACTGTATTAGGGTAAGTGTTAGGTTAAGTTAATTGTAATTTCTTTTTATAAATGTAGAGCAGATATAATATGGGGTTTTGTTTTTGTTTTAATTTGTTCTGAACCCTTGTTCTTTGTTCCTTTTAAAGCTAATAATAAAGTATATTGCATAATTTAGTGTGTATACAAGTGTATAGTTTGTTCAGTATTTTGTTAATAAGAATGTTTTAAGATGTTATTAAAAAAAAGGTCATTCAGTCCACATCAGCTTCTACCGATACATTTTCTGACACTTATTTGTTTTTCTGTTTATTTTGGTTTTTTATAACTGAGTGTTCTATTATTAATGACCAGCAGCACATCGAAATGAGAGAACAGCTAAATAATGCAACATATCAGACAAATGATAAAACAGGGCCACTAATCCTTGTTTATGAATGTGCAAATGTGTAACTGTGATATTATTTGGCCCAAATGTCACATTAAATCTGATAGTGTGTTTTATTACTCTGGATGTGAACACATTGCTTGAAATGATCTGAAATGAACGACCTTTTATTAGATACAATTTTTCATTCCGTCCACATGGAAACAGAGGACGAAACTTTATGCTTCCCAGTTGGGCTGCCCATACAGACCCCGCATGGGGACTTGCAGATGTATTCATGTATTAAATCTGGGGGTGTGTTTTATTACTCTGGCCCTAAACATATTGAACTGAATGACCTTTCAACTTTTCATTCCTTCCACCAGTGTGTTTATCTTTGCACCTAAAGCGATACCTTAAGATCGACTGAGGCTCAGGCTTTGGTCATTAGCATTAGGACAGCAGGGGTTCATTAAGGCTGTAGAGGCTTTACTAAGTCCAGCTCCTCATATATCCCTCCGCACACTAATCAGCCCTCCAGCCTGCTGCTGCTGACTCAGCTCAACTCCACAGGCACAAACCATTAATTATCATCCATCAACTCGCTTTCACACACCACTTTAGATCTCTCGCCAAATTTCAGCTGGTGTGCAGCCGAAGAATAAAGATGCTGCCTTTGTTATCATCAAATTAAGAATCAATGACTTAAAATCAGAAAAGTGCAAGAGCAACTGTTACAGAGAGACTACAAAAAATATCAGCAAATTAGGAGAGACAAAATGATACAAGTGAGAGGATATCTGTTATCACAGAAACATGTTGCCAACCCGCTTCCACTGGATTTATATATTTTTTGTGCTGTTGTAATTAATTGATAGTAGGTAAAGTTTATTTCTATAGCACATTTAAAATGACATAAGTTGCACAAAAGGGCTTTAGATTACAAAAATAAAAGAAAAAGAGGGAAAGGAAGGAAACATTACAAGAGCAGAGTTGTCACGCCTGTTACTTACATTGTAGTTCCAACCTCAACCATTTCCCCTCCCATGAATGGACATGATCCTCTCCAGAACTACAATTCCCAGCATGCATCAAACAATATAACGTGTTCGAACTCAGCCAATCGCATCTCTTTCTCACGATCATCATCTCTGGAATTCTAGAATAGTTTTCAGCTGTTAGTAATGTCCATGTATAATAAACATGTTTGTTTGTTTTTTTAAGCAAAGTATTGCCACTGTTAATCCAGCGACACACCATGCGTTCTCTTACTGTTTGTATTATCGTGTATTGACCCTTTTTTCTCTTGCTTGATTTCTAACTAGCCCTTTTGCATTGTTTGTGCTGTATTTTCTGTTTCTGTATTTTTGGGTCAGGTTTTCTCTTTTGTCTAATGATTTATGCTCTGATGTATTGGTTTATTCTCTTTTTGGATTTGATCACTGCCTGTATTACAACTAAGCTCTCCTTTTTTTCGCCCCTAGTATTAAAACCTCATCTACTTTTTAATGCAAACTTGTGATTTCAGTTTATATTGTGCAGTCTATATTGTTCAATCTATATCAGTCAGTCTGTGTTGGTCAGTCTGTACTGTCCAGCCTGTGTTGTTTAGTCTGTATCCTCCAGTTTGTATCATTCAGTCTATATTGCTCAGTCTGTATCGGTCAGTCTATATCGCTCAGTCTGTATCGTCCAGTCTGTATCATTCAGTCTATATCAGTCAGTCTGTATCGTCCAGTCTGTATCATTCAGTCTATATCAGTCAGTCTGTATCGGTCAGTCTGTATCGTTCAGTCTATATCGCTCAGTCTGTATCGTCCATTCTGTATCATTCAGTCTATATCAGTCAGTCTGTATCGATCAGTCTGTATCGGTCAGTCTGTATCACTCAGTCTATATCGCTCATTATGTATCACTCAGTCTGTATCGTCCAGTCTGTATCATTCAGTCTATATCGGTCAGTCTGTAGTGTCCAGTCTGTATCGGTCAGTCTGTATCATTCAGTCTATATCGCTCAGTCTGTATCGGTCAGTCTGTGTCGTTCAGTCTATATCGCTCAGTCTGTATCGCTCAGTCTGTATCGTTCAGTCTATATCGCTCAGTCTGTATCGCTCAGTCTGTATTGTTCAGTCTATAACCCTTAGTCTGTATCGCTCAGTCTTTATCGTCCAGTCTGTGTAATTCAGTCTATATCGGTCAGTCTTATCGTCCAGTCTGCATCATTCAGTCTATATCGGTCAGTCTGTATCGGTCAGTCTGTATCGTTCAGTCTATATTGCTCAGTCTATAGTCTATATCGCTCAGTCTATATCGTTCAGTCTATAGTCTATATCGTTTAGTCTGTATCGTTCAGCCTGTATCATTTTTTACACCATAAAACTCACAGTGCACAGACATCAGCACATAAATGAGAAATGCTGGCCAATATAATGTATTTTAAATTCTGACGTAAAAGTCAATAATGATAGAGCACTTCAGATATCAATTAGAAAACTGTTCCATAGGTCCAGGGAATCCTCAGGAGAAGCTGATCAGCAGATCTCAAGACTTGATGGTTTGTGTAGCTAAAATAGGTTGGTGATGTACTGTAAACAGAAGCTAGCCTGTTTAGGGCTTTTAACCCCTACACTAAAACATTAAACTTTCTTAATATTCTGATCAACTAAATTGAAAGCAAATGGAAGGAGTCAATTATTAAAGTATAATCATTAATGTGATTATATTTATTCCAACTGCTGCACTTAAGATCAGCTGTAGTTGTGCTAGTGAGGGCTGGCTGGTCCATAAAACTATTACAGTAGTTACAGTAATCCAAATGCTCAAATAAAAGCATGAACCTCTTTTTCACGGTTATTGGCCAACATAAATGGATTAATCTTGCAAATATATCTCACATGCACAATCTAACGTCTATGTCTTCTATTCTTTCTGCTGATTCGTCGTCCTGTCTGGGCTGTTGATGTTGCTGTAATGTTGCTGTAAGATTGATGTTGACTGGGTGTTCCTGCTGCCTGCCCTCCAGACCATCTCCACCATCTGCATGTGCCATTTACCCTTTGGTCAGGCCAGCATGCTCCACTCATTCCCCATGATCAGTCTGATAAGAGCCCTGCATAGACTCTTACTAAAACCATTACTAAAGCCATCACTGCTAACATAACTAATCACACTGAGTTCTTCTTTAAACATCAATTTAACACGGCAATCATAAATCTAATCTTCATTTCCCCGATAAGACCAACATTAAGCTCTGGATTCGCTTGTTCAATCTGAGCAATTTCGTGAAATATTACGCTCACATTTCTTTATTAGTTTTTCATACTGTGTATCCAACTGTGGAATGAGAAGCACCCAGCATCAGATGAGCTCAGAAAACTGCATTTCAAATTCTTCATAAAAAAAATTATAATCAAATAATTGAAGATGCTCTTTTTGTGGGAAGATGACTCAATTTCTGTAGTGTTTTTCATAATTCTGTTTTAATTACACATTTGCCACATGGGCTGCACAGAAACCATACATTAAAATATCTAGTTGTGCTCGCTGTTCGCTTGACATGACTTCAGTGATTCTCTAACATTAAACAAGAACACCTCAAATAAATCAGAGATTTTATGATGGCTGAAGTCAGCAGGTCCTAGCAGGTGCTAGGAGCAATTACGCAAACCATGATAAATCAAAGACATCTCATGAGAACGAGGAGGATAATGCATTAGACACCCATACAACAACCACTGCTAATTTAGAAACTGACGTCACTGCGAGAGTTAGAGTTACTTTTTCACCCAATTTATACACCCAACCCACTCTTTATGACTCCCCTTATCACTAGTAATGCTCAAACACCAGGAGGGTGAAGACTAGCACATGTGTCCTCCGATACATGTGAAGTCAGCCACTGCCTTTTTGGATGAAGCATTGGTGAGTAGCATCACAGCGCACTCTGTTCCAATACATCAGCTCACAGATGCCTTGAGCTGCTGACATCACCCTTTGGCATGATGTGTGGAGAAAGTGCCATCTTCCCATCTATGCCATCTACTAACCAATTGTGCTCTCTCAGGGCTCTGGTAGCCAATGACAAGCTCCATAAACGGGATTCGAACCAGCAATCTCCTGATCATAGTGGCAGTGCTTAGCCTTGAGTTATCTTATGAAGATCCTATACCACAGTGCATTGTGTGCTGTCAGATTCTCAACAACGAGAGCATGAAACCTTTACATCTAAAACAGCATTTGTGCACTAATCATGCACCCTTTTTCTATGGAAAGCTAAAGGTCTAAAGCGAAAATCTAAAATATGGATATAAAACAGCATCTCCAGGCCCAAGGCCCAAAACGCATCACACTTTAGTATGCAGACTGCAGAAGTTTAACTAATCAAAAACAGTTTTCAAATGACAATATTGTGCACAAGTGTGTGTATATTGTTGCTTTCTAATGAAAACCATGTATTTCCAATATAGCATTTTTTAGGAGAGAGATACCACTTTGCTAAATTCCAATGTAAGTCAAAGAAAAAGAGTTTACTTCAAGTCATTTTTGAGAATGGAGCTACTTGTTTTTCATTGGACAGCAATGATATGTCTATTTTTTAAAACCTTAAGTTTCAGGCTTTGGTTGGCACATGGTCTAAAGAAATTGAGAGCCTTTGAGTCTTGGTTTCTTTTTAAGGTTTCTTCCTGATCTAAGGGACTTCATGTAGTCTCTGTCGTCTCTGGCTTGTTCAACTGGGTCTCGCTTGAACACAGATCTCTATAAAGCTACTTTGTGATGATGTCTGTTGTTAAAAGTGCTACAAAAAATATAATCTTGATAAATTGATTTTAATAGTATCAGCCTGCTTTCCTTTCTTTATCTGTTCTAATCAAAGTCCTAAATCATGTTAGCATAAATTATTTAGGATTTTCTTCACCTGCACATCTTCCTGTTTAGTCTCTTCTTCAAAGAGCCATCACTTTTTAAATCAAGACTTCACATTTCTATCTTTAGCTTTTATTGCTTTAATGAATTCTCTGTAGCACAGTTTGACCCTGTACGTCACATAAAACAAAGTTTATAAAAGAATTAAGGGATTAATTAAGACTTTCCTGTCTGGAGTGATTAAATCCCAGGAAAGGAGGACGAATATTGTCTCCCTGCTCCTGCCACCGCTATTCTGCGATGTCTGTAGAACACTGAGGCAATCACAAATTTCTTTTCAAATCACAGCAGACAAAAACACTTAAAAAGTGTCTGTCAAGTGTGACTGCAATTCTGTTTCTTTTCAGAAAAGCTCACATGCAGCGATGCTTTCATCTTCCTGATGTCTGGACATCCACAGATTGATCAAAGCCACTGATTTCTCTTCTCTTATGAAGTCACCAGTCAATTCATTTCCTTTCTTCTCTACAACAACACGGTGCTTTACAGTCGTGATGTGGATCAAAGAGAAGATCTCTAAAGACCTTTTAGAGGACTTACTGAAATTATCTTCCAAATGCTCCCAGAGGTGTCCTCAAACTATCAGGGCAAACAATTCCTGAAGCCAGAGAACACTGCCGTGTGCATCATGTATTGACAGATGATATTGAAAGGCTCACAAAGAGCTTCAGCGGCTGAAATGCGTGACTGAGTGCTATCTGTTTATCAAGTAAAGAACAGGAATATGTCACCAAATTGCTGATCTCTACAAAGCAAAAAGCCTTTTATCATCTGAAGAGCAGTAATTCAGCAGCGCTGCGTGGTGTGTAAACCTTCACGTTCAGTTTGTTGCATCTTACTAGCTGAACTTAACAATGACTCCTCTGTACACTACACACATGTCCAAATGTTTGTGGACACCCCTTCTAATGAATGCTTTAAAATACTTTTTTTAAGTTACATTCACTGCTGACACAGATGTGTAAATCCATGCATACACAGAATTTGTATTTCTTGTAGAAAAGTACTTCAAATATAAAAAGAAAGACTCCCTGGTGCCCCAGCCAGCACTTTTGGCATATGTAAGAAAAGTTGGGGATGAGGTGGGGTGGTGATCAACCAACATCCTGACCTTACTAATGCTCTTGTCACTGAATGCAATCAAATCCTGGAGAGTAGAGACAGTTACACCAACAAAAGCAGGTTAAACTCTGTTCAATACTCTTGATTTTCAGAGGAAACAATGTATGAAGAGGTGCCCCAATAATTTTGTCCATATAGTGCATGTGAACTAATTGGACAATATGTTAACTGACCCAAATTACTCTAATTGTGTAAGCACACGTGAAGCAATTGTATTAGAGGAAACACAATGTCAACACACACTTATCAACCTACTTTTTCTAATGCAGATCATAGAAATTTTGCTAATCTACCACTAGTGTACAAAGTGTAAAATTGGCCATACAAAATATACACAAAAAATAAGAGACCACTTAAAAACTGAATTTCCAGTTTTACCAAATTGAAAACCTCTGGAATATAATCAAAAGGTAGATATATGATCAAAAGCCATCAAACCAAACTGAACTGCTTGAATTTTTGCACCAGGAGTGGCATAAAGTTATCCAAAAGCAGTGTGTAAGACTGGTGGAGGAGAACATGCCAAGCTGCATAAAAACTGTGATACAAAACCAGGGTGATTCCACCAAATATTGATTTCTAAACTCTAAACTTTAAGAATATGAACTTGTTTTCTTTACATTATTTGATGTCTGAAAGCTCAGTTTTTTTATTTCAGCCATTTCTCTTTTTCTGCAAACAAATGCTCTAAATGACAATATCTTTTTTTAAATTTGGGAGAAATGTTGTCCGTAGTTTATAGAATAAAACAGCATGTTCATTTTACTCAAACATATACCTATAAAAAGCAAAATCAGAAAAATTGATTCAGAAACTTAAGTGGTCTCCATATTTTTTTCCAGAGCTATATATATATTGTATTCTTTAAACGAAAACCCTTGCTGTCACACAACAACCTTGTATCTCCATATTGCTTAACTTTGTTTTTAGAATTTTATGCTAAATGGACCAATAGAAATGCTCTTCGATTATAAAAAAAACACTTAATCAAACATATCAAACACATATGAATAATATGGAGATCTTACATGCCTATTTTATTTTTAAGGTAAATGTATACATGTGTATATATTTAGAAAGCAAGCAATTAAATATCAAACTGTATTACATATATGTAATCAAGCATATAATTAATAACAATCTTATCATTTATATGAAGAAAATGTGCCCTTTGAAGTGTTCTATAAAGTTACTATTTTGGAGACACAGGGTTTTGTGAAACTGCACAAAGAAATGCAATTTCAAATAACTTTCTATATATTGCCATACATATATCAGATTTACATATGAGTACTATTACATTAGAATTCTATTCATTCTGTTTGATGAAGTTGAAGATGCTTAGTATAATTTAATAACTTAGCTTAATATTGCGTCTATCTGTGTCACAATTACGCAATAAAATAGGCTTTTCCTGACTTTCTTTGTGATTGATCAGTTTAATTCTGTGCCAGCAGAGCACGCAGTGCGTCATCTTGACATAGCAATGTACTGTAGGCTGCAGTAATTGACTGGTTTAATTCACAGCAAATGAAAAACTGTATTTTTCACAACATTTTTCAGTGAACGTGATGACTGTGAGAACTGTCTGCATCCAGAATCTACTGCGCTCCACTGTGTGGACAGCCTGGGAAGATAGTATCAGAAAGAAACTCTGCGAGTATCTGTGCCTATGGATGTTTCCTGTTACTGAAACTAAAGATACTGTAGACATCTTTGCACGGAATTTGTTTCTTTTAAAGCCATCCAAAATATGCACCAAAGATCCACAAACAATTTTCTACAACAGTCATATTTATCAAAGCTGTGTTTGAATGTGTCACTTTGCCAAAGAATTGTGCGAGCAAACTCTGGGCTTGTTTGTCTTTAATCTCCGCTGAATGATTGGGTGTGAAATGAGGGAGTTTTTTTTTTTTTCAGCGAGGATGAAAACCCTCGCATAATCCAAGCAAGTATCTTTTATTTGTTCAACAAGCAGGAAACTGACAGTCTTTCCTCAATAAGCTGATATCGTTTTACCATAGCAAATCTTCTGAGAGAAAATGTTAATGTTTCCTTCTCTTCCAAATAATTTCATACTTACCAAAGCATTAGATTTCAACAACATTTTAATCATGTTTTCCCCTCAGCTAGAGACATTTCTGCTTCTTGTTGATGTGTGAAAGCTTGCTGCTTTGGAAGTCAAATCACTCAAATTTGACCTCAGAATAACCTTTACCTAAAATCCTCGCCTCTTTCTGCGTACTGATTATAAACAGGCTGGGGACTGAACTCAAACACCCTCACCAGCCTTCAGCTGTTTTGTGTACTCTTTACTTTCACTCCTTTAAATTGTTACCTGAAGGTTTTTGGTCCAGTCATGGTGCTCAGGAGTCATGCGGGTAATTTTTCTTATATATTGAAAGAACTCTGTCAACATTCAGTCTTTAAATTTACCAACTTAACTTTGACAAATTAGAAGTAGAGTGGATCAGGGATCTGTGGCCACAGATACAAAAGTAATATCTCAGGGTTATTCCTTCTAATGGTCTCTAATGGTTTTGCCCATGACCCAAATTGCAAATTTAAATAGATAATTATGACATTACCAGTTTTGTTAGTCCTAAAGATACACCCTTTGTTTGTTCTTTGCAGAAAACCTTAAAAAAAGCATATACAAACTGCAGTGCTTTAAAGAAACATATTCAACACAGCAGAGCTTTACAGTGCCCTTCTAATGCTCTTAAAGGAACAATGAGTACTAAATGAGAACAAATAAGACAAAAGGCTACAGAAAAGTTTAATTTCCAAATCCTGGAGACAGCTGCATGCCCCACCCGCACATCCACAGGCGCTAAGCTCACATAGGTTGCCAGATTGAAACACAGTGGCAAGTAACAAAGAGTTATACTCTGTAAGCTGATCAGCGAACATATACACTTGCAGTCTTTTTATTGCTTGCACATTATGAACAATTTTTTTACACTGAAAGTGTGCTGTAAAGTTGGAGACAATTGGTTTTTAATATAAGTATATAAAGTATGGTGAATACATGTTAGTTATAATGAATGAAAGCAGTTTTGGTATTGCCTATACGCAATAGCATTTATGTCTGTTTATGGTGGCCTTATGTAAAATTGACATACTAGTACATCTCCAAAAATTTGAATATCATTGGAAAAAAGTTACTTTATTTCAGTAATTCAGTTCAATTCAATGTGAAACTCGTATATTATATAGATGTATTACACACAGAGTGATCTATTTTGAGTGTTTATTTCTTTTAATGTTGATAATTATGACTTACAGCCAGTGGAAACCCAAAAAAACAGCAGATGACATGTCTCTCCAAACCATCACTGTTTGTGGAAACTTCACACTAGACCTCAAGCAGTTTGGACTGTGTGTCTCTCCACTCTTCCTCCAAATTCTGCTCCCTTGATTTAAAAATGAAATGTAAAATTTACTGATGATCAGTGATGGTTTGGAGAGACATGTCATCTGCTGATGTTGATCCACTGTGTTTTATTATAAAGTCTAAAGTCAGTGCAGTTTTGTTTTCCCACAAAATCTTACAGCACTTCATGCTTCCCTCTGCTGACAACTTTTATAGGGATGCGGATTTCATTTTTCAGCAGGACTTGGCACGCTGCCCACACTGCCAAAAGTACCAATTGGTCTTATATAATATTCTAATCTTCTGAGACACTGATGTTTGTTTGTTTTTTGGCTGTAAGCCATAATCAACAACAGTAAAAGAAATAAACGCTTAAAATGGATCACTCTGTGTGTAATACATCTATATAATATATACATTTCACATTTTGAACTAATTTACTGAAATAAAGTATTTATTTTTATTTTAGATAAACTAGTATATAATGTTAACACTTTCTTAGTACATGTTCACTTTAGAATAATATTGTGTCAAGGGACCGATAGAAAAGCTTTTTTTTTAACATAGATTTCCATTGCCAATTAAAGCAGTCAAAGCTTGTTCTTTTTCTACATAGTTTACATTTTTGGAGATGAGGATTACTACTATTATTATTATTAATATTACTGCACATAGTTTAACAGTGACTCTGGCACTCAGTGAAGAGTCCTGGCTCAGTACTGCCACCACTATTAGCTTTATCTAACAGCGGACTGAAATCACAGCCAGTAAGGTACAGTATCTAAGTCTTCCAGATGGCCTGGAGTGACAGTGAAGCTTTAAGAGTGACTGGTCCCACCTACGGTACGTCAGAATGAGACAGACTGATTGATTTTGCTGTCAGTTCCTAATTATGTTGGTGATTAATCAGTTGTGTCATGGATTTAGTCCAATTCCTATAGACCTAAACGCTGACAGAACTAGACTGGCTAGAAAGAATGTTCTAATGGATGCTTCCAGAGTGAGTCCCTTCTATTTCTTACCACAACTTTACAATTAAATAAAAATATGGTAACACTTCCTATGAACTCTGCATTCATAATGTATTATAAATGAATTTATAATGCATCATATGACATGCATAATACCATATAATGACTGTAATAAGTCTGCACAATAACTCATAAGTACTTAAAGTGACATTAATAACACACTATAAACTACAAGTATAAGGGTTTATAAAGAAAGGGCTTGTAATACCTTATAATATCTGTTCATAAGAACATTGTACAATGTAGTGTTGTAATGCACTATAACACATATTAAGCTTTTATACAAGTGCGTAACACATTATAAAGCCTTATATACAGTCATTACTGACTTTAGTTGACGTGAATTTTCATATGCTTTTAAACATGAAGTACATTTTATCATGCCTTACTATAATGTCTTGACAGTAATGACAAGCCAATGTATATAAGGCTTTATAATGTGTTACGCACTTATGTAAAAGCTTAATTTGAGAAATCATAGCTGCATATTATAATGCATTATACTAAAATATACCAAATCTGTGTTATAGTGCATTACAACATTACATTGTAAAATGTTCTTATGAACACATATTATAAGGCATTATAAGCATTTTCTTTATACCCTTTTACCCTTATGATTGTAGTTTTATTGTGTTATGAATGCGTTATGAATAAGTTATTATATAGGCGTATTACAGTCATTATAAAGTATTATGCATGTCATATAATGCATTATAAATGCATTTATAATACATTATGAATACAGGGTTCATAGGAAGTGTTACCAAAATATTACTACAATACTCAAACATGGTCAGAACACAAGATACTGGACAGGTACATTATTGGCCATTACTGTACCAATACTGTAAAACACAAGTCAAACGCTACTACATGAGCCTTACTGTCCAATTAGGCTAAGTATCTAGGTTTAAGACAAAAAAAGGTGTAAATAAATTGATCATAAAGTGTTACGTGAGGGGACAGCTTAGAAATGTCCACACTTGTATAAGTTGTGAGGTGTTATCTTGTGAGTGATTCTGGACACTGGCCAGCATGCTCATGTCAAGGCCATGTGAATGATCAGAGTCTGGTAGTGGGGGTCAGATAGATGGTTTCTGACCTACAGTTTAACATGTGTACTGTCCATACACTAACTGACAAAGATCACATCCACATTTAATCCAGGAGACCCCATATGCATATACCATAGCTCAATGCAGTGTTATTTACCTTCACTGGCATATGGCAGAAGTTCATGTCCCATGACATTTGGCATGTCAATGTAAAATAGCCTCTAGTCAGAAAAAATACTTTGAATACCTAGAATGTGGTGCATGTGGTGAACCACATAAATACACTGTAGAAAATGATTAATTTACACGGTTGATGCTTGATGAATAAGGTACAACTAAATAGCCAGAGATACAGCCATATTATAAATGGCTAGAAGCAGCTTGGTGGCCAAACTAATTTAAATAAAGTTAACACTTTTTTTGCTGCTCTCGACAAAACACATCCTGTTATGCACTGAAAGATTAAAATGTGAACTGACAAGTTAAAACACTGTCAAAAACTTAAGTATATCAACTTTTTATAACTAAAAATTTAACAAAACAAATTATACCTTTTATCAAAAACTCAATGTGTGATTTCTTAATAGCGTAAAAAGGCACCGAATGTAATATTTATGTCATAACAATGGAAGCACATGTCAGCGGTAGGAGACAAGTGATATTTTGATGTCTGAAAAAGGGCAGAATTGAATTATGTATTATGTACAATTTAACAATGTTTATTACTGTTGTACTGTCATACTGTTAATTATGACCCTTATTGAAAAGTGTTCCTATATTATTTATGATTTATTATTAGAAGGAGGGGTTACACTTAGGAATGCAGTGACTGATAGTCTTGTCTGGAAGAGACTGGTGATCTGTACTGTGTCTTTGTGTTTATTACATGGCATAATAATTTACTGCTGAAATATTACCCTTATTATAGAAACACCTGCTTCGCTTCTTTTTGAATTCTGTATATCTCAGTACTGGTCATCATTAAAGCTTTAATTTAAAACACATTATATCTTGACATATTTAAACAAAATTAAATCTAATTGTTAATATGGTAAAAATAGCCCCAATTGAAGCATCAACCAAATGCACTTTTAGAGAGATATGGTGGAGTGTCTCATCTGTGGGAGTTTATAAATGTATGTATTACAGTCTCTGTTTGCTCATTACTAAAAAAAATCTAATTAAATACAGAATGTAAAACAGCTTTGGGGTCTTCTGGCTGATAAAGTTTATTTTCCACTTTACTTGTTATTATAATTAAATTCAATGCCATTTCAGTTTCATAATGCCTCTGGCAATAATGATTTCATAACCACCCTTTATGCCCGTGGCGAGAAGCAGGGAGGACGCATATTTTTGCTTTATTTTTATGCAGTGGCATTCTCCGTCGTGGGCTATTGCCTGATAAAATGAAAACTAGGTTTGTGCACTGAGGGCAGTTTGTTGCCTTAGCTTTGGTGGATTTTCTCTGTGTTGTTTCATGAATTATATGTAGTGGGGTTTAATTTGAATGGATCTGATATTTTACAATCCATTTTTAGACTCTGAAAGCTTGGTTTGACTTTGTCTCCAGAGAACTACCACTACATGATTGTTTGTGCAACCTTATGAAATGTTTGTTATATAGAAAATATGTGCTTAAAATACAAGCTGCTAGGTATTGTAAACAGAGGCAAAACTCCCCTGAGCCATCACACTATTTTTATAATGACCAGCTGGTTACTGCAGCAGCAAACTGCAAGGGTTCCAGTCCAAAGCACAGACCATTCCCCCCACGTCCATATCCAATTACCATAGAAAGTGGCTCCTTAGCCCCTGTTTTCATGATCATGTGAGATCATATTAGGGTGTACTGCTATATTAGAGCACTAGTCAGGCTTTTCTTTACTTTCTGCAGTGATATCAGAAGAGAAAGAGGAAATTCATAGCCAGTGAGGCACAAAATACGGGATTTTTGAAAAAGTTTAGGGATATCACTTTTTTCCTGACTAGACGGATCCCACCCACAGCAGGGTTTGAAGCGGGCTGGTCCCTATAGGAAAGTCTGTTCACTCGGCAGCCATCTTTAAAACATAACATGGGCAGCTATTTACAGTCACACAAGACCAGGCTCTGATCTTAATGAATGGAATAAGACCAAAATGCTCTAAACTGAAGTTCAGATTAGCATTATATACAGTATATATATATATATATATATATATATATATATATATATATATATATATATATATATATATATATATATATATATATATGTTAGATTAACCAATGCATCTGAAAACAATTCATGAATTGTTTGTAGCATTTGGCTTTAGTACTGCACAAAACATTTTTTTTAGCAGATTTGCACACACAATTCTTTACACAAAGGAGGGCTTTGCCAGAGAGGTTATACTTGCTTACAGTTATGAATAAAGTCCCACTCTTCAGCAAAAAGAGCCAATCAGCTTGCTGGCTATGCTGTCTATGGAACTGCAAGCACAGTTGCCAAATAAAATCAGAATAAAATCATATGTCTGCGCATTATTGATTATCCAAACACTACCAACTACTCTTTAGGTTTTCATTAGACTTAATCAGTGATTTAGAGATTCATAGAGATCAGAGCCTGGTCTTATGTGACTGATTTAATGATGTCTAATGATCAGACTTGCCAATAAGGTGTTTTGTCTTTCCTGACCAGCATAATAACACCGTCAACTCTCCTATATACTTGCAGCATAACAAATAAGCAGTTTGGCTCTTGCAGTTAAAGAGTGGAACTTTATGTGAAGATATGCTATGCTAATATTAATATCCATTAATTTTTCAACCAGTAACTGGTCTACTCATTCCTAAAACATAGCTGCTGCTCTGTACTAATATAACTTTAAGCACTGACCCACAGTACATCAAAAAATGTTTGAATAATTGATTGATTCAAATATGTATAGATTTTTTAAAAGAAATACAGAAATATACCTTCTGAAATATTGGGCATTAATATGGAGTTTGCTCTCATCTTTGATGCAGTAACAATATCTTTGAGAATTCTCTTCTTGTAAGACATTACACCACATGTTGAAACACTGCTGTGAGGATCTGATTGCATTTAGTCACAAAAGCTTTAGTAGCAGTGGTATGTCTTGGTTAGTTGGTTATTTCTGGAGCCAAACGCCAATTTAACATCTCAATTGCAACATTCAACTGCTGCACAATGTATAAAGATATTTATATACCCCCAGCTGGTGTTCGGCGTTGTACATGGTGACCACTGGTTCATGCTTGATTGTTCCAAAGCGTCCCCTACCATTGGAAGTACTATTTTATGGAGATGTGTGTAAAACAATCCAATGATGAGAAGGGACGTCTGGTGTCAAAGGTAGTCAAAAAGAGAGAGAGAAAGAGAGACTAAGCTAGATTTAGATTAAGAGAGCGAAAGTAAGAGCGAGAGAGAGAGAGAGAATATGGTGAGAGTGTGAGAGCTTGCTTCAGAGGGATGAAGAAAAGAGAGGGAGAGAGAGCAACAGAGCTTATGTCGTCTTCAGTGGGCAAACTCTTCAGAAAGAAGTCCCAGAGATAAAAAGCAGAGTTACCGTCGCCTGGGGAGAATCCAGCGGTTCCAGTGGAGATGAGCGCTCCCGTCTGTGCCTTCCCTTCAAAGGTCATCCACCACACAGCTGCGTAATGAACAGAGAGACAGGAGAGAGAGATAAAAGCCAAGCCACAGCCAGCGGATTCAATTAGGAGCAGGGTGGAACAGAAGCGAATGTGATGATTAATAAAGTCTTCATTATTTCAGTTTTGAATTTACTAGAGGCAGACAAGACTCGCCAATTTCTGTTCTCCTTTGTCCTCATCTCTTTATGTTTGTGCTCAGTGATGCAGATCGGCGTTCAAAGACAGAAATTACAAGTTTATAGGGCCGTGGACAGAAACTGACGGAAGAGCGTGGCTATAGGCATAGAGTTTTTTTTTTTTTTTTTTTTTTTTTTTTTTTACATAGAGTTTCTTCAGCTTTAGCTGTACTCAGTACCCATCTGTACCCCAGGCTGTACTTAGGTGCTTAATAAAGATGATCAAAAAAAATGATCAGTTTCTCTGATTTTGCTATTTAAGAAAACAGATAAATTGTTAAAATAAAAAAAGATGCAGTGCTTTCATTCCTCAAATAATGCAAAAAAACAACAACTTTAAATTCATTTAGAAACAATTTAGAATCAATATTTGGTGGAAAAACCCTGATGTTTGGCATGGTCCCGGCATGCTCTCCACCAGTCTTTCGCACTGCTTTTGGGTGACTTTATAACCCTCCTGCCACAAACATTCAGGCAGTTCAGCTTGGTTTAATAGCTTGTGATTATTCATCCTCCTCTTGATTATAATCAACAGTCAGAGACAGAGATAGAAAATAAAGTCCAAAATATTTTTATATTAAAATAAAATATAAACAGAGCAAAAAACAAGAGGAAAAGGATGATACACAATAATACTTTACAAAAACTGATACCAGCTTACAGGTTTTTTTTAACTACAGTCTGTATGTTTTGGGAATTTTGAGATTTGGCGATCTCTCTCATCGTAATTATTAACAGGTGAAACTAATTAGAATTCTGGGAATGGTGAGCGTTTATGGTATGGTTTCTCTGGTGTTGAACCTGCTTGTTATTACTATCCCTGCACCATCTCATTTATTTAATAAAGTCTGTTATTTGTATCCGCACTTGTCTGGTTCCTGTCTGGCTCTGACAGAATGATGGACATGTGGATCGAGGGACACAACAGATTAATTCTGAAGACTGTAGTTACATTACATTACATTACATTTGGCAGATGCTTTTGTCCAAAGCGACTTACAATAGTGAATTGCTGGAGAGGAGTTGATCCACAGTGGAATATGTTATAAAAGGCATTACCACCCATAGTGGACAGCACAGTGGGGCCTTCTTTAGCACTAACTATGGTTAATGTCATAGCACAAGAATTATTATTGTGTAGTTCATCCTATTTATATGCCCAATCCTTTATATGTGTATATATGGTCGCATATTAGATTTCCACATGGCCACCCACACACACAAACACACACACACAGACCACCTCACACACACACACACACACACACACACACACACACACACACACTCACACATCATAAACCTGAAAGAGGAAAAGAAATGTCAGCAGTTTTGCTCAAAATAAGTTACTTGGGCCCACTGCAGGATTTTTTATGTGTGTATCAGCAAAGGAATACAAAATGTAAAGTTTTGCCCTTATGTGGTTGTGAACACTCAAACACACACATAAGTGATACTGAGTGAAAAAAAGAATTTCACAAAAAATATATATTTTTTACATTACTGTAGTGAAAGTCTAACTATCCCTATGATCAGTACTGCCAGCAGCACAAAGACACGAGCACTGTTTACTGTAAACCATGGTCTTCCAGTTGTTTGTACTTTTGTTGTTTTTAGGCCAAACCCAGAAACGGCTCCTGCTGCAGATAATCGCAGCTCATGCATCACAGGACAACCCTCAGCTACTCGGCCCGTAGAGCTGTCCACACACATAAACCGCAGCGTTCTGCCTCACACAAATTCATTTCACTGCGTTTCTCCCTGCCTGCCCGGCTCTGCTGTTCTGTTTGGACGCATTTGAATGGTACAAATAGGAGCAGCAGGGGTTCTTTTCCTGTTTAACTTCTGAAACCAATGGAAAAGTGCTTCTCAGAACTCTTTCATGAAGAGCTGCATCAGGGATGTCTGAAATTTTCTGTTTATTGTGAACACTCTTAAAAATAAAGCTGCCACTTTGTAGTTCTGCTCAAAATCTCAACAGTACATTTTGTTTCCTATATAGGTCACTATAAAACAGCCGAAATGCATTGCTAAATGTAGTGTACAGATGATGTACGCTAGCATTTCCAATGTTTACCATCATGTAGTACTGATGTTGGTGTTGAGTCAGACTTCTTCAGAGCAACTTAAACAAAGATGTTTGGTGTCTGGTCATTCCCTAATCAGTTAACTATACAGCAAATGCAGATGATTAGATAATTGTTAGAGAGTATCCAGGAGGAGCTTTAGTTAAAACTATTTTGGTTGGTTCTTAATTGTTAACCCCTTAAAATGCCTTGTATAAATGCCCGTATACAGCTAAAGGTCTAGGTGATTAAAAATATATTTTTTTCTGCAGTAAAATAATAATACATTTTTATTTTTATAGTGCTTTTCAGGAAACTCAAAGATGCTTTACATTGCATAAAAAAACAATATAAAAATACATATTAAAATAATCATCATCATCATCATCAACAACATCATCAATACTATACAGTAGAAATCAATATAGCAAAACAATTAAAAAATTAAAATTTCATAAGTTAAAAACAGAAGAAGAAAAGGAGAAGAGAGGAAAAAGGAGAGGCACATAGAAATGTTGCATCATGCGTTGAAAGCAGATCTGAAAAGATGAGTTTTGAGGAGAGATATACAGGCTACAGGTCTAGGTGATATTTTTTTTTCTGCAATAAAATAAGTTATTTACATTCTGAAAATGTGAGGGTTTGAAATCTCCTACAGGACACTTGGAGAAGCTGGCTGTTCTTCACTCTCTACTCCACTTAATAAATCCAGATCAGTAACAGGAATCCAAAATCTGCATGTTTGAAAATAGATAATGAAACCATAATAAAACATAAGGTTTGGAGGACATGAACTGTTTTGTTTGTATTTAGGAAAATATTGATTATTGTAATATTTTCTATTGCAAACACAATTATGCTTTTCAGTAAATGTTCCTTATCAATCATGAAGCTTTTTTATGTAATACTTGAATCGAAATCTTCCAGATTTAGTGGTGTAATGTTAGGCAGACCACTGACAAAAATCCCGGCCTGTCAAGGGGTGAAGTTAAAGTGGTTGGATCCTAAGAGTTCTCTGGGACTCTGTGTTCTAATGCAAGAAATAAATATGGCCTAGATAGCTATACTGACTCAACTGGAAATACTGGATGGAGCATCATCATTCCAGAGAACACAGTTCCACTGCTTCACAATACTGGTGGGTGTATACCCACTGTAACCAACACCTGCCTTTAAGCATGTAGACAATATGTTCATGTTTATCTGCTCCGGAGTGTCCTGTTCCAAACCAAGGCCTACACATTCATCTACACTGAGAACTAGTTTCAGTCAGTTTGACCAGATAATCTGTAGAAAATCTACAGAGTATAAAATGTAGGCCCACTGCTTTAACAAACTAAGAACCTTTTCCTTTAAGTAGCAGATCTCCTGCTTGGTTTAACACAAAGTAAACTCATGTCTCATAGAGATTTAAAGAACAAAGCCAAGAAGGCCTAACTTTCCTTAGTCACTTAATCACCCACATCCAATTAACATCTCATTAAGAACCACTGTGGTTTAGTTTTTCATCCCTGATCGTTACACAGCATGGTTCTTTCTTTTTCCTAAGTTTTAATTCCATAAATCTGACTGTGAGAGAAGAAACAGCTGATGTGGAGATCTGAGAAAAAGTGTTCTTGTCACATGAGATTGGTGTTCGAAACATCTTTTAACTAAAAGCCAGGAGGAAAAGCATCAGTCACTTTGCAGCAAACAACAGCTTTTACAGGACATATAAAAATATTCAGTGTTACACCTTCCAGGCAGGAAGACTGACAGCCAGTATTTGTTACCAAGAGCCCATCTAAGCCGCCAACTGCTAAAGGTCAGGGTTTGTTATTGGAGAAAAAAGGAAAACAACAATCTGATTCAGAACTAGCCTAAGGACAAGGCTGTGCATTACGCTGTGTGATCTTCTACAGATGGTGACACCCACATTAATTATAGCCTGGTGTTTCCAGCGCCTCTGCTGACATACTTTGATTTTCTTTATTATTTTGCCGGGTTTTTTTTTTTTTCCATTTTTGCTACTGACAGTCAGCTCATTTCTTTGTTCACAAGACTAACACAGTTAAAAGTCATCTTTAAAACTGGTTTAATGCATTTATTTATTTAATCAAATGTAGGAGTAATGTTGAATATACAGACTTTAAACTATTTTAATATCAAATGTTTGATGAAAACTAATTTTGCATTCATTACAAACCTAACTAAACCTAGATAGCCCTTCAATGACCATTAAACAGTCCTCAACATGCATCTATATTACACACATTTTTGTGCTTCTTGTCATACAAGGCATTATCACCCACAGTGCACAGTGCAGTGGATGTTAATGATCTTGACCAGCAGCATCTGGCTAAATTGGTCCATACGAACAGACAGATGACTCTGGCAGATATCACATCCACATTCATTGCAGTAGCTCCACATGCATATTCTGCAGATCAGTGCAGCATTTTTTTGTCAAAATCATGGTACACAATACTAGTTCCTACCCCATGGCATTTGGCATGCTCGTGTAATATAGATATAAACTTTTAACCAGGTTAAAAACATTTATACAGTTCTTCACATGTTCACATCTCTATTGCAAACTTACACAAAAGTCGTTCTTCTACAGCATAGATCAAACAACCCTTAGAAACACCTTTATTTTGTGTTGTATGGTAATAATTGGTAATTAAATGGTATTATTAACATTAATAAGTATACATTACCATAGAGTTTAAAATTCTCTCCCCTAGCCTGAGCCTGATTCGATGGGGTATGGTCGGGCTCAAGAAAAAGGTCTGTTTTTAATGCTATTTTTATTTTATAAAAGCTGTGGCGTGATAATCACAATATAGCAAAGTAACACATAAAACAGCATTTAAAAAAAGGTTATAATTTTATAAACATTTTTTTAAATAATAGGTTTATGCTTCTTCAGTGTTGCAATGTTAATTAACATCATTCTGAACAGATTTAGTTTATTCAAACAGCCCAAAATGTTTTTTAAAAAGCAGTTTTTACACTTTAAATACTAAAAAAGTGTCGAGTTTAAATCAGGCTTGGGCTCATAATGACAGTTTATGGGGACGGGTCGGGTCATATTATATTATCATATTCTGTTGATGAAAGTTCTCTTAACTCCCTAAGGGAAGTTCTTCATTAAAAGTGATTGTTACTGCTATAGGTACAGCAGGCCTATAATATGTAGTATAAGAGTGCACAGCTCACTTATCTTCTCTCTAAGGAGCTTCTCAAGGCTACCTAAATCTCCCAGGACCCCCATGGCTTTTATTTATCACCACGCTTACTTTTCAGATCATTCCAGCTGAGTCTTGAAGACGTACAGTAATTATATGTTAATGTTGGCTGAAATAAAAGAAACTCCTCATGCCCTTGGAGAGCTGAGTGCAGTGTGCTTTAGGATCAAAAGGGAGCGTATCACTGCAATCCACAGAGACCTTGGGAACTCTGCAGTGACTTTGGGGTTTCTTTACTCTCTCAATTCAGTCAGTCTGGCCCTGTGGGACCCAGAGGAAGTGGAAGTTAGCTTTCGGCACCAGGCCTGCGCTGAGATCGCTGTTTACAGCCTCCGAATGAGAGCCAAGCGAAGCCCTCCATTCCAAATTGTACATCTGTCAAATCATTTTAGCTATCCAAAAAATAAAGCCTTAAAGTAATATATTCCAGGTCCAAACCTGCAGAGCTATCTTTGGAAATTATGATGTAAATCCTGCTAGAAAATGGATTTCTTTGGTTGCTTATATGAAAAATAAAACGCTCAGTATTGAGTGAAGAAGAAAAACAGTGATATTTGTGTGCGTGCTACAGTGTATAAATTGAACTCCTCTTGGAACATTCCCTTTCATCTCCAGGGACTTAAACCAATCAGGCTCTGAAAAATTGCCTTTCAATCTTTCCATTTCTTTTACTTTCTCTTCTAATGAAAATGTATTGGAATATGAATCCACAGCTAAAGAGCACATGTCCCCTGATAGAGGAAATTCTTGTGAAATTAATTCGCCTTTTATCTTGGATTTAATGGTCATATCAGAGCAGGATTAAAGAGCTTTGCTTTTGATCTACAGAAGGTAAAGAGCCCTAGGTCTGCAAATAGATGGCTCAATGATCTTCTCCACATCCTCACTCTGATACACAATGATTAGTTGGAGACATAAGCTGATATAATGGCTGCTATATATATGTGCATCCCGTATTTACTCATAACTGATACAGACATCCCCAGCAATATCAAGCAGTTCATAGCTGACATCACCGCAACAGTTACACTGCCGCATTTGTTCTCATGCCGTCTTGTCTTTTGTCTCGACAGAATCTCGCAGGACCCGCAGCATGTTGGAAACCATTCCGCTGCAGCTTATAGGACGTTAGCAGACGTCAGCCCCGCTCCCTGATGGACTTATCAAAGTCAGGAGGTGATGGATGCTGCCTTTGACTGGGCATATTAGCAGCCAGCTATGTCAGCATTACAATGTTCAGGAGGCACTTGCAAGCATATATCACGTGGGGAGCACAATCAGTGCTAGACAATATTGATGGATGAAGGCATGAATCACGTTTACACGCTGCAGACTTGCCACACCTTTAGTGCTGGACCTGCAAGAAAGGCTGTATTTCACACAGAGCAGCCCACTGCCTCTCTAAGCTGACTCCCACTGCTCTGTGCTGGGGCTAAAATGGTCTGATCGATTGCACATTTTAACCAAAATATGATATATGTTTCAGAGTGCAGGTTATTATATAAGGAAATATTTAAACAATAACTAATACATTTCATATAAACAAACAAAGGACTATATAGAAACATGAACCTACTGGCACCATGCCTACAGCCAGCATGGCCCACAGAGGTATAAATCCACTGGCAATGAGCTGTGGAGCAGAGAAACTAGACTGTCCTCTGGAATGATGTAGCTTCATTCTACTTTTGAGATGAGTTGGGGAGTTGGGCATTGCAAAGCAATGTAAATTATTGGATGGTACATTCTGTTTCTGAAGTTTTGTGGGCATTACTACCCACAATGAGCAGGGCAGTAAGTGGTAATGATTGTGACCAGTGGTCTCTGGCCAGAACTGTCCATAGAAACAATCAAGGGTCCCATTGTCCATAAAAACAATCAAGGGTCCCACTGTAAGATTTTTTTTGTGGACAATATATCATCTCAGAAATAATTGTGAAAAACAATATTATTATCATTTTAAGATTATTAAATGATAATGATAATAGACAAACATAACAAAGCAATTATACCCTCATAATATACATAAGACAACTAAATGTAATTAATTGTAGACCAGGAAATATAGAGTATACTTATTCCTTCACCTGCTGCAGTAAACACAGTGTGTATGGAGTCGCAGTTTTTGAAGCATTGGTGATGGCAGGTCTGGCTAAAATACTGTTCAATGTTATATATGTGAACCAACATACAAATAAACATAATGGACGCTATTATGATTATCAAATATTAAATATTATTGTACGATAAGTCAATAATGTAATTAATTGACAGGCCTAATCTGATATGCATATTCCAGTCCAGCACTCTGTAGCTTCTATGGCAAATCTTAGGTGAAATGATACTATTTCCTATCCCATGACTTTGGGAATGTCACTGTTTTAAAATATAGGAATATGTCTAAATTTAGAGTAGTAAGAGTAAATGAAATGCTTTTTCAGTGTCAATAAGAAAAGAAAAGTTTTCAGTGGGCTCAGTTTGTTTTTTCGAAATTGAGGCCAATGTACTGTCGACAGAAGACCGGCTTTATGAAACTGAAATATATAAAAGAGGCGAAAATAGTGTGGAGCCACGTCCTAAGGAATAAACATCAGGGGATGTAATGTTCCTCCTCTGAATTCCTTAGTCAGCTCCTTCCTTTCTTACCATGGGACCACGGCACTTCTTTTTATTTCTTGTAATAAATGTTTCAGAGCCCTCCTCTCTCCTTTGTATAAATATTTTAGTGATACATTCAGAATCAGGCAACTCCTTGCTTGTTCATTTTTAATTCCAGTACACCAATCAGCCGGAGAAATGTATATTACATGGATGTAGCTGCTGCAGAGAGGAGGGCTGCACCTCTGTGAGCTGTGAGGTCAACTTCCCTCTCCAGAACTGACTCCATAATCTCATTTACTCCTGCAAACATGCAGGATGAAATCAATCCCTGCAATCCCCCAACGAGCCAGGTAGAATTAAAGACGAAGGGGAGAGAGAAAGAGAGAGAGAGAGAGAGAGAGAGAGCCTATTATAAATCAGCTGAAAGGGAGACAGACAAAACTGATAGGAGGATATACTGTAGTAGGGAGGACACTGAATGAAAACCAATGGACTACTTCTTTTGGACGAAGACCAAACAACTGCAAAATACTATGAACTATGAATTCAGAACAGACATGTGGTGATGGTAAGGGATGCTGTTTAGACTCACAATTATAAGTGTTTAAGATTTTGTATTTTAAATAAATTATGCACCTGGTCCTGCATTTACAAATTGAGGTGAGAAACGAGTAGTAAATCTTAGTTAATTTGATACAAACCACTGATAATTTGATGATAATTTATTTTGTTGCATCATGAGGCTTGTATACCCTGCTGTGTAAGACTGGTACCTAGCTAAGCTAGGTAGCTTTGGATAATAGTGAATAGTGTTATAGTCTACAGTATTAGACTATATTTATTACAGCTAATAAAACAGCAAGCACACAGCATCTCAACAGGGTGAGCTTGTTCTTACAAGGAAATTTGTCAAGTTCATTCTTTGTGTTCTTGGTATTGAGAAACACTGACTGCCTGCTTTTTATAGGTAGGCATTATTCCTGGGCACCTTCAGTACGTCTAGAAAGTACCCCGGTGTGCTTTAATGGCTCCATCGCCATGGCAGGCAAATCATTATAAATGCCAAAATGAAAACTGCTTAAGCTCCTCTAGCGTGAAAATAGTCCTCTAGAGTCTGAGAGAAAGTGACAGTGGAGAGGCTGGTCCTCTCCTGGTACTCTCATGCAAAGGAGTCACTCAAAGATGAAGATAACTCCACGAAACTTAACACTTCTTTCCGCAGCAAGTCGAGCCTTTAGCTCTGCAGCGCCAGCCTTTTACAAATGAGACGCCGTCTCTTAAATGAGGCGACCAGAGAGCTTCCAGCGTTCCTCACCAGGAAATGACTGTACGGAGCGCTCCCCAGAGGAGTCCCGGCTCCATTAGGGCCCAGATTGATATTCTTCGAGATGGCAGGAAATCTATTATTGCAGGTCAGTGTTCAGGTGTCGTATCAATCAAATGCGTGTCGTCTTTAGTGAGCAGGGCCAATGGCGCAGGATGCAGGGGTAATAGACAGAAGGCCATTGGTTAAAAGGGCCTGCAGAGGAAATCACCAATCATGTGGTCAATGGATCATAACATGGCAGGGGTTCCTCTCGGAGGAACATCCTAATCACCTCAGCTCATATGACTGATCAATAGATGAAAAACATTCATAAATAAATCAGACAGCCGTCGATCCAGAGAGGCTGAGGTCATCTGATCATGGGATTTTGTCACACACATCGATTCTGTGCTGAGGGCTCTAGACAGGTCTGAGGAAATGAAATTGAACCAACTGTAGTTCATCTTTCATAACTTATAAGGAAGAAGGGTAACACTTTAAATTAACTGAAAGTCTATAAAAAGCAACTTAACCCTATGTTGAATGTAAACACCTAACCCTAACCTTAACCACTAATCTACCCTAAAATCTAACCCTACACTTATCCCTAACCCTAACCTTAACCCATACTTTAAATCTAACCCTAAACTCAATCCTAAAATGTTAAGATTAGAGTTTGGGTTAGAGATAGATGTAGGGTTACATTCATTAAATAATCATTTACTTTCACCTTACAGTTCAATTGCATTTAATAGACATGCAGTTGAATGAGGCCATCAAATGGACCATTCAAGTAAAGTGTTACTGGAAGAAAATCTGAACCAAGCCCATGATTGTGTTTTATGTGAAGAAAAAAAAATAATTTGTCCAAAACCTACTTACAAAAGTAGCTCAATATTTATTTATTATTTACCTCCCCCTGATCCCACCTCAGCCCTGATCATGTAACCGTATCATTTACATTGTGGAACATGCCAGCGAGAGTCATTAAAGTTTGAGCAGATCTGGGAATGGGAGGCTGTTTTATTGTGGTGCAAATGAACAATCAACACCTGCGTGGCTCATGTCTTCACAGTTTTTAATTAGGTACTGTCTAAATTATAGATAACCCCTCAAGAAAGCAGTGATTTCATGTTTCCTCTTCACCAAACTACTACTTAAGTCTGCTCTCTCCAGTGTAATACGATCAGAACAGAATACCTGAAAACCTGAACCTGGACTAAATTATTGTTGTATGATAAAAATCATTATTTTGCTTAGTTTTTTATAAGCAGTTGTTATTTCTGGTTGGTCTGTTCTGGTGAAAAAAGTATTTGTTTTTTGAACACCTTATCTTAACCCAAACTTGTATTTTTTTAAAAATTAAAGAACAAATTCACATTTATAAATATATTATTAAATAATCTGAATTACTTACTTTTCTAAGTTGAGTTCTCATGCCTCCTTAAGTAAGTTGGAATACTGCAGATGGCACAGCACGGTACTTCTTGATTTCCAATCAATCCCCAAAACTTAAAGCACGCTTTTCATAAGCAAGGTAACATTTTTGTTGACAAATCTACAATAAGGAAAACAGTAAAGAAGAATGGAGTTAATGGGAGGATACCGCGGATGAAGCCACTGCTGTCCAAAAAAAAACACTGCTGCACGTTTGAAGTTTGCAAAAAAGCACCAGTATGTTCCACAGCACTACTGACTAAATATACTGTGGACAGATAAAACCAAAATTTAGATGTTTGGAAGGAAAACACAACTCTATGTGTGGCGAAAAAAGGCACAGCACACCATCATCAATACCTCATCTCAACTGTGAAACATGGTGGAGGGGGCATCATGGTTTGGGGCTGCTTTGCTGTCATCAAAAGAAAAATTAATTTCCAAGTGTACCAAGACATTTTGCAGGAAAACTTAAGACCATCTGTACTCTACCTGAAGCTCAAAAGATGATGGACGATGCAACAGGACAACGACCCAAAACATAGAAGTAAATCAACAAAAGTGAATGTCTTCAATAGAAGAAAATACGCCTTCTGGAGAGTCCAGACCTCAATCCAATTGAGATGCTCTGGCATGACCTCAAAAGAGCATCATAGGAGATTTGTTTCAGTGATATAATCAACTCTTCCAGTTCATATACAATCATATACAGAGTTACTGTATATCTGTTAAAGACATTTTACATTTGTACTAAAGAATACAGAAGGCCAATAGCCCAGCACAGCAAGAGGCTGAGTGAATAAACAACTGGGTGACACTTAATGAGTCAATTTACATTTTCAGCAAGACAGCAATCGGATTTCAGGAGACACATTTAACTAGTAAGTGTCAATGAATATGCAAAAGTGTCAATACAATCCATATACTAGTCAAATTAAGTAGGCAAGTCTAAAGGGAGTGAAATGTATGTCATTAAAGCCAGCAAAGCATGTGACTCAAGCACCAAGAAGGCCTAAATCTAAAACAGTGCAGGTAAACAGTAGCAACACTGCTGATAGAGGACCAGAAAAGATTCAGATATCAGCATTAGTAATCATATAAATAAAATGCATGATTGTTTTCTTTTGTTTCTTTGTAATCAGGTTTTGGGGGTTGATTATGTGTGTCCTAGCCAATGGGAGAGCTAGCTTTGCTGTATCCAACTATACACAATGAAAAAAATAACGGTTTCCTTTTATTGTATTAAATTTAATTCATTCAATTTAAAACCTGACCTTTATAGCACACTACTGCTGTGGCGTAATATATTTATTACGGTATTGTTACGATAGTTTTAAATATATCAGTACTTAAAATACACTCTTCTTAATTCAGATGATTTTTTTTGCAATCACATGGTTATTCGGGTTTGTATTTGCTTTCACATCATACACACAGTTCTTTCTGAAGGTTTTACTGGGCTTTTATGAGATTTACCTATATTGTTCGCCTGCCTTGTGGGCATTTGCTAAAGTATGTTCATTTTCAGATCTTTAAACAGTTGATTAGAAGAGACAGTGTTTGAATAGTGACAGTACAATGTTAAAAATCAGTGAATGAAAAGGTTTTATTTAGGTTGATTATGTGTGTTCTTCTGCCAAGCACCTAAAGTCCTAGCCAATGGAAGAGCTAGCTTTGCTGTATCCACCTATATACAATGGAAAAATAATGGTTTCCTTTTATTGTATTAAATTTAATTCATTCAATTCAAAAACCTGACCTTTAGATCATACTTCTGCTTGACATTTATAAAAAAAGATTAAAATCAGAAGCACCATTTCAAGCTAATACAAAAAAAGAGACATGCCTGTTTTATATTTAAATGGAATTATTATATTATAAAAATCTATTAGTTATCAGAAATAAATCAAAACTTCTCTGAAGGCATAGAATGGTCTGCATTGTCGTTGTTTCTTTTCTATTAGCATAAACATATATTTAATGGGCTTAAAATAAAATAAAAATACTTGACAGTGGTGCCTTAGTGAAAGTTGGGTTAGATTTCATTAGTTTTCAAATGACTTTTCCCCTTCCTGACACATCTTGCATGGCTCGCTTATTTAGATTGTAATTACGCATTCAAGCGAGCAAAGCCTTGTGGGCACAGTGTCAGAATAAAGCAAAGAGTAGAAATTAAAACATAATGCATAACAAACAAAGCTGCTGTCATCTCCGTTTACCCTGAATCAAAGCCATACTTATCATGTACCGATGTGAAAGTCTGTTTAAAAGTGGTGCTCAAATATTCCTTTTATGTGTCATCGTGCTAGTTATCCACTGAATCACTCTAATTGTATTCTGTATCTCATGCGGCTTTCGTGGCCATAGTCATCACATATATGTGTGCAGCCATTACTTGCAATGGATTGCAGCAAAAATAGGCGAGCTAACTGTGTAATCACTTGTTTCCCTTTTATTTATTTAATATACATTTAACAGTAATAAAATACAGTAGTGTTTTGCAAATGTTTGTGCAACCTTGATCAAATTTCATGTTTTATCACATTTTATAACACAATATAATAATTATGCCAGATGTAATGAACAAATACACATAAAATCTCTCAGTTCTGGTAGTTTTTCCCTTTATCCATCTGTGTTAAAAGACTTAATTAAAGGTAAGAAAGAGAGAGTGTCTTTGGTAGTCTTGCATTCACATGTGAGAACCACTAAAAAAGCTTCAATTTCTGTATTATTCAGGTTGTCTATTGTCATTTTATGGAATATTTTGAATCATTATCTCATTTTAAAGGTCATCCTCTTTTTTAGCTTCAACCTTTAAACAGATACATTGACTTCTGCATTGAGAATTTGCTGAAATTTTTAGAAATCCATACTTTGCTTCATCCGTGCCAATACCACTGCCACTGGATCAATACAACCCCAAAGCATGACAGATACACCCCCATGCTTCACAGTTGACAAGGTGTTCTTTTCATGAAATGCAGTTTCTTCACCCCCACAAAAGAGCTGCTTGTGGATAAAGAGGTTTTTGCTCTTCTGTGGATATTGCAGTCGTGTGAACAATGCTGCAACAGCAGAACAGTGTGTCTTAGTATGTCTAAAATATGAATAAAAGCTGCAAGCTGCACTGGATTATGTTGTTTGAGATCATCACAACTCTGGTCCTTTAATTCTGATATATATATATATATATATATATATATATATATATATATATATATATATATATATATATATATATATATATATATATACAAATACTGTTAATATATTTTGTTGAGTGCCAGAAACCAAACTGACATTTATTTATGTTCACATTAAAACACAAATAGATGGAAACATGTGTATCAAAACTGTCTGACACAAGTTAAAATATATTTATTATGCTATTGTTACGATAGTTTTAAATATATCAGTACTTAAATTATACTCCTCTTAATTCAGATGATTTTTTTATGCAATCACATGCTTGTTTGGGTTTGTATTTGCTTTCGCATCATACACACAGTTCTTTCTCAAGATTTTACTGGTCTTTTATGTGATTTACCTATAGCATTCCCCTGCCTTGTGGGCATTTGTTACAGTATGTTCAATTTCAGATCATTAAACAGTTGATTAGAGGAGACAGTGTTTGATAGTGACAGTACAATGTTAAAAATCAGTGAATAAAATTGTTTAATTCAGTTGATTGTTGATGCTTCACAGCTGATTTGATAATCAATATCTAAAACCCTGCTAAAAAGAAGCAAAGGATGGCTAAAGTGTAGACACACACAAACATACACACATATTAAACATACAGTTCTGATTTTACCAAATTGAAATACTCTGGAATAAAATCAAGGGGAAGATTGACGCATAAAGTTATCCAAAAGCAGTGTGTAAGACTGGTGGAGGAGAACATACCAAGATGCATGAAAACTGTGATTAAAAACCAGGATTATTTCACCAAATATTGATTTCGGAACTCTTAAAACTTTATGAATATGAACTTGTTTGAATCAGAGAAACTGATTCAGAAACTGACGTGGTCTCTTTTTTTTCAGAGCTGTACATACAGATTAGTGTGTACTGTATGATGTGTCTGAGTAAGTGTTTACCAATAAAAGTTTAAAAGTGTTAATAATAAAGTAAAAGTTGAGGGACTCTCTCTCTCTCTCTCTCTCTCTCTCTCTTCTATATTAATTGGATTCACTGCTAATTTCTTCAGTAAGATTCAACCTAAAATGCCTGCAGTTAATCTTAATAGCTCTCACTGAATATTTGCATAATATCCAGTACCTGGGGCCTCTCTGGCTCTCTCTTTGTGTGTGTCCTGGGTTGACGGATGGGTGATGGTGGAGCTGGTAGATCAGGAATGAGTCTGAGCAGCTTCAGGCGGACCCTGCTGTGCGTGCAGTGTGTTATCTGCTGTGAACACATGTTCACCCGTGCAATTACGCTACAGCCGCAACCAGAGGGCCGACCCCCTTCACACACACCTCGGCAGAGCTCTGTCACTCACCAGCATCTGCACCGGACACACTTCAGAGTCTTAACTGCTCTCTCTCTCTCTCTATCTCTCTCTTTCCTACACACACACACACACACTATCTCACGTAATGAAGATTAGATAGCAGGTAACATTTTCCCCCATATATATATATATATATATATATATATATATATATATATATATATATATATATATATATATATACACTGTGAGCCAGCTTCCCTCCTCAGATCTGAACGTTTCCTCCAGGAGTCTCTCCTGTTTGCTGAGCTCCCACGTCCACCAGCACAGAAAACGTGAGCGTCACACCTTTGATCACACACCACCCCGGCATGTCAGAAAGTTTTTAAAGCCGCTGGTTCTCCCTCCCTTTATTCATCTCTTTCTGCTCTTTTCTCTTTGTTCTCAGTCTTGCCTGCAGTTTTTTTTACCTTCTCTCTCACCTCCTCCTCCTTATCTTTCTTCCTGTCGCTTATTATTTCTTCTGCAGTAATAATAGCACATCAACTTTTCATGATGCACTTTCTCCCCGCTCTTCAGAACTCTCCTCCAGTGTGCAGGTGTGACTCTACCCATTCCGGCCCGGGCTCCAGAGCTTCCTGTCATCCTCAGATGTTCTGTATCTTTGAAGAAGCTCCACCAATGGAAAGAAATGCTAATGCTGTTGTTGTTGTTTCTTGGAAATTAATCATCTAGTACTGGCTGCTGTTTCTTCACTGTTGTTGGAGCCTGTTTAGGCTATTACTGAAATACTGTGCTTTTGACATCTCATACTTTCAAACTTTCCAAAAATGGCTTTTATTTTCACTTTTTATTTCCTGTCATGCGTGTGACAAGTGGATGACAGGGTGGACAGTTTTAGAGAAAAGAAACATTTGATGAAAACTTGGTTGACCTACAGTTGCAAACATTTTGAACAGTTCATAGGTTAGCTGGTTCTGTTTAAAGATACATTTAGATTTTGCTAAGCATGGAGAAAATATGAGAAATAATAAGCGATATTTATATCTTTATTGTTGAACATGTAAGTATTTTCAGTTCCTTAAAAATAAAGCAGTATAAAGGCTGTGATGTCACTGATTTTGAAGGTTACTTTCTTTAAGTGGCAGGGTTATCCCAAGATGACAATCCAGACAAGGAATTTATAAACACATTTTGATATTGATATTTTTATGAAAATAGCTAAAATAATAACTGGAATATCAAAATTATTTTTAAAAAATCTTTTAAACTTAAAGAAAATGTTTTTTGTTTGTTTTTTTAATTATTATTATGTTATTCAATCACTGAAAATAATGTTTTATCTTAAAGCATACAGTTCTGTGAACATGGGAAAAAGTCCACCCCCCACATTAAAGAAAACTAAAAAATAGAATTTACAATTTTAAAATTGAAGGTTAACACATTACTCTATAATTGTAATAATGTTGTCATTCAGAGTAAATTTAAATGATACAAATTTACTAGTACCATCAACCAACCATTTGGGGTTGATGCAATCATTTGAAACTTTATAGGAACTGTCTACCCAGCTAAGAAAGAAAAAAAAGACGTTTAAGAATGGTTTGATAGGTTCCAGGAAGGTTAACCTGTAACAATATAGAAATAATGTTCCAGAAACTCTAAAACTCTAAAAACATGTGACATAATAATGGTTTGTATCATGACGTTCCCAGCTATGTGAATACTAATCCTATGTAAATATAAATAATAACATTCCCAAAACAAAAAATTAAAACAATGACAAAAGTTCCGCTGCAGAGACCTTAAACGTAAAACATATACAAACTCAAATAAAGATGTTCTACAAACATCCAGAAACCTGAAATTTAGAAATGTTTAGACTGTTAAAAAACATTCTACTAACCAAAAATTGTTAGCTGGGTAGCAGACACCTAGCAACATCCTAGCAACCATTAAGCAACCACCTGAAAAAATAAGCAACACCTATCAACTTCACATCATTTATCTACCAACCACCAAGCAATATCCTATCAACTATTGGAAAAAAAAACATAGCCACCATCTTGCAACACTAGTGTATGCATCTATCAATCACTAAGCAACACCATAACAACCACCTCTTTTTTACCTCTGTAAAACGCATGACAACCACTTAACGACATCATAGAAACCTCCAAGACTGCATATTTAGCTAGCAAAGCCAGCATAATATTTCAGTACTCAAAATCTACATAACTCATGAGCTGCTCTTACATTAACCATGTGATCAGTTATTCTTCTGCTGTTTGTTTTGTCTGTTGTGCTCTGCGTACTAATACCACATTTGAGTCTGGGTTCTTCTCATGGTTTCTTTCTCTTCCTCTGAGGGAATTTTCTTCTTGCCACTGTCATCACTGGTTTCCTCATAGCCAAAGCTATAGAGCTGCTTTGCTACAACATCCACTGTAAAAAGTACTAATAAATGCGTTTGAACTAAACTGAGTTGTTGTGAACAGCTGTGCCCTCGCCAAGAATCTGTGAAGATGTAATTGTTTATTAATAATTCATATTTTAGCTTCTCTGAATCTTTACATTTTATTTTCAAGTGACGTAAGACATTTACTACATGACACTGACCTTGATATATGCTGTAAAGCGCCTACAGGAATAAGGTTTTACATTCAGTAGTAGAATATAACGGAGAATATGAAGTAAGGAAAAAAACAACTGTGCTCTTTATAGAGTCCAGTAGACTGGTAGATTAGATGGTGCTGTAATGCCACAGACAATCAGCTGTAGGCTTTTAGAACCTGCAGGCTTCAGACATTTAATCTGTCTGTGAAGCTCCAAGCAGAGATCTGAACGTCTGTTCTTGCGGTTCAGAAAGTGAACACAGCAATATGGCTCTCCACACTCTTACTTGATTCTTACTGTGTTCATTTGTGTCCAGCTGGACTTAAGTGAACTGAGTAGGTGTTTGTTTAACAGTAGGGATTCTGTTCTGAGCTGTTATGTTGTCCTTTTTATGGAATTGCTTTGTCTCTTTTAAAATCTTCAAAAGCCTACATTGTTAAAATGCATACTAAGTTTGGACACACCTTCTCATTCAGTGTTTTTATTTTTTTTTCTACATTATAAATGAATGCTACAGTTATCCAGACTATATAAAGAAACACATGGGGTATCATGTAGTAAACCTTTTTCATTTTGGCTCTTTTCTGGGGCACTGTTACCTACTGGGTTCTGAGGCTAGAAACTCTTATGAATGTATCCTGTGGAACCAAGGGAACCCTTGCTCTTCCTTTCCTGATGAGGGCCAGTTTCATTATAATGTTTTGTTGGTCTTTTTGACTGCACTTGAGGATCCTTTCACATTTAATGGCCTTCGTTTATTAAAGTAATTGTTTTCTTTACTAAGTTGAGTGGTTTTGCCATAATATGGATTAGAATATTACTCAAATAAAGCTATTGGAAACACTTCCTATGAACCCTGTATTCATAATGTATTATAAATGCATTGATTATGCATTATATGACATGCACAATACCTTATAATGACTGTAAAAAGTCTGTATAATAACTCATAAGTACTTACAGCGACATTCATAACACATTATAAACTACAAGTATAGGGTTTATAAAGAAAAGGCGTATAAAGCCTTAAAATATCTGTTCATAAGAACATTATACATTGTAGTGTTGTAATGCACTATAACACAGATTTGGTATATTCTGGTATAATGCATTATAATATGCACCTATAATTTCTCAAATTAAGCTTTTATACAAGTGCTTAAAGACATTATAAAGCCTTATATACAGGCTTATTACAGTCATTATAAGGTATTATGCATGGCATATAATGCATTATGAATGCATTAATAAGGCATTATGAATACCGGGTTCATAGGAACATAGAAGTGTTACCGAGCTATTTACTGTATACCAACTCTACCTCTTCACAACTTTACAACTAATGCTCTAAAACACATTAAGAGGATAAAAAAATCAAGTAATTAACTGACTGACAGGTAACTAGCTCATGTGCAAAGCTGTAATATGTAATCTAAGCAAGAGGTGCCTACTCTGAAGAATCTAAAATATAAAACATAATATTTTTGATTAACATGAATAATGAATATGAATAAATAATTCCATGTATATTTACAGCTTGACTGACTTTAGTATTAATCTACAATGCAGAACATTTTAATATAATTAAGAAAAAAGGCAAGGCTCCCCATGTAAATCATTGAGTGTTTGGTGCACAAGACCATGTTGACCTTCTTTGGAGCACTTTTGGTAAATACTGGCCACTGTGTTCTGGGAACATTTCCCAGGACCTGCCTGATATTTTGGAGTTGTTCAGTTCTGTGATTAAAGTTTTTATTTTAATCAAGCTGCTCTTTAACCCAGTAATATCTTGCAGCTCTTGGGCTGAATTTGCTAGGACAGTGTGTTCTGTTCATGTTATCTCCTCCAAAATCACCTCTAATAATGGTCTAATCATCTGCAGCTGATGTGGTGCACCTGATAACTACTCTTTTAGGAACACTTTGTCAAAATTATCTTTTTATACCTGCCTTCGAAAAGTATACATCACAACCTGGCCCTGCTTTCAAAAGTTCAAAACACTTAAAACTGAGCCTGTCACAATAATTGCAATATTGATTTATCGTACAATAAATTAACATGACCTCAATAATTTTTGATAATCGTAATATCGTCTATTGTGTTTATTTGTATGTTTGTTCACACATATAACAGTCAGTGGCGTGCAGTTAATATAGTGGGTACCCCTTCTGCAACACCCCCCCCCCCACACCCTCCGACCTACACATAGATTTATATTAGAACTACATATTCTCTGTCTCGACTTATATGAGCTTAATTCACATTAACAGCCCAAAATTACAGCTACACACGACAAAATCAATTCTTAATTTTCCTACAAGTACAGCCGGCCAACAAAGATCACTCATTTGTATGCCTAAAAGACACCAGGGCAGCCAAAACATTAAGTATACACAAAAACTCACCAGTCAGATGGCCTATCTTTGTGAATTAGTTTCACACTGAAAGAGAGCCTTTAAAAAGACTATATTTAATATGATACGACACAATATTTGTCTCATTTACTGATGCAATTCCATGATATTAGCTAACTATTGAATTAATCCAGCATGAGCGCCGTTTTACACTAACCAATGTGTAGTCATGGCCCCGCCCTCGGAGTGAAAATCATGAATCTGATTGGTTAGATTGTCCTGTGACTATGCTAATAGACTCATTACTACACCCTTCTCAAAATCAGCAGAAGAGTCACGCAGACATGTGGGCAGAAGCCATTTTAAAAAGCTTTGATTGGTCAGAACAGCTGTCAGTCAAATAGGAGTTCTGTAGCAACTGAAAAACGTAGACTAATGCTTTTAATTAGTTGCTGTTATTTATTTTAGTTCATTTATAAAATATATGCTTATAGTTTACAATAACTATAAAATATATTTCCTGATTAAATGTTATGTAATGATTTACATGCACCTATTGTCACCCCTTCTCTGAAGGGTTAGAAAAGCCAGTCATACTTCAATAACTGTGACTATATACACACAGTGTGAACTAAAGTAGGTACAGAAATATGTATATAATTCCCAAACTAATTATAATAAATTATTACTTCAAATTTGGTTGTCTTTAAAAAGTGTATAATTGCTTTTTTTTATGCTATTCGGTTTCATAGTCTTATAATTGCAAAAATATTGTGTATCGCAATAATTTCTGGGACAATATATTGTCTACAAAAAAATATTATCCTCACAGGCCTACTAAAAACACTACATGTTAAATGCCTGCTTTTATATGCTTTGATATGTACCATTGTAATGAGATAACTGAGCCACTCCAATGAATATGCATATATCATCCACTTTTCCTTTTTGGAGAAATCATTGTAATTTTGATTACAAGTGAATTACTATTATTGTTATAATTGTTATTGTTGAAGTGCCTTCATGAATGAACTTATTAAATTTTAAATAAAGCACATTGTGTTTTTTTACTGTAAAAAGAAGGACATTTCTACTAATTTTAGAGGCTCAATTAACATAATTTACTTCACATCATTGCTGTAGAGCTATTTGGGTTTTTAATGCTATAGCTGATCAGTGTGTACACAATGCCTAACCCTAGCAGCCAGAACATCACAGCCCCATGCCGGTTTTAAAGTCTCTGTGTTGTTAACCTGAGTTCTGAGCTGTGCTCTTGTCTAGTTGAACTTTCAGTTTGACCCTGTTTCTTTATTCTTTTGATTTGTGATAAGGAAGTGTCTGTGAGGTTCCCGCCTGCCTGTGTTTTGACCCCTTGCCTGCCTTAAAGATGAGGAGTACTGGCTTCACCTTAATAAAGCCTTCCAGAAACGCAGACTGCCTCAACACCCGTTTCATTACAGTGGTAAGAAAGTGCAGGAGATGTCACGGCCAAGACACTCCTAAGATTTAAATACCACTGAGGGTTTGTGGGATAGCAGGCTGCATTTATAAACACGCACCACCAGGAGGAAATTGAGAGCAAGTGGTGTCAGCTTATTCACATTTGGGGGTTATTGGAGGGATGAGAAATGTAATATTACTACTACTACTGTCTTTTTACCTCACATTTATTCACAAAACATTCTCGGCATGAGGTTAATAAAGTGATAGATTGCCTGAAATTAATACATTTTCTATGTTCTCGAATTGCAGATCAGCTTTGGTCACTCTAAGTATGTAAATAAACTCCTTAGTTTGGTCAGAAAATCCAATTTGGGCCACTTTTACGATGTTTACAAAGCATATAAAATTTTTAAACTTTTATTTTTTATTTTCTTCTCTTAGTTCTTTATTTCCTTTTTATTTCTTTCCTTATTTTATTTTATTAAATTATAATTTGTTTAAGTTTTGTATTATTGCTTTTTAACTAATTTTATTTTATTATTATTACTATTATCATTTTCATTATAATTGCTGTATTTTTTTTGTTCATTTATTTATTTGTATTTATTTATTGTATTATGTAAAAGTTAGTTTTAGCTCAATTTTAGCTTTTTTTGTTGCAATAACCTGCTTTTGATCTTAATTTCTTATCATATAAACCAAGTTTTATTCTATTTGTTACGCTGGGGTGTGATGGAGGGATGGAGGAGGACGTAAGTGCAAAGATATTTATTTTTAAACAAACAAGATAAATCAAAACAAATAAAACGCGGGTAACGCAAAACAACAAGACTTGGGATAACAAACTAAGAAACACAGACTAAGAAACTAGGAAACATACGGGCAGCAAGGATACATACAGACTAAGGATCTCGGATACAGGATACAAAATATACAGGATACAAAATACAAAAGACTCGACACTGAACATTCAAACAGACGGGCTTAAATACATGAGGACAGTGAGAAACACCTGGGCTAGGATGACGAGGGGGCGGGGTTACAGACAAGACACAGGTGAGAACACTAATAGGCAGGGCTGGGGCGGAGCTAGGGTGGAGACAGGTACAAAAACAACAACACGCACAAGCACATGGCTGGGAAACATGACAGGTAAACAGAGGGGCAGGAGCACAAGAGACAAAATAAGGCAGAAACAGAAGACAGACATGGGCTAAGGTGTAACATTACCCCCCCTCAACGGCGCCACTACCAGAGGCGCCGAGAGAGAGGGAACAGGGACTGGACAAAAGACTGGACAGGGGGCAGAGACTGAACAAACGACCTAACAGGGGACTGAGACTGGACAGGGGACAGAACAGGAGACGGAGACTGGACATGGAACGGAGACTGGGACTGGACAGGGGGCTCAGACTGAACAAACGACTGGACAGGGGACAAGGACTGGACAGGGGGCTTAGACTGGACAGGGGGTTGGACACTAGACAGGAATGGAGACTGGACAGGGGGTTGAAACACAGACTGGACAGTGGCCGGGAACTGGGACTGGACAAGACTGGGCAGGGGAACTGGGACAAATACATGGACAGGGACGGACACAAACACAGTGACAGGGACGGGAACAGGAAAACCACCGGGGACAGGAATGGGAACAAACACAGACACGGGGACCAGGACAGGGAGAGACATGGGTACAAACACAGCACTGGGGGCAAAGTCAGAAGGCCTCGGGGCAGGCCTGGAATCACGGGGCTTGGGACCAAGCATTGTTCTGGGAGTAGGCTTGGGGGTGTACAAAGTTCTGGGAGCGGGTACCGGGTCAGGAGCAGTGGGTACCACATGGGTGGCAGGCACTGCTGGTGCTGGAGCTGAGGCTGTAGCAGCGGGAGCTGCTGGTGCTGGAGCTGAGGCTGTAGCAGCGGGTGCTGCTGGTGCTGGAGCTGAGGCTGTAGCAGCGGGTGCTGCTGGTGCTTGAGCTGAGGCTGTAGCAGCGGGTGCTGCTGGTGCTTGAGCTGGAGCTGAGGCTGGAGCAGCGGGTGCTGCTGGTGCTTGAGCTGGAGCTGAGGCTGGAGCAGCGGGTGCTGCTGGTGCTTGAGCTGGAGCTGAGGCTGGAGCAGCGGGTGCTGCTGGTGCTTGAGCTGGAGCTGAGGCTGGAGCAGCGGGTGCTGCTGGTGCTTGAGCTGGAGCTGAGGCTGGAGCAGCGGGTGCTGCTGGTGCTTGAGCTGGAGCTGAGGCTGGAGCAGCGGGTGCTGCTGGTGCTTGAGCTGGAGCTGAGGCTGGAGCAGTGGGTGCAGCTTGAGCAGGCGCGGCGGGTGCAGCTTGAGCAGGCGCGGCGGGTGCAGCTTGAGCAGGCGCGGCGGGTGCAGCTTGAGCAGGCGCGGCGGGTGCAGCTTGAGCAGGCGCGGCGGGTGCAGCTTGAGCAGGCGCGGCGGGTGCAGCTTGAGCAGGCGCGGCGGGTGCAGCTTGAGCAGGCGCGGCGGGTGCAGCTTGAGCAGGCGCGGCGGGTGCAGCTTGAGCAGGCGCGGCGGTTCTAGGAGCTCGTGACCTGGGAGTAGGCACAGGAGCAGAGGCTGGACCCCCATGCACATGAACTGGGGTAACAGCGGGCACAGAGTCAGAGGCGGCCGGGGCCGCGGGAACTGGGTCAAAGACGGCCGGGGCCGCGGGAACTGGGTCAGAGGCGGCCGGGGCCGCGGGAACTGGGTCAGAGGCGGCCGGGGCCGCGGGAACTGGGTCAGAGGCGGCCGGGGCCGCGGGAACTGGGTCAGAGGCGGCCGGGGCCGCGGGCACAGAGTCAGAGGCGGCCGGAGCCGGAGTCGACGATCTGGAAGCCGGCCGGGCTGGTGAGCTGGAAGCCGGCCGGGCTAGAGAGCTGGAAGTCGGCCGCGCTGGAGAGCTGGAAGTCGGCCGCGCTGGAGAGCTGGACGCCGGCCGAGCTGGAGTGCTGAAAGTCGGCCGGGCTGGAGAGCTGAAAGCTGGCCGCGCTGGAGAGCTGGAAGCCGGCCGAGCTGGAGTGCTGGAAGTCGGCCGGGCTGGAGAGTGCGGTGGAGCTAACATGCTAGTTAGCTTAGCTGGAGCTGGGCCGACACTCTCCACCCCAAGGAGAGGCGCCGGGAGCGGTTCATCCCCCCGAATTAGCTCCGCGAGGAACCGGAGATACTCCAGGTCCGCCTTCCTCGTGGCATTCCACTTTGCTACGTCCATTTTTAGGTCGAGTCTTATGTTACGCTGGGGTGTGATGGAGGGATGGAGGAGGACGTAAGTGCAAAGATATTTATTTTTAAACAAACAAGATAAATCAAAACAAATAAAACGCGGGTAACGCAAAACAACAAGACTTGGGATAACAAACTAAGAAACACAGACTAAGAAACTAGGAAACATACGGGCAGCAAGGATACATACAGACTAAGGATCTCGGATACAGGATACAAAATATACAGGATACAAAATACAAAAGACTCGACACTGAACATTCAAACAGACGGGCTTAAATACATGAGGACAGTGAGAAACACCTGGGCTAGGATGACGAGGGGGCGGGGTTACAGACAAGACACAGGTGAGAACACTAATAGGCAGGGCTGGGGCGGAGCTAGGGTGGAGACAGGTACAAAAACAACAACACGCACAAGCACATGGCTGGGAAACATGACAGGTAAACAGAGGGGCAGGAGCACAAGAGACAAAATAAGGCAGAAACAGAAGACAGACATGGGCTAAGGTGTAACACTATTATTATTATTATTATTATTATTATTATTATTATTATTATTATTATTTTATTTTATTTTATTTTATTTTTTTCTAGTTTTATCTTTTATTTACTGTTACTTTAAAATTATTACATTTAGCTATTATTTTATCATGTTAATCCCTGTTTTTGAAAATGAAGGTTATCCTTAATGTACTTCCAAGTCAAAATAAAGATTGATTGATTGATTTAAGAGACAACTAAACACATACTTAACAGACAAATACTTAAACTGAAGCTTTAATTACTGTTTCAAAAACTTTTAAACCCCTGATTTAAATCATAGAACAACAGAGATGTATAAATCTGGCCTAGAACAGGGAGTGCAAAGTATTTAAGCATCCATCCATTCATCTTCTTATTCACTTCTTACCCAGAATCATTAAAAGCAAAGCATTAATACAGTCAGACAGGGCACCAGTCCATCACAGAGTCCAGCCTACACAGCAGAATTAAAAAAGTAATAATATATTGACTCATTACTGAGTTAGAAAGATTGAGTTTCTTTGAGAAGCTGACACGTCAATTACTTATTATCTTAAATAATACATGTTTAGATAAATGTTCCTGGGAAATGGCTTCAGAGCCCCATAAGCCCGGTAACAGCAGCCTTATTAAAAGAAGTACCTCTACTAGTAGTGAACGCTGTTTTACAGGGAGGAGAGAGACTGGTTCTTTAATGCAATTAAAAGGCTCTATCCCTGCACTGACAGCTGAATCCTGGGTGAAGATGCAGATCAGACTCTTCCACTCACAAGGGATTACTGTAACCCTGGGCTGAACTTCACACGCAGAGAGAGGGAGATGGACTGATAATGATATCCACTCAGTGGGACTCCCCTGCCTCATGCCGTGTGTTATGTGGAAATGAGGTGTAGCTCAGCACGGCTGATTTTGTTGTAGGTTGCATTTTTTCCTCCCAGATTACATGCGGAAGACATGAGGTTATCTGGAACATGCTGTAAAATCAAGAATACACATCTGTTACTGTAATGTGCTGTTAATGTAATCCAGTCTGTAATGTAGTGTTAGGTTAAACAAGGGCACAAACTGCCTCTCTTGGGGATCTAAACACTAAAAGCCGTCTGTAAGCTTTAAACAGAAACACCATTCTAAAGCATATAGAAAACCATATTACTATACATTACTATACCTAACCTACTAGACTGATTATTGCACTTATTATGATGGTGAACTAGTTTGGACATACTGTTTATTGGTGGTTTTACACAATTTTAGAAGCAGCATTTTAGAATGCAGCTTTAATTTTAGGGCAGAATATCGAAATTGTAACAGTGTGTTCGAGAATTAATCAGCCCAACCAGCCTAAGTCACATACATACTATTTACATATCGAAGTATGACTTAAAAAAAACTCTAAAATACAGCTCTGGAAAAATTAAGAGACCACTTCAGTTTCAGTCTCTCTGATTTAGCTGTTTATAGGTTTATGTTTGAGTAAAATGAACTTTGTTGTTTTATTCTATAACCTACTGACAACATTTCTCCCAAATTCCAAATTAAAACACATTTAACACAAAAGACATTTAGAGTACTTATTTTCAGAAAATGAGAAACGGCTGAAATAACAAAAAACATGCAGAGCTTTCATACCCCAAGGAATGAATAGAAAACATGTTCATATTCATAAATTAATATTTATAACCCTGGTTTTTAAGTTTTCATGCATCTTTGCATGTTCTCCTCCACCAGTCTTACACACTGCTTTTGGATATCCTTATGCCACTCCTGGTGCAAAAATTCAAGTAGTTCAGCTTGGTTTGATGGCTTGTGATCATCCATCTTCCTCTTGATTAATTCCAAAATCAAAGAAACTTATACATTTTAAGTGGTCTTTTTTTTTCCAGAGCTGTATTTGTTGGCCTCTTTAAGCTAGTTTCCTTTGCTTAAAAAACGAAATAAACTCTAACTATAAAGCTAAACATATGTTTGTTTTTATTCAGTCTAATTCAGAATCATGTAAACCATGGTACAATGCTTAAGATTAAGAGTTTTGATCAGCAGTGAGTACACAAAGCAATCCACAAACTCAATGTTACAACCCTATTATTTTCCTTAGAATGAAACAAACTAATTTACCTAGGTCTTGTGGACAGAAAAAGATCAACTCTGTTTTACTGGCTCTTTTAAAAAAATACAATACTCTGACGTCACTACAATATAACAATATGTTACGGGATTGTGTTGCTTTCTGCTGATTGTGTCCTCAGTGAAATGTGCTTTTAGCAAATTGAGGTGATTGTTGAGGTTTGGCTTTCTTAAATCTTAGGTTGTTTTTATACCTGCAATGTGCCCCATGTTAGGGGTTAGCTGATAGAAAATTTTGAGCCATTAATGAAAACAGTTATTAATAGTCATAAGATCCCTGTGTTCTTATTGCATAATTTTTGTTTTTATTTACAATTTATTAATATGATTTGAGTGTTTTTTATGATTGAATGTTATTTAAATGTCAATATAATGACTTGCTTATGTTTATGTTATTATGTTATATGTTAAATCATAACCCCTGTATTGTGATACCCATTGTAGTGTATGCCATATGTCATCAGTTGTTTTTTTGTACAAATTTGCTTGTCTTAAAAGGGCAGTGTTACCATTAGAGAGTGGTAAAGTTTCCTTGCTTAGCGTTGCTACTGTTGAAGCTCCACAGTTGACTAACATGGCAATCCACCAATCACAATTATTTCCTTTAGGGACTTAAGGAAAAAGCAAGCTGTTTGGCTCTATACTGAAAGGAAGGACTTTATATGTATATAGATACTGTGCTAAGCAATACAAAAAGTCCCCGTCATACCATCAGGCACTCTCCTACAAAAATGCCTATAAACACACGGTTTCACCACACACAAATTTTCAGTTCCAAAAGTGTCTCATCCTGTTTGTTATTTGTATTATTTCAGAACAGTGGGATGGTGTTTATCTGGAGCCCTGCAGGTGATGCAATACTAGTAGTTCATAAAATGTAGCATGTCAGTGTACCTTAATTAACAAGTTCAACTAGTTATATAAGGGAAATATTTAATCTATAAAGGTCTGGATTTGATGCTGCTGGTTTAGACTACAGTTTAATGAAGACAACCAGTATAACACACTACATCAAAACAGTGCCTTCATGATCATCTGAATAATAAAGCCATTAACAAGCAATATAGGCTTTTTTAAGTTTAGTGTTGAGGAGGATTCAGCATTCATTGCTTTTCTTAAAACTTCATTTGCATTAAATGGAAATGTTATGGCCTTCTGTAAATGACTTTTTGTTCCCTGGACTTTGGTATTGTGCTTTTGTTTTAATGGAACCCCCATTTCATCACCATAAAGAGCTGTTCAGTGTTCACTGTTTAATGTAAGGGTGTGTCAACAACGCAGAATTTAGTGTTTTCCACTTCCCACACACCTTCCTCACCTCATCAGCGAATGAACTTTTCATGAGTTACAGTAAATCTGGGGTGCTGGGGAGTCGGGAGTATGCTAAACTAAACTATGCGGTGCGGAGGAGCCGGCTGACTGGAGCTGAGAAACACTGATGTGAAACACTTTTCCCAGCCAGCCCACCTGAGGTATACAGCGGTTCTGGAGATGGGCTTTAAAAAGGCATGATGATGGTCAGCAGGAAGCCAGAGTGCAGTGGGGTTGAGGACAAATCCGTGATGTGGTCTCTGCTGATAAATTTAAGGCAGAGGAGGCATGACATGCAGTTCATAGCCATTGGGTGGGTGGTTTGAATCACAACTCAGCTGCTGTTTTCCTTGCTCTTGTTAGCGAGGTGAGCTGCCTTATATTGCGGATGACTAATGGAAAGCAGTTCCCTCTAATTTGTTCTACTTTAAGTTGCAGTCGATCGTGTTTAACATCTGAACTTTTTCGAATCAACCCCTCCTCTTTAATCCTTTCATGCGCTTTCTTCCTGACCTGATTAACCTCTGATTGGATGTGCACTGCAGCCTGTCTGGCAGGAGAGAGTGTGGTAAGATGAGACATTTCTTCACTTAAGTGAACCTATAACCAATAGAGAGGGGAATAAATGAATGCCTACAATGCATGTTCAGAATTCCAATTGTTCCTAACAAAACGTGGGATCAGAAAAAATATGGTAATGTTGCTCAACTTGCACCATATTAGGGGTATTTGATCTGATTTTAGCTGATATAGTAGGTTGAGTCGTCTGGGAAAATAATTTTTTACAACATATATATTAACCGTGTTGAATTCCACAATTCCACATGTTGAGGCAGAGAACATTAAATAACTCTACACTTTCCACTGATTTGTACTGAAGGCATCTCATCATTTTTTTCTTAAATTAAAATGGCAAACATGCCAAAATGCTGGTACATGGAGAGCTGCAGGACAAATAAGATTAAAAACTCTGATTTAAGGTTTTATTGCAATCCACACAGCATAGAAACAAAGCAGATATTAATAGATATTAACATTATTATTATATTATTTATGGGCTTCATGGGATTTTCTGAGATCCTGATTGCACCCATGTGGCTTAAAATGCGTAAAAGGCATGTACTAATTCTCTTAATTAATCATGGGTGTGTTTTGGGCGTAACGTGAAATAAACCCATCTGTGTGCCAGTTGTAATTCCTTTAAAGAGCCAAGTGAGCTCTGACTTTGGCGAGTTCATATTTTAACAGTGCGGTGCTTTTAAGCGTCTCAGCAGAGGATGCTGACCTGCGTGTTCACGCTGTAAAGGTACGCCAGCAGCTCATTTAAGGGAACAGCAATGTTATTTTATTCTTTATTCTGTTTATTGTAGAGTTCAAAGTCGCGTTTACACTCTGCTGTGCGTCTGCGTGTGTGTGTTTAATGAGCAGGTGTGAGACAGGAATGAACTCTGACAATTGACTGTTGTCTAGGTTTATTTCAGCCAGTGGCGCACCTGTGTTTTCCACCGCCAAAATAGCAACACACCAGAAATTTACCTGAACACACCTCACCTTCAGATCACCATCAGTGTAGATTTATTCCTAAACCTTATCAATGGCTTCCCGTTCCCTTAGATGACAACAGAAACACGATTATAGTGGCCAATTTTTTTACGTTCTTACACACTGCTAGTTGATTAATGACTTTAAACATTTAAAGTTACTTTTGATGTGATACTGAGTATACCTTAAAGCTACCAACCAGTTACAGTGTAATGTTTTAATTTTTTAAATATGCTTACTGCATTCATTCCACAACAATGTAAAAGAGGAAATGAGAAGGGGGAGGAGGAGGATGAGGAGGATAAGGAGGCGGAGGAAAAATCCTTCCATAAAGTAAAAAACTCAGAGAGTATCTGTAGCCTATAGAGAATATCTCAGCAGTGGTATTTATGGTCTTCGTCCTCTGTAGCTGCGGTCTCATAATTCTGAAGGTGTTCAGAGTTCTTCACAAACACAACAAAAAGCCAGCCACCAAAACAATGCAGTTATGATGTCAGGATTTCATCTGGATATGCTTTTGATTCAAAGCAGAGAAGACTTTGAGTCCTCAGCACTTTTTGCCAGTCTGAGCTGAAAGTGGGGAGCAAGTAAACAGACTCTAAAAGGCTCTCAGAAAGCCCACAGACTGAGCAGAGAGAAAGAGAACTGGAGATGAGCATTGTTTATTCGTCTGTTTGTGCGTGTGTGCACACTCGCCAATCCGACCCTCCAATTAGTGGGCTAGGGCTGGAACAGCCATGCTGTGTGTTCTTTTGGGTTAGCGAGCTGCTGACTTCTGTAGAGAGAAAGCCTCCATTCTTCCTGAGGGACCGGGGTTTTTGTAGTAATTGTGTGATGTTAGGTTCAGTTAAGCAAGAGAGTTCAGGCTACTTTTTAACATTATGTCAGTGAAATACTAAAATTCTTTATATTTTTGCAATAGTTCAACTCTCTTATGTTCTATTAATGTTTGCTCATCCTTTCTCACAGTTAAATATGGCTTTTTAACATGTGGTCAATGACTGTATATAAGCATGGACAGTGCAGCACCTCTCAAAAGGGAAGCAACCACAGGTCTAGTGTCTCTGTAGTATGTTGTGTAGCTCATCCTATCCCAATATGTTGCAATGACAAACCTGCCAAGCTCATTTTCCATCAATTGTTTCTCCTACAACTGTTTTTTTCAAGTGTCTAATTACAACAGTTACTTTAGTTTTCTCTTTACAAATACTAGAACATTATTACACTGCAAAAAAAAAATAAATCTTAGCAAGTAAAATTCTCTAAATTTAAGGCAATAAATGTCATTTTCTTCTCTGATAAGACGTTTTGTCTTACTAAGCATTGTAAGTGTTAGATTATTTTGCTTATTTTAGGGATAATTATCTTAATCATTCTTACTTAGAATTTGTACCTTATTTTGAGTAATTTGAACTTAAAATAAGCACAATTAAGCAGCAATCAGGTTATTCTGATTCTTGTGTCCAAAAACAAGGACTTTTTTGCTTGATTTAGGTGTTACTTCACTCATTTGAGACTTTGCCATTGCATTTTGTAAGAAATTTTACTAAGAAAATTTTGCTTACCCCATTGGCAGATTTTTTTGCTTAAAATTCATATATTTGTCTTTGCAATTTGCATATATTTTGCCTAGTTTTAGCCAATGGATTTTTTGCAGTGTAGACTTTAACAAACAGTTAGCAGCACTTTACAATGGAACAACGAACAAATTGGTTATATGCACAATTAGAAAGTGTACACAAATGAGGATGAGCACTGTAACCAATTGGTTGATTGAGGGCATGTGGCTGTGTCTTGTGCTCAAGCAGAATCTTCAGTATTCATTAAATCAGCAAATGTGATATCCACATATTAAAGTAATTTTCTCATGAAAACTAAATAAAACCTTTCTAAACATTTTAAATGTTCTCTGTTAGCTGCATTGGGTTAGTCCCACTTCTAGATGAGAATGATCTGTTTTTTTATTTGTACTTTTAAATAATAATGTTACAGAAAGCATCTATTTTTTTAATCATCTAATCCACATTTTACTGTGATCTCAGGTGATATGCTTTTGAAAGGTTCAAGTTCACCACTTCAGATTCAACTCTGTAAATCTACAGTCCTCTGATCTCACTGAACCCCAGTGATCTAGCCCCATACCTCTTCAAATTAACACAGCTTTCCCATCCTAACAGCCGCCATCAAAAAACAGAGAGACAAAGCCGACAGTCGGAGAGGATTTATGCAGCTGACCGGAACACTTTGCATTGCTTCTGGGACACAAAAAGCCATATTACACACACAAAAAAGCCTCAACTTGGGAAGTGAGTGGTATAATGTGAAGATATTATATACATTTTTCAAGTGACACATCAAGCCTGGAGGAATTATGGTGCTGGGGCATAAACATTTGTGAGTAATATCATACTGGGAGCTCTCCCTGCTGCCGCATGTCTTCCCTAAAGGGACTTGAGGCAAAGTAATAAAAGTCTATATTAATCTGTCCCTTCAGATCCAGGCCCACAAACTGTTTAGTTTCAAAAGCTCTCATATATTTATTCACACAAACATACATGTGCCCAAACACGTGGGCAGCCCTGCGGCCTTGGCACACTAATTACACATTATATTATAGATGTCAATGTAATGTGGAGGGAGATTACTGTACACACTTGTTGATTAATTAGTCCTGCATCTCTGCTCCTAAACAAGCATGGTGTTGATTTCCATACACTCCACCACGCCATTAATCAATTAATTACAATCAGGGTATTCCTCAGTAGGCTCCCTTAATGGGGGCTCCGTGGAACGCATGGTAAGGGAGTTGCTGTGTATAATTAGGCACAACCTGCATGGCATATTAAAGCTAGCGTCTGTTATAGGCACCTGCCATTAGTTGCAGACTGGGTCAATTTAGGGATCACACTCAGAGTGTGTATGTGGGTTCTGTGTAGCTCAGGTTTAAATTATTCCTGATGTTATGTATCCTCTTCAGTAATTGGAGTTTCTTTTTTAGTCTGACAGCGACTGACTGGCAAAACAAGAACTCATGAATCATTAAACAGTCTGGCAGAGCAGAGAAAATTGAGAAAGTAGCATCAATCATTAGCTTTCCATTTTTATTAAATGGTTTTCAGCACATGGGGCTTAAAACAAACTAGAGCTAAAATACTTGGTTATATTCAGGTTGATGTTTTTCTTTTTTTTTCAGTTTCACAAATTTATCACATTTTTGTTGCCAGGTTAAAATCTGTTTTTAAAACCTTTTCGAACAAGGTTCATGTTTTGTTGCATTGTGTACTGTGCAATTGGTTGCACACTATTTTACACTGTAGTTTAGGGAGTGCACTAAAGTACTTCTGCTACATTCTGCCATCATCACATATGTGGTCTTTGTGTCACTATACTTTACAATTATTGGTTTGTAGAAAGACGTGCATTGAACATTTGCATAAAGTAAATTTGGAGAAATTTTGTGCTAAATTCTGCCTCCTACCACTATCCAACATCTGTGTTTAAATACTGTAGCAGAATGTGTATAATAGATTCTCCTCCCGTCCATATTCAGTTTATTTTTTTGGTATATATTTTGCTATACATTTTTTTGAATATATTTTTGTGTATAATGTAGGTCTTTATGTAGTCTATGCATATTTTGCATTGAAAGTGAGAATTTCTCACTGCTCTGTAGTGTTTCTATCTGTCTGTCTATTGTTCTGTGACACACATGCACAAAGGAGAACACCAATTATATATATTTTATTCTATAATTTAATAGGAGGTTTGATAGTGTGCCTCAACTTCACATAATTAGTCCAACCCAACCATTGTTCAGCTGATACAGACTGAGACCACCTCTTCTGGTCAATCCAAATGTGGTCCTTTGGCCCAGATCATGTTTTGCAGCACCTTTCACATCTGCTATTTTGCCTCAGACCAAACTCTGAAGGTCTGGACCAAACAAGATAGAAGTGAAGGCACCTTTAACCTTTCCTCTATATAATCCAAATATAGACACTATCTGGATACGGAACACAACAGCCCACCAGCCCATCTCCAACATTAAACTTTAAACATTAGCACATTTCCTAGCCATCAGTTTCCTTTTTACAAAAAACTACAAGTACACTTCTGCATTAAGCCAGCATCAGATCACAATCTGTTCTCCCCAGCTACTGCACTAATTAGCTTCAATTTCCCTCTAACCTGCCTTAATAGTCAACAACACAAGACCTCGCCATACAGGATGCTGATAATTAATTTCACTTTTTTTTTCTTTTGGAGGGCATCCAAAAACACAGGCTCCTTATTATCAGCTTCCTGTTCATATTTTACCATTTTAACTAATTTTAACCCCCTTATGGTGCCCTACCCAACAGACATGTTCCACCTCTGGCTGCTCAAAAGCATTCTCTATTGGTCTGCTCGGATCTTATGCTGTATTTACTCTGGTCCAGAAATGGATATGAACACTCTTCCCATTTTTAGCCGACCAAATGTACAGTAGGCATTAACAAATTTGTATCCTGCATCATTCAGTGGAAAGCATGTCCTGCTAAGTCCATCTTTTTATCTGCTTCTTCCTTTCAGTGTTGAATTACAATACTCCCAGTCTTAATTTAACACAAAAGTGAATGAACCATACACTTGTCACACAAAAGGATTGCATAGACTCATCATGTTTGCTGAAAAAAAATCCTGCTTAAAATATGTCTTTACTTTTCGCTGCACAGCTCCAGACCCATTAGGAACCATGTGGCCATGTCAAATTCCCACTGACAATGAATGGGATAAAATATGGAGCCAGAGCAGTGTAAATAGTTTTCAGACTGCTGTCAGGATGGTGAGTAACATTAGTACTATTAGTATAGTACAAACTATCATAATGAGTCTACTATCATAATGAGCTTACCTTCTCATTTGAACCAAACGGCAAAGCACAGTAACATTAACACAGTAGTATGGAACAATAAGCAATACTAAGCAAACACAATCACAAAGGAGTCAGAAAAACATTAATAGGTCAGGCTTCAGGGCTACGTATAGGACTAATCAATCAAGGCATCACACGGCATTCAGAGGTTTTTATATGCTGTTCAGACAACACAGGCTAAGATGAATGAAATGATGTGGTAAATATAGGTCAGAGAGTAGATAAAGGGCTCCAGAGACACACAAAGCTTGTTAATTTCTGCATCTGAAGTATAAGATAAAAAAGAATTCAAAGCCTTTAAAAAAAAAGAGACTTTATGCCTATTTTATTTTAAGAAAATGGACATATGCTCAAAAAAAACCTAGAATTTACAAGTTACATTGAAAGTTAGGAACATTTTTGGATTTGTCACGCAGCCTGACTCTCCTTCCACACCTCTGGACTCCACTTCCCAGAATCCTTTGGGTTATGACGTCACCGTCAGTCGCTCGCCGTCGCCCAATCACGTTACGCTCCGGCGCTCAGACTCACCTGTGTTCTGAGGAAGATCCGGGTTATGCTCTCTGTTTTTCTGTATTTAAGGTCGCACTGTGTAATGTATCTTCGCGAGGTAGTGTCGACTTATGTTGCGTACTAAGCGGTTTCTTCCTGTTCTTTGTTATTGCCTTCTCGTTACGACCCTGTTTTCGGATTACCGGTTAATGTCTTTTGTTTTGCCCTTATTGGATTTGATGTTTGGTTGGACTGTTTCTCGGTTACGATCTCGGACTGTTTATACGACTACATCTTCTGTCTTTGGTGAGATCTTTGTTTACCTGGCTATACTGTTAGCTGCATTTGCTTGCCTGCCTGTAAATAAACCTGTGAGTACATTCTACTCGGCGTGCGTCACTCCTCACTACCTGCCGTTACATAATACCTCGCCTTCTAAAAGAGCGATGGCTGAGTTTAATAACCTACAGCAGGCAGTCGGGAATCAGGGGAGGGTTCTCGAGCAGCATAGCCAGCTTTTTGAGAGCATTACTCACACCGTTACTGCTCTTAGTACTCAGCAGTCGGAACAACACTCCCAGCTAGCTCAGATTACCGCTAGCCTCCAGGGTATCGCTTCTCAGCTCGCCCAGCTGAGCGTGGCTAACCCCGTTAGCTTAGCTTCTGCTAGCTTGCCTCCGGTTAGCTCTCTCACCCAGCCAGCAACCGCTTTTCCGGTGAGTAAACCTGATAAATACGATGGTACTCCGGATTCTTGTAGGGGTTTTTTGTTACAAATATCGTTATTTTTTGCTAATTCTGCGGTTGGTTCCGATTCAGCGCGAATTTCATTTTTTATTTCGCGTCTCACCGGTAAAGCCCTAGACTGGGCTACTGCTGTTTGGCCTAGCATGGAGGGAGCTACATATGAACACTTTCTCAAGGAGTTTAAGTTAGTTTTTGATCACCCTCATTATGGTCAATCTCAGGGGGAGTTATTAGTTAAATTACGTCAGGAAAATCGTTCTGTGTCTGATTATGCTTTAGAATTCCGTACATTGGCTGCTGGTAGTGGGTGGAATGAACCGGCTTTACGGGTCATGTTTCGCAATGGGCTCAGGGCTGATGTATTAGCTGAATTGGCCTGTAAGGATGATGGACTTCCCTTGGATGAACTTATTTCTCTGGCCATTAGACTGGATCAATTGAAACAAGGCGCTGTAATGAATCATAAAGCTACTACTCCACGCATGTTGGGATATGTGTCACGTGTTTCTGCATCAACGCGATCAGTGGTCTCCAGTCACAGCAACGAGGAACCTATGCAAGTGGATGCTACTCGATTGTCCAGAGAGGAACGTTTGCGACGATTTCAAGCTGGACTATGTTTCTATTGTGGCGGAGCTGGTCATGTGTTGAGTAACTGCCAAATATGCCCCTCTCGAGCTAAACGCCAAGAAGAAACTTCCGGTTCGTCCCACGGTGGGCTCTCCCATGGTTTCCATGGCAACCCGGACCGTCCATACGAACCACCTGCCACTAGCTCGGGAAAGCGTGTGGAAACCCCTCGGATTCCACACGCTACAAGGGTAAGCAGACTCAATCCTGACATGTTTTCCAGATCTTTTATAATCTCTGTAATACTGTTCTGCCAGTCTTCTTCTTTTGTGTTCCCAGCTCTGATAGATTCCGGCGCCGAGGGAAACTTTATTCATGAGCAGCTGGCTAGACAACTCCTGATCTCATTAGAAAACCTGGAGGATCCCATAAAACTGTCTGCTGTGGATGGGACCCCAGTCGGACAGGGAAGCATAACCAGCACCACCAAACCTGTCAAGATGAGCGTCAGCGCACTGCACTCTGAGGAGATCAGGTTTTTTGTTATGAAAGACACTCGATATCAAATAATTTTAGGACTTCCATGGTTAAGAAAGCACGATCCTATGATTACCTGGTCTAACAAGGAAATTACTTCCTGGTCATCCTATTGTATGAAACATTGTTTGAAGGTTCCTAAGGTTAAACTCCAATCCACTTCTGTTGAAAGTCCAGAGCCAGAGTCTCTTGCACATATTCCTCCTGTTTATCAAGATTTATGTGAAGTTTTCAGTAAAACTCGTGCTACCCAGCTTCCTCCTCATCGTTCATATGATTGTGCTATTGAACTAATTGATAACCAGATACCCCCTAAATCATGTATATATCCTCTTACCCAAACTGAGGAAAGAGCTATGGAGGAATATGTGCAGGAGGCTCTAACACAGGGTTTTATTCGCCACTCTACTTCCCCTGTTGCTGCTCCCTTTTTCTTTGTTAAAAAGAAGGATGGTGGTCTCCGTCCCTGTATAGATTATCGACAACTTAACGCTGTAACAAAGACCAACCCATACCCTCTTCCTTTAGTACCTGTCGCTCTTGAACAATTGCGTGGAGCTTCTGTTTTTACGAAATTAGACCTTCGCAGTGCGTACAACTTGGTGAGGATTAGAGAGGGAGATGAATGGAAGACGGCCTTTTTTACCACTAGAGGGCACTATGAGTACCAGGTTATGCCTTTTGGCCTCAAAAATGCACCTTCTGTTTTTCAATCATTTATCAATGATGTTTTGCGTGACATGCTGGGCAAATTTGTCATTGCATTTATAGACGACATTCTGATCTACTCCACTGATATGTCCTCTCATGTCTCTCATGTACGAGCAGTCCTCACCTGCCTTCTTCAGAACCAGCTTTTTGTGAAAGCTGAGAAATGTGAATTTCACAGGTCTACTGTAACCTTTTTAGGGTATGTGATCAGCGATCAGGGCGTTTCCATGGATGAAAAGAAGGTTCAAGCGGTTGTTGATTGGCCCCAACCTAAGTCAGTTAAGGAGTTACAGAGATTTCTAGGCTTCGCTAATTTCTACAGACGATTTATTCGCAGTTACAGTTCTATTACAGCTCCACTCACCAATCTGCTAAAACACAATACCAGAACTCTGATTTGGTCCGAATCTGCTGTCAATGCCTTTACTACTCTTAAGAGGGTGTTCACTACAGCCCCTCTTTTAAAACACCCAGATCCTAAAGAACCGTTTGTTGTGGAAGTAGACGCATCCAGTGTAGGAGTAGGTGCTGTTCTCTCTCAGCGTTTAGGCTCCCCTAGTAAACTACATCCAGTAGCCTATTTTTCCCACAAACTCTCCCCAGCTGAGCGCAATTATGGTATAGGGGATCGAGAACTTTTGGCCATCAAGCTGGCATTGGAGGAATGGAGGCATTGGTTAGAGGGAGCGTTACATCCATTCGTTGTTATCACTGATCACAGAAATCTAGAGTATATGCGATCCATGAAAACTATGAATTCACGTCAAGCACACTGGTCTTTGTTTTTTGCACGTTTTGAGTTTGTAGTGACTTATAGACCAGGTTCCAGAAATACTAAGGCTGACGCTCTCTCCCGCATTTTTGAAGATAATGGTATTGAAGGTCCAGAACTTACACCCATCATAAAACCAGAGATTATTTTGGCTCCTATTAGATGGGAGATCTCGGAAGAAATTGATCGAGTTAACTCAATAACTCCTCCCCCTGAAACATGCCCACCAGACAGCACCTACGTACCAGATCAATGCAGAGCCAGACTAATTGCTTGGGCTCATACCTCCCCTTCGTCAGGTCATCCGGGTGAAACACGTACTTTTCAATTATTAGAAAATCGTTTTTGGTGGGAAAAAATGCGTTTAGATGTTCACAATTTTGTGTCCTCTTGCACCGTTTGTGCTCAGAGTAAAGTTCCGCGTACTCTACCGGCAGGCAAATTAATGCCCTTACCTATCCCAGCCAGACCCTGGTCTCATTTAGCTGTCGATTTTGTTACCGACCTTCCTGTTTCTTTAGGTCAAACTGTTGTAATGACTGTGGTTGATCGTTTTTCTCATGGTGTCAGGTTCATTCCGTTTAGTAAACTACCCACAGCGTTGGAAGCTGCAGAAGCTCTATTTAATCATGTTTTTCGCATTTTTGGAATTCCTGAAGATATAGTTTCTGATCGTGGACCTCAGTTTATTTCCCAAGTTTGGTCAGCCTTTATGAATAGGTTAGGAATTTCTGTCAGTCTTTCTTCAGGTTATCATCCTCAGAGCAACGGCCAATGTGAGAGGATGAATCAAGAACTGGGTAAATTCTTAAGAATATATTGCTGTAATAATTTCCATGACTGGGCCAAATATCTCCCCTGGGCAGAAATTGCTCAGAATTCGCTCATCAGTTCTACTACCAAGTTAACTCCTTTTCAATGCTGTTTAGGTTACCAACCACCTCTCATGCCCTGGTCAGCCGAACCCTCTAACATCCCCGCTGTTGATGATTGGATGCGTCGGAGCGAGGAGGTTTGGGAGGAGACTCACAGATGTATTGAGGCAGTCTTAGAACGGCAAAAACGACAAGCTGACCGCCTACGTCGTGAGACCCCCCTTTACTCTCCAGGAGATAGAGTTTGGCTATCTACCAGGGATTTCCGGCTGTCTGATGGCAATAAAAAGCTTTCAGTTAAGTATATTGGTCCTTTCAAAATCATTAAGAAAATTAATGAGGTTACCTACCGTCTTGATATACCTTCTCACTATCGTGTATGTCCTTCATTTCATGTCTCCTTGTTAAAGCCGGTTATCCCTGGTCCTCTGGATGAGACTTCGCTTGGGTCACCTCCTCCCCCACCTATGGATATGGAGGGTGGTCCTGTGTATGCGGTGGAACGTTTGTTGGACTCCAGGAGAAGAAGGGGGGCCCTGGAATATCTTGTGGACTGGAAGGGTTACGGACCAGAGGAGCGAAGTTGGGTCCCAGTGGCTGATGTCCTGGATCCCTTAATGGTGGAGGACTTCCACCGGTCTCATCCGTCTCGTCCGGCACCACGCCCCAGAGGTCGTCCTAGGAGAGAGTCTCCAGGTCCTAGAAGGGGGTAGACGCGGGAGTGCTGGCTCTGTCCGATCCTTCAGTTCCATCCGCGGCTCCAGGAGGGGTCGTCCCAGATCCAGGGCTCCTGTCCACTATGTTCCCGCTGCCAGGCCACCTGTCCGGGTCTCCACTGAGTGTGGGGGAGCGGTTCCCTTGTGTCGTCCTCATCCGTCAACCGTTTCGGACTCTTTGGGGGGGAGTACTGTCACGCAGCCTGACTCTCCTTCCACACCTCTGGACTCCACTTCCCAGAATCCTTTGGGTTATGACGTCACCGTCAGTCGCTCGCCGTCGCCCAATCACGTTACGCTCCGGCGCTCAGACTCACCTGTGTTCTGAGGAAGATCCGGGTTATGCTCTCTGTTTTTCTGTATTTAAGGTCGCACTGTGTAATGTATCTTCGCGAGGTAGTGTCGACTTATGTTGCGTACTAAGCGGTTTCTTCCTGTTCTTTGTTATTGCCTTCTCGTTACGACCCTGTTTTCGGATTACCGGTTAATGTCTTTTGTTTTGCCCTTATTGGATTTGATGTTTGGTTGGACTGTTTCTCGGTTACGATCTCGGACTGTTTATACGACTACATCTTCTGTCTTTGGTGAGATCTTTGTTTACCTGGCTATACTGTTAGCTGCATTTGCTTGCCTGCCTGTAAATAAACCTGTGAGTACATTCTACTCGGCGTGCGTCACTCCTCACTACCTGCCGTTACAGGATTCTACAGTAATGTTTCCATTTGCAAGTTTGGAACATGCCATCAAAACAGCTTTCCCCTCTCTTATAAGTGGGGTTAAGAAGGACATAAAGGAGATACAAGGAGGAGGCGGGGTGGTGGAGGGTTGTAAAGATGTAAAGTAAAAGCATGAATGAGGTAGGAATGCTCCTCCTGCCAAAAGTTTCTAAATCATAAGACCAATTTGGGATTTTTTTGTGCAACAGCAATTATATATAATTATATTCAATATTAGTTTCTGAATGCTGTTATCAATAATGAATATCAGAGATACCACTAATTTGCACTCCTAATTTGAACCCCAGGTAAACATACTGTCAAAAACTCAAAACTCACAAGACAACCTTTTAGTTCAGAAACAAAATATGGGGTTTTCATGATGGCAGCCATGTTCCAGACATACCCTCATGCATTACTTGCTGGGGTAAATAATATGGCTGTATCCCTTTCGTGTCTTTTCTCTTCGTTTCTGTGGTAAAATATTGTTCTGCTATAAATAGTCAATTACATATAGTGCGTTAATTAATTACTGCTAAAATCTGAGATTAATTTATCAACTGGAACTGATGTTGTGTGATCTGAAAACAGTAGCAGCATATATATTTTATTTGTGAGATTAATTTTCTGGGTTGAGTTGATTAAGTTTCTTGTACAGGGAGTTGGGAACAGGCAGTGAAAATTGTAGATATTGATTTTTTCCTTAATAGCTCTCTTCAATTGGAGGTATTGGAAAAGGCAATAGCTGGAGTTAGTTATATTTTTCTTGGTTGTGATCGAAGGTCTTGTGGAAGTCATCTTTGAAGAGGTGTTTCAGACTAATCACTCATTTTTGTTTCCGTGGCTGAGATATGAAAGCTTTTCTGTTGACTGGTAAGATGGATCTGTGCCATAATAAGATACGATTAGAGAACCGCATTCATTATCCACCATTCAGTCCCAATGCACATGTTTTAATGGTGTATTTTTTTATGCTGAGGTGCATTTTGATGGAATGGATGTAGCATTAATAGACAGGGTCTTTACATGCTGCTTGAGCTGTTCCCCAGTAATTAAGGTACTGTATTTGTTTACAGTTAAATTATAAAAGAGCCAATTAATGAGTCAAATAAAAGTTTAGCCAAATTTATTTTATTTTTTTATTTTTTTCGTTGTGAGATGGGGAAAATTTGTGAATCCCCAAAACTTATGACATAGATTTACTGTACAAATTATGTACAGGATATCAATTTTTATATATAGAATTGTTTTATTTAAGTCTTATTTTACTAGGATATTATAAAATGTTTATAAGTAATAATAATTAATAAATAATGTAATAATTAATATCAAGGTCAGGATAATCTTAATATTTAACAATTAATTGTTTTTTTAACAATGAATTTGCAAATATGATGCTAGTTTATGTTTGTTTTTTGTTTTTTTTTAAATAACAAGAATATAATTTATCACAATTATTTTTAGGACCGGTTATTATTCAAGCAAATACAGATTTTGTAACAGGTCTACTGAGAACATGCATTTGAGATTAGAAGATATGTTGATCTTTAATATATTTAATGGATAAAGCAGGTTTATAGAAAAACCTTTAATCCCAGCACGTCTATGGGGCTCAGATACAGGATAAAATCTTGGATTTCTACCAATGGATAAAGTAAGCAGACATCTTGCTAAAGCTGTTAATTAGATTATGGACTGATGGAGGAGAGGGTGATGGATTTGTTTTGTTCTAAATGCTGACATACAGACTGATTTCATCATGATTTACTCCTGACTCTTATAATATTCTCTTTTTTTCAGGTTGAAGCAGCAAGAGTTTCCATTCATCAATAAACCAGTACAGTAAGAGTACAGTCTGTTACTATAATGAATCTGTATTGATAACAGCTTTATTTTCCACCTGAAGACATGGCAAGCTCTAGCAGAATGGATGCTAATATACAAAATACCAGACAAAAGTTTGGAACCACCTAACTGAACATTTTTTTATTTATTTTTACTAATATTGATGACAACAAAACTATGAATCCAGATTTGCACACAAAGGAACTACAGAAAGAAATGTTAAGAACGTTTCCATTCCTCGTGTCCTGGCATGGAGTTTTCTAAAGGTGTCCTGCAATAATCCATTCTATGCAGCTGGAATAATCCAGCAGCAGGATCTCTATATATAACCACTACAGAGATCTAAAGATTCTTAAAGCAAAACAAAACTGAATGCTCTTACACAGCTGAGCCAGTCACCTGACCTCAACCCAGTGGAGCAGCTTTTTACTTAGTGAAGAATAAACTTCAGAAAGACCAACAAACAAGCAGCAGCTGGTGGCGGCTTCAGTGAATGCCTGGCAGAGAATCTCAGGGGAGAGCTGATTTTAAGGGAATAAAATAAGTCAAATGTTGAAGGTTTCTCTCATTTTTATTTCCATACATAAGAAAAACTCATTTCAACAGGATACGATGGAACATATCCGAACATGCCAGTGTGCACAGGATTAAAATAACCTGAGGTTAATTTAACAGATTTCAGAACTAGGCATAAGGTGACGTGGATTATCAGTAAGGTCTGATAGTGGGTGCCAGATGAATAGCATATTCCATTTCTGAAGCTGTGCAGGTATTTATTATTTCCTGATGCAAAGTGTGTACCGGTAATATTCACAGAAGGCATTACCACCCACTGTGGACAGTGCAGCAGTGGTTGGTAATCATCATGAACGGCAGTGTCTGGCTAAAATTGTCCGTGTATACAGAGGATTAACTCCCACAGAAATCACATGCATATTTAATGCAGGAGGCTCCACACACATAGGCTATGACCAAAATGGCTTACTATTTACTATATGGCACTATTGAGTACTTCGGCCATTCGAGTGTCCAAATCGTAAATTGGAATTGGGATTTTATTTTGAGCGCACTAAAAACTCCTATAATGCATTTGACTTATGATAAATATTACTGCTTACTACATGAGCTTAATTCGTCCCAAAATGCATTGCGAGTCTTGCTTCTAAGTAACAGACAGCCAAACAAACAGAGCAGACAGCGAGCCACCAGGGTTGCCAGATTGTTACAGTGGGATTTAGATAAAACCAAGTCACTGGCTAAAACGTGTTTCATATCCAGAGAAATGCAGAAAAAACTGCCCAAAAACAAAACAGCTGCATCTAGCATCTAAACAGTATTACAGAGTTTATTCCAACATGATCTTAATTAAAATATCTTATTATAAATATCACCAACTGCAAAAATATCTCTATTTTGTTGGTACCTGACACCAGTTCCATGTACCATGACATTTGGCATTTCATTGTACAGTACAATACCCCACCAAAACATGGGGCAGTGTCCAAGCAGGGATTAGGCCTAGTCCTGGAGTAAACAGCATTTTCCAAAAAGACTTTCAATTATAAACTATATATAGTCTATGACCAGGCCTAGGGCTCTTGATATCAGTGGATTAAATTAATCTGTAACTACTAATGTTAACATTTCAAGAGATCAGACATGAAAGGAAATGTGGAAATCCTTGAGTTCTGTCCATTTTGAGTTCACTTATCTCATCAGATCCAGCTTAAAAGTCATACACTTGAAAGTCGTAAGAACAGAATGCTCACGTTGGCCGACCCCGGTCTACAGTCAGATTCAGGATGCAGGTCAGTTAAAGGCCTGTCCAAGTCAAGCCACTTGACAAAGTCTGAGTTCAAGCAGGAGCAAGCACAGTAAAACAGGATTCTGTGAATAGAAAAGCTGCTTTAAAAGCTATGGCTCTGGCTTTCTTTAAAGCATTTATTGTTCAATCTCGGAAAAAGTCTATATTCTATTGTATTGTATGTGTTTTTGTGCAGATCTCTCACAATCAGGAAAAGTTTGAATAAGGATGAGAGTTAGACTGGAGTTCAGTTTTATCAGTTTACATTAATCTGATTCTCAGAGCTGCAGCTCCATCAATCACCAACAATCACACTCTCAATGGTTCGCTCTCCCCATATCATCATGTTTCAACAGCAAAGCATGTCTTCTGATTCTCTGAATAATTCTCTTTTCCAAAGAATTAATCATTTATAAAACGTGTTTTATAATCCACTGCTTCTTTTGTGCACTTCCTCTGAAGGTATGTTCCATCTCCTCTTCTATCTCTTCATCATTCATTCCCTTATGAGTAACCAGTTGCTAAATTTTTGCATCATAAGCTGACTCCACACTGATTCAGTCTACATTCTGCAAAAGGCCACAGAGCTGGTTTGGTGAGGTATTGGAAGAAGAAATGAGATTTTGAATTAATTCATGCTCCTTCAAAAAGACCTAAGCTCTATCTCCAAAGTTCAAAGAAGTTCTTGTTGTAGGAAATCTATCAATATGTAAATCAGAGAGGGCGAAATGGGGTGACCAGCCAAACACACTGGGATAGGCTGCTAACTCCTCTAAGGCTCAAACAGACTATTAGTCCTTTGAGATGGAGTGACTTTGGTATTGTCCTTCAAGACTTTCTCATTTCTGCCATCTTTCAAAAGCATGTTCCTCTTCTAATACATCATACACCAATTTGGAAGGGTCAGATTTTCTCCAACTTCCTTAATAACTTAGGCACACTAGTCCTAAAAGTCCCTATAAAACACCATATATGTTTATGTAAATTAAGTATGTGATAATCCTAATATGAGACTATGATATGACATAAAACATGGCTGAACTGTGACCTATAAGTAAAGCACCCTTCATGCAGTCTATCCTTCGGTACTATTAAGAGAACATCATTAGCTTTACAGTATGGCCTAAGTTGCGGACTTTCTTTTCAAAATGATCACCGATTTTACATATTTTCCAATAGGAGAGCAAGAGACACATTTTCATATGTTGCTAATAGGCAATTTGTTTCTTCAAAAGAGTTCCTCATGAGAAAATAATTTTGTAAGATTTCCGAAATAACAGTACTTTTATCCCTTTAAAACCTCAGATGTGGTTTATTTATTGACAAAAGGACTTCGTATTGTAACATAATATCCATAGTTTAGGAAGAGGAGTGAGTCTGAAAGGATTTTATCCAGAACTGTGAAAGGGGACTCAGACTGAGAGCTGTCAGCAGATAAAGTAGAGGAGCACCAGACAGCAGAACAGAAGAGTGAAAGAACAGTGAAGGTCCTATCAGCTTTCTAGGAGCTTCCTGCCTTCTGGTTATTTTAAATAGTTTTTTTTTTTAAATAATAGAGCACACAAATTAGATTAGATCAGATCAGATCAGTTGTTTCCTTCATTTCCTTCTGTTTTTTTATGTCATGAAATAAAAAGGCCAAGGTTTCAAATCAACATTCCAAAAAATAGAAAACTGTACCATTACACAACCCATTACCAAGCCAGACACGATGTCCACTACAAGGGACACAAATCAAAATCAAAAAACAAAAAAATCTAAATATCATTTATTTTCTGGGTCATCTGGGGATATACCAACAAGACAATGCTTCATGGCTTGGTGTTTTAACTGATGTCAGATAGAGAAGAGCACCAGCACAGATTGCCCTTCTGGCTATTAAACAAGTTGCTTTCCAATTGCATTAGTCGTTATCTAATTTGTAACGGAAAACTATGTTCAGTCACTCCTAATTCAAGGAATGAAAATGGTCGAATGAACAAAATGCCAGACAGAATGGTATCAGAGAGGGTGAGATCAATGCCATTGACTGACTCTTTCGCACGCAGAGCACAGAATTACAAGAATTCCTTTAAATCCTGGCAAAAGCTCAATGGTCATTTGTAATTCAGAGTGTACTGTATTGTATTAATATAAAAACAAACGCTGTGAAATTGAACAAAATCCTCATGTTCCTGACAAGGTCAAATAGTAAAAAGCATCCTTTTTTTGTAGGATTATTACATGAGTGCTCAGAATGTTCTTCATGCTTCTTATAAAGCATGTAACATAACTGCATGAATATTCTTCTTGAAAGGAATTAATTACGAATAATAAATATGCAGATTTTCATTAACAACTAGCAGCCATCCATAGATCTAGTGCACAGTAAAGGAAGAGAGGAGCGGAAGAGAGAAAGAGACCTTTGGTATTAGATAATACCCATGCAAATATTCAATGAAAGCTATGAAGATTAACTGCAGGCATTTTAGTTATTAACAAAATTAGCAGTGAATCCATAATTAATATAGAAAAATCTTGCCATGAATAATGAGCCATCTCTGAATGCGGAGATGTGATTGAGGCTGGCACGCAGACTCTTATCTGTCGCATAATGATTCTTTGCGAAATTATCCTTGAGCTATGTAATTTGAATCCACTCTCAATATTCATGCTACACTCGGTACACTGTAATTTTTCATGCGGGTTTGGTGACACCTAATTGAGATTTTGATGGGGAATTGATAAGGGGGAGCACCACTGGGTCTGGGTTTACAATATGTCACCTGGGAATTTAAAAGGCGTTCACACAAAAATAACAATGCATATATGAGGCCATTTTAACAGATAAACAACAAGTCAAAGTGACTTTACTATGGCGGGATTGGTGCGACACTGATTGGTTCTGAATTGGGACCTTCTCATAAATTGTGAGTAATCTGTGGTGGTCACGAACAATGCAAATCAGGACCCTCATCTTTATTTTTCATCTTTTTATCCCTATTGCCTGCTCATCACACAATATATTACAATATATTAGAAATAATAACATCTAGGGATTGATTAGTAAAGAAAAAAATCATCATTCATTTAACTAACACATGCAATATGTGTCCAAATGTTTGTAAACACCCCTTTTAAAAACTGCCTTTAGCTACTTTAAGTTGCACCTACTGCTGACACTGTAGAGAAGTATTTTCAACAGGACTCTCTGAAGCAGATAAACCTATTATATCACCACCCCTAATGCCAGAATTGAGCTGTGGAGCAGTGGAACTGTATTCTCTAAAATGATGGGGCTCCATCCAGTACCTCTGTTATAAGTTGGGGAGTTGGGGTGGGAGCTAACACTCACTAAATGCAAGTAAATCCTAACAGTAATGCATGCTCCAAAATCTATGAGAAAGCCTTCTCTGGATAGAAGAGACAGTTACTCCAACAAAAATAGAATAAACTCTTTAAAATGTTTAACTATCTTGATTTACAGAAGAAACAGCAAATAAGCAGGTGTCCAAATACTTTTGTTTATTGAGTAATCCCATAGAAGAACCATCATAATATGTTAATTGCATGGTCGGCCTCATGTTTCCATTCACACATTCTTGCCTTCGCAGTTTAATTCGCCATTTAATCCATGATTTAAATATTGAATACATGCGGAGGCAGCACATTGAGATTCGGTCAAATGTTGCCAGGTCTTTAATGGAGTCAAAAATGGTTCTTCTATGGCATCACTCAATCAACCATTTTCCTAGGTTAAATAAGCTGACAAAAACCACTGCAACTTGACCCAACATGTCATGCACTCCATATACAGCTCTAGAAATAGAAATAGAGTTTCTTTGATTTTTCCAAATTGAAAACCTCTGGAATATAATCAAGATGGATGATCACAAGCAATCAAACCAAGCTGAACTGCTTGACTTTTTGCACCAGGAGCGGCATAAAGTTATCCAAAGGCAGTGTGTAAGACTGGTGGAGGAGAACATGCCAACCAGGGTTATTTCACCAAAAGTGATTTATGAACTCTTAAAACTTTATATCTTTGCATTATTTGAGATCTGAAATCTCTGCATCTTTTTTGTTTTTTTCAACCATTTCTCATTTTCTGCAAGTACATGCTCTAAATGACTATTTGAAATGTTGTCTGTAGTTTATATGTAGCCAGGTGGTGAATTGAGAATACACCTTTAAAATGTGTGTCTGTAACTTTAAGAAACACAATCAGAAGTGTTGTCACCCTGAGAGAGGAAAGGGAGGAGCTAAGAGCATGGTAGAGAAGGAGGCTCAAGCTGCAGTGAATGGTGGTGCTCCATTTTAGGATCCATCCAGAGCCATCCTTATGAAATATAAGGTAAAAATCAGGAAATACTGAACAATATAAGGTTTAGTTGGCCTATAACAGTAGTAGATGCCTATTTTGCCTTTCTAAACATGTATTTTGAATGAATCACAACCAGATGCGGGCAGATGGCATTGTTTCTGTGGGGTAGTGTGCTCCTTGTGTTCAAGCCTTGTATTTTTCTGGGTTACAGAAGCTGTTTGTCCAAGTTCTCTTGATGAAATGCTCAAGTCTTGTTGAGTAAAGCTGAGTAAATCGAGGTGAGCTTAAAAACAAATATAAAAAGAGCTCTGTTAATGGTATTAATGTGGCATTAATGTTATTTATCTATTTTCTGTAATTAGTGCCACTACCAAATACTGTGCTGTGTTCTAAGCTAGGGTTTTACAGTGTATTCATTTTATTTTTGTTATTTTGAGTACAATTGAGTACACGCTCTGATAAAAGTCTATAAATCTGTACACTGCAGTTGCAGTAAGTCAAAGATAGGTGGTGCAGTGTTGTTGTGCACTGAGAATAATATTTCTGCTCAGCCAGTGAAAGTGCTGATTGTCTTTATTTTGCTTTTATTTCATATTTGTTTTATAATTAATATACATTTTTATATTTCATAAAAATCCCATGTGGGATCTATCGGAATAAAATACCCCCCAAAAAAGTATTTTGTCATTTGGTGTGCGTCCTTTCCCCGGTGACATATAGAATAAAACAAAAATGTTCATTTTACCTATATTTATATACCTATAAATAGCAAAATCTGAGAAACTGAAAAATATTTGGTGAATATAATCTCTGATATATATTTAATGGGAAATGAAAACAGTGTGAAGTATAGAATAAGAAAATACTTTGTACCCTGATACCCTTATAAGTAAAATGTGCCTTTCATGACAATGCACATACCCACATTGCGATAATGACGATGCTGAACTGATATATTGTGCAGCCCTACCCTAAACCCTAACTGCTTCCCGGGCGGTGTAGTGATGGCTGCTCACTTCTTCAGGCATGTGTGCTCACTAAATAACTGTGTGCGTGTGTGTCCTCACTAGTGTGTATGTGTATGTGTTTGTCCACTGTGGAAGTGACATTCCTGCTGTGTATCCAGCGCATGTATGGTAAATATGGTTGTCCTGTCTTATCTTGTTTCACCTTGAGATATTATGTTTTTTTTTTTGCAAAAGCAGAATAAAAAAAACAGATGGAGGTGCATTCGTACACTTCAAGAATTGATAAAAGATTCCTGGAATTGCCAGTAGGTGTTTTTGCACACTGACTTATTTAGGAGTTGATTCTGAGAGCCTGTAGATATGCATGCAAATTTTAGACCTTTTACATCTTTAACAGCGCGCACAGTATTTAAAAGGAAAAATCACCAACTGCCACCAAAAATAATGAGTCATCGTGGGATTTCTTCCCCTCTTCGTCTAGCCTTTTCTCTTTTATTATTGACTTAGATTACCGCCTCTCTTTCAATTATTAGGTATCGACTCTCTGCGTTCCCAGTGCAGAGTTATTTTTTGGGTCACATTACCAAAGATCAACCAAAGGATTGTTGGATTATATTGCTGAAAAGGTATCCAAGGCTTGTTGCTTCTAGCCTAAGTCACCCTTCAGTTTGGAAAGCTACTTAAAGCCCTGAAATCCTTGTCAGTGTTGGAGAAAAAGTGCTTTTATCAGCAGCCAGTTTTATATGAAAATAATGAAAGCTGGCCTTTGAGCGTTCTGCTGACGAATTTCAAAGGGGCTCTTGGTCTGATTTCGCAGCCTGTGGGTGTTTGTGTGTTGAGATAGTGGAGAGTGGAGGCGCTACCCTTTCTGCATTCATCTCATGAAGGAGAGATCAGCATTGTAACAGGTTTGAGATTGAATTCACCCTTTCCTTCATTTGATTTGACACTTGTCTTTGTTTACCTTTGCTCCCTGTCAATGAGATTTATTTTTCTACTTGAAACTATATAGGCTCTACATTTATTGGTGAGCTGTTGACAGCACTTTGGCACGAGGGTGTAGTGGGTTGAACAGGCTGTAGGATTAATTCCGCACTGTCTGTGAAAGAAATTACTCCTTCGCTGCTTTATTAACCTGACTATAGCACTGAAATTAAATGTATATTGGATGCAGTTTGAGAGAATCATGCATATCCTACAATAGTAAACGAGAGTGGGAGATGAATACGGAACAATGCTGGCCGGGGCACTTGTTTTCAATCCTTTGCCAACATTAAATCCTCCTCTGTTTATAGAAGAATGGCATTACATGGATACAAAAAACAATGAAGAATGAATAAACACAAAGATAGAGAGGGAAAACGATTGGGTGGGCCGACCCACTATAATCAGCTCTAGCACCACTAGACCATGTTTTTCAAACCACTAAAGCCAGAGCACCCTGACCCAGGGTGCTCCAACAAACACAAACACATCCAAACCTGAATGAATGCTTAAAGCCCTTATAAATGTTCTATAATGCCCTGCTTCTGATTTACTATCCTTAAAAGATTCAATAAATCACAAGATTTTTTTGTGTGAAGAGTAAAATGTGTTTCAACAAACACAAACATATCCAAAGCTAAATAAACGTTTAAGACCCCTTTATAAATTATCTATAATGCCCTGCCTCTGATATACTATTGTTTAAAGATTTAATAAATCAGAAGAATTTTTACTGTGTAAAGGGTAAGGGCAAAAAACTAGGCTTAACACCCATGATCTCTGACTCCTTTAGATGGTTTTGTATCTATTGGTATCATTCAACAAAACTGAACCACATCAGCATTAGGTTACTTGGCATATTTTGTTAAACACTACAACATTCACAAATGCCACTTAAGAAGTGTTGACTAGTTTGGTCAATTAACCATCACACATAGTGGAAATGGGAATCCCAGTCAAACTAATCTGTTTTCCATATCCTTTGATAATGAATTAATGCCATGTATTTCAGACCAAAGATGAAAAGGACCATCTAGTCCAAAAGAAAGCGTCTGTCATGGTATGGAGTTGTACACTAGAGTCAGTACATGTCTGTGATGGAGCATTAATGCAGAAAAGAACATTGAGATCTGAAAACATCATACGCTGCCTTCAAGACCACATATTTTTCAGAAATGCCTATGCATTTTTTAACAAGTTAATACAAAAGAACATGCAGCACATATTACAAAGCCATGGCTACTGAAGGCTAAGGCTATTGGATATTGGACTGGCCTGCCTACATTCCTGAACTGTCCCTAATAAAGATTAGGTGCAGAATTTTGAATGAAAACATGTTTAAAGGAAGAATGTGACAAAATAACACTGGAAACACTTTATCGCTTAGTATCATCAGTGCCAAAATGTTTTATAGATGTTTTTGAAAAAGAATGGCAACCCACAAAGTTTTCTATTTTACTCTAGAACCTAGATTCTAGATTGTTCTTCCTTAATCACATGTTCTGAGCAACTAAGCAGTGTTGAAGGTGCCTCACTGATAGCGTCCATCTACAACATATAATTTACCTGACACATGTTAAGGTGTGTGGTAGCCTTCATTAAGGCTAAGGCATTTGGACCTCTCTCTTTGGCCATTTCCACATCCTGTAGGCAGCTTTTCTCTGGCATAAATGAAGAACAGCTTAAAACTGATTATATCTTGAGTTTTTTAATACTACATTGAGGGGCTGAGCTTTTAACTGATGCAATCCTGACACAGTAACTGCTCTTTTAGTGCCTGCTCTGCTCATTTGTAATGCTTTTGAGAGACAAGGGAATGAATGGTCCCTTCCATGCACTGTAGCTGCACTACAAACAGGGATGTGTGCAATGTAATTCAGTCATTAAGAGGGGGAAATCTGGTTTAGTGTGTTTATTTTCCTCTGTAGACCACTGCCATTGGTTCTTTCTCCGTTTTCATTTTGCACTAGTGTCATGGAATGCTGGCAGGTCTGTACATCACCAAAGCTGGGACAGCAGGCCATTGTGTACATGGATGTGAGTCTGGGGTTTATCTGATAATGACTAGGGGAAAATGGGGAGAGCTATGGCTTAGCACTAACCTCCAGCAGTGGCCTGGATTTACTGTCAGATGGAAGAAAAACATACATTCTCTGAGCAGACAAGTTCAGCAGAGCCAAAATGCTGGAGTAAACACGCAATATTGACAGCCTAATTCATACCGCCACGTTATCCGCTGCTGCTGCGCCATAAATAACACAATCCAATCTTCAAATTTCGAGAGCGTCATGACGTATCTTTTCATCTAAATAGTGTATGTAATCAAATCATCCTGAATCAAAGCTGCTAAGTGCTGAGTGTCATCCCCATTGTTTGCTCATTATGTAGACATACTTCCTAATCCTCAAAGCATGGAAAGCAATGCAGAATTAGTCCCATCCATTGATTATTCCCCTCTTGTGCTGTGATTAAAGTTCTGTTAGTGGAAATCAGGCCCATTTTAACACCCTCTGCTGAGCGAAGTGAATCAGGAAACATGTCGGCCTGAGAAAGCTTCGGGAAAAAAGAACTGCAAAATCTTCCAGTCTTTGCAGAGTCCCCTGCCCTCGAATTTTTGTGGGGAGGAACGCAGAAGCACTGCAGCATCTACCCACACAGATGGGAACCTTATACACTTGCAAACAGTGGCTAATCCCACACAAATGCACACAAATTCCTGGGGAAGCCAACCAATGAGCCGGCTGCGTTTGCTCTAGTGACTTCCTGTGTTAATGTGCTTTTAATTATCAAACGTTATCGATTTCTCATGCCGTCCCCCAGCCGAACAGAGGCCATAAAAATGCACGACAGGACACAAACACTGGCTTTAATATGAATAAGCAGCCTGTGTGATCATGCCACTCACGGCACCGGCAGTGCACCCTGTAACACCTGCACGGCATCACAATGCCGCTGTTAATTATTTTTGTTGAATAAACTGGGTGTCAGGGGAGGAGTTACAGGGAGAATTTTTATACGGCAGAGCCGGGAATGATGCGCTCCTGTCAACACAGATGACACCGCAAATGGATATTTCCTGTAGATTTACAGAGCCTTAATTGTGAGCTCAGACCCACAGGGGCAGCCGGTTATTCCGACATTGCCCCTGAGTTACTAAAGTAGAAAATATTATGATCCTGAAACACAGGAGTAAGTGTGTGTGTCTGTGTGTATGAGAGAGAGAGAGAGAGAGGGGGAGGAGTAATAAAGAGAAATGGAAGGGAGAGATTCATTCATATGAGTTTATAAAGGTTTATTTGAGGGTTGAAATGGTACACAAGGTTCAGATAACACCTTGGTTTGCACCTTACAGTTTGGTAGAAGTATAGTACAGTAGTATAAAAGTCTACATACACCAGGGGTGTCCAAACTTTTTTTGTTGGGGGCCAGAAGGAGAAATATATTTGAAGTCACGGGCCACAGACTCTGTAATAAAACAAACAATGAAATACACCACTTTTAACTTATAAAAAGAGCTCTGTTAATTGTATTAAGGTGGCATTAATGTTATTTATCTATTTTCTGTAATTAGTGCCACTACCAAATACTGTGCTGTGTTCTAAGCTAGGGTTTTACAGTGTATTCATTTTATTTTTGTTATTTTGAGTACAATTGAGTACAAGCTCTGATAAAAGTCTTTTTTACATTTTTCCTGATTATTTCATTTACACACCATTTTACTTGACTTACTGTCTTTATCTTTGACAGTGTTGTGTAAACTAAGATTTTTCAAATTGATGTTTAATTTCATGTCTCTTAATATTAAACTCCTTAATTACTAATTTACTAATTACTTATTAATTTTCTGCGCTAAAAAATGCGCACCCTCTCCGCTTTTAGACTCTTTGGCCCATTTTCTGCTCTAGAAATGCGCTCCCTGTCCGTTTTAGACTCTTTGCTCCGTTTTTCTGCTAGAAATGCGCACTCTCTCCACTTTTAGACTCTTTTTCTCCATTTCTGACACCTAGTGTTCAAACTTTGAATTTCACATTATAAAAACCTGCTTAACAGCGGGCCAACTTTCATTCTATTTCTAAAATACCTCGCGGGCCGCTCCAAAAAAGAAAACTTGCCGCAAATAACCCGCGGGCCGTAGTTTGGACACCCCGACATACACTATATAAAAAGACATATATGCATGTTTTTCTCACTGTCTGACATGAAATCAGAATAATCCTTTCTGATTAAGATCAATTAGGTTTACTGCAATAATTTAGTAATTTATAATTACTAAATTCTCTTCACATTCTCATACTAATATCTTGGCTGATTTCTTTAGACATTTCCATGATGTCACAAAAAGAAGCAGTATGTTTCAGGTGTGTCTCTAATTAACTCAGATGTTGACAATGAGCCTATCAGAAGTTTCCAAAGACCTGACATTATCATATAGGCTATACCAAATTGTTTAAAGGCATAGTAATCCTCGTAAACATTTGATTTTTCAGAGTTATAAAAGTTATAAAGTTATAAAAATGCCTTAACATTCTCTCTCTCTCTCTCATTATTCTGGCAATTTGGCAAATATAAATAATTTTGGTAAGTTGATGTGCAAGTTATAGTTAGTTTCATACAGTGTACTCTGTGGTCCAGGCCGTAGTATACATAATTAGCTAATTTAGCAGTATATTGTAAAGCTTAGCATGTTCACCCACAGCCACAAATGCAGACACATCATCCTCGTCCAAACCACCATGATTTTACGGGATTTTAAATAAGATGTTAAAGTCACAATATAGTTGAGGTGCCTGGTTGATTATTTTGGTACAAATACAAGGTTGTAAAGTCAGCTTAGAAATGTTATATAATATTGTATACTATATACAATACAACAAACAAACAAAAAAACTATAAATAAATAGATAATATAGTACAAATATGCACTATTAAACAACATAAACAATACATTCTAATTCATACTCTCTTCTCTAATAAATGATAAAAAGTGAGAATAAAAAAGAAAGTGTTTTTTTTTCCATATTGTAAAAAGACACAATTAATTATTTACATTCATATCTATGCAACCCTTAGCATCACCATCACTACTGCAACAGCCTTGTTTATGTCCTATCCACAGAAACAGACTAACAGGGGAGCAGATGTCAGACATGAGAGACAAGTGGCATTTAGATGTCTGGAAAAGAGCATCATTTATTCATGCATATTAATCATGTTCATGGAATAGATTTATTAAGCACCATTGTTATTTAGATCATTACAAAAAACAATAGATTACCTTTAGAGAAGACAGAAAGAAGGAAAAAATATGAGAACCTATTGAAATGTATCTGATTTTTACCTTATGAAACACTATTATATATTTGTCTAATTAAACACACTTATAAGGACTTCTCCTCTCATTGGTAATGCCTCCAACACTAGGAGGGTGAAGACATGATGATGTAGCAGTGGACTTGGAGGAAAGTGCAGCAACCGAGCTCCAATAATTCAGCTAGCAGATACCTGCGCTGCCCAACATCACCTTGGGAGTGATAGTGAGGCGAGTACCATCTACCTACCTAAAAAGAGCTTGGCTAATTGTGCTCTATCAGGCAAATAGCATGACCCAGGATGTAAAGCAGTGATCCTTGGATCAAAGTAAGAGCACCTTATTCCGCTGAGCCACTCTAAACCCAAAAAATAAGAATTCTATATCATATTGTATAACTACAAATGATTAAATTATTGCTATTATTGTAGTTATTTAAATATGTAAAAGTTGGTAAACAGAATGGTAAACAGAGCCCCCAAATGAAGAATTATCCAAGTAAATGTATAAAAATGAAAGAGGGTTTTGGAGTTCAGGTTGGTGGGGGTGAACCACAAACACTTCATAAATGGAACAGAGTGAAATGGTACAGTAAGCCCATAAGAGTGTGATGAGGGGATTATGGAGATGGCCTAGCAGTGGAGAGAGGAGGGGTGAAGGGAAGGGGGAAGGGAGGCAGAGATAGAGGGATGGAGAGAAATGGAAGATAAAGTGAGATTACCTTATTATTTTATAACACAGACTGTATGTGTTCTATTTTCTAGTTGTTCTGTTTTTCATTTGATGTTTTTTTCCTGTTTGTGTTCATTATGAATTGCTTTGTAGCAATGATGCAACTGTTGAAGTGAAGTAAAAGTAACATGAGAGAGAAGGAGAACGAGAAAGACAGAGAGAGATAGAGAGAAGGGGCCAGAGGGGAAGTGGTGAAGGAGAGATAAATGAAGAGAGAGTGAGATGTACCAAGAGATGTGGGAGAAAAGAAGCATCAGCAGGGAATACTAATTAGATATTTGAATGCAGTAAAGCAGTGAGGAACACACCTTCTCACGCAGGTTTGACTTACGTGACTTGCTGGTTTGCAGGCAGATGGAGAGGGGAGGGGGGGTTATGAGCGAGGGGCTTTGTTGTTGTGTGTGAAGGAGTGCTGCGGTTTCAGGGCTGGGTTCTGTGATGTGTGAAGTGTGCTAGGTGATGTCTGATGAGGAGATCATGCCCCAGTTCTCCAGAGGTTTGGTGAGAAGGTGAGATGGTGTGAATCACACACTCCATACACGAGGTGCATCTGCCCACACCCTCATAGCACACACTTTGTTTTCACAACATCAGTGAAAAGGCATGGAGGACTGGGGAAGGAGGGAATGTGTGTGTGTGTGCACGCGCTTGTGTGTGTGTGTGTGTGTGTTTAGGGGAGGCCAATAGAGATTCCCTGTTTTGCTCGGAGGGGAGGGAAAGCAGCCATTAGTTCAGGAAGGTGCATTAATCCATCCTTTGCAGCCCAGAGAGTTTTCTTCAAGATCAAGACACAGAGCTCACAAACAGCACTGGAAACAAATCAGTCTGCTTACAGGAGAACCATTATTGCACTGGTTCTGTTTGTTTGTTTTCTTACCAAATCATGATTAAATATTAAACACTGTTTAATTACAGTTTTTACAAAAACTGCATGTAGGGCAATTAATCACAAATTAATTAAAACTGAAAATCAAATCCTCTAACCAATGTACTGTTAAAAATTTTCAGACATGCCAAAGGTCAGAGGACAGGAACTACTGGTAGTATCGTGTCCCATGACTTTTGCCATGTCCAATGGAAGCTAAAGATGCACAATGCACTGACCTGTGGGATATGTGAGTGGGGCTTATGTCTTCTATAACATATTTCTGGTACACACGTGACACTATGGATTGAGGAAAGTTAAATGTCTGCACAACTTTAGAAACTGAATGTCTCAACTATCTGGCACCCACTATCAAACCTCGCTTCAACTCCTCACCTTGTCATGAGCACATTGGCCAAAGTTAAACCTCACTCAAAAGATAACACCTCACAACTTATACAGGAATGGACATTTCCAAGCATCCCCTGATGTAGAAAAAACACTTAATTATATACTGCTATCCCAAGACTTTTGGCATGACAAATGTAGTACCCCACTGCAAATGTTCACGTTCTGTCCACCTAAAAACATATCACTACATGCCTTAGTACAGGGGGTCTGTTTTGAAAAAATGAAGTGTAACAGGATGGAGTGCTACAGACTAGTAGCTCTCCAGCCCAGAGGGTTGTTGAACCCAATTGCAGAACAGTTTCTCTCAAAGCAGGTAAACCCAAGAAGAAAATAAATAAATAAATAAATACACCGCTCCTCACATGGAATCGAACCCGTGTCGTCAGGGTCATGGTCCAACACTACCACTGCCCCGGCTAGTGAATTGGGACACGGCTGGGAAACAATGCCCTTATAAGGAGATAGGGAGTCCAAGAACGGGCGAAAAACGAGAATGAGCAGAAACTAAAGTCACAGCAGAGAGACAGAGAGACAGGAGAGGAATGTAATCAAACGTAGCTTTACTACACATCACTAAAACATGGCCCAAAGTCTTAAATTGTGGGTTTAATTGAGGTCTGTAATGTTTCTATATAGAACCAGAAACACAAGAATAGTTAGGATACAAAACTAATCTTTTGTATGGTAAAACGTGATGGTTTTTTTTTTTTTTTCAGTGATGGAAACCTGTTGTTTTATGGCATTCTTTAATAGGTTTAATGGTTCTATGTAGCACCAACATGGACTCAGTTCCAAGTTTTTAAAGCAACATTTTGTGCCATTTTAAACTTAAAACATCATTGTGATCCTCCACTGACGTTCTTGACTACATGGCTCTGCACTATGTATCTTTGGTGAATTTTTTTCTTAAATATTTGGTGAAGGTAGTGTAGTAATGACTTGAATTAAAAACATTCATGTTCTTAATAATAAGTGGTTGTTTTCATTTATGTTTTAATTCATACAGCAGACACAAGTCTTAACATTATTTGACGCAACGGAGACAAACGCAATGGTGAGCAAACAGTGAAGAAGTTATTCAACTTGGACAGTTGCTCTGTTCATTCTGCATAAAGTATCTGAACTGAACTAATGTTAACTCCTCTGCTAAGGCCTTGGAAATCCATGCAAATATATATAATAGGCTACGATGAAATGTATTGGCGTGGTCACTTTGCATAAACTCGGTTTATATAAGTGATAAAGTAATCTTCGCAAAAAATGTGGTTTCATAATGTGGTTTTGCGACATGCTTTACGTTATTAAACTCATCAGAGCTGAACAATGAAGACGCATTGTTCTTTTGAAAAAATTAGCTACTGCATCTACCTCATCTGTTTTCATTTGATACATATATTTCGCTGCACTAAAAGGTAGTAATTCTCATTTGTGAAAGTTGGGTTTAATGTCACTTTGAAATAAAGTTGGAAAAAAGTAATTTTCGAAGAATAGCTGAAAACATACTTAAATGTGGTATATCCTGATATATATCGTTATCGTGATATTAAAAATTGAATATCGTAATATATGATTTTCCCCATATCGCCCAGCACTAATGTGGAATGGCATTTGATACTCTTCCAACACAATCAAAAAGCCCTAAAACAAATTATTACAGGGCAAGATTAGGAACGTCTCACAACCTCATGCAGAAACAGCTGGTATATTGTGTTACAAATGCATTACAGACTACTTCTGTATGTGAGGCTCAATAAATATAAGCAAGAAATGCCCATATCAGTCTAAAATTCTAATTATTTTTATTCCTGGAAGAGCTCAACAACAATTGAATTCTCAATATATATTACAAAGAGAAATGTTTTAATTATAGTAATTGTTGTTGGTGTGGCGCAGTGGATAACACCATCACCTGCTTATGAGCTACCACATCATGTGGGAGACTGAGGTTCAATATCCACTCTGGGTGACTATACTGTGATACACTAATAAGAGTCCTTGGGCAAGACTCCTAACACTACTTTTTTATTGTTCATTCCATAAATTGGCACATTAATTCTCAGAAGTTCTCAGAATTTTATGTACAGACATCTGTTTTGGGAGTTGTGTTCAAATCAATATTATCAATCGAATATGCCCTATCAATGGAAATTAAGAAACATATTGGGATATTTTTGGCCATTTGATCACCGCCCTAGTTTCTGCTAATAGCAATCCAACACTGCAATTCAACACATCAACCATCAAACAATTTTTTGTTGTTGCGTGTACATTTTTACATTTATTACCTAAAAACATACATAATTTAAAATTTCCTTCAGTGGAAATATTTATTATTCTAATATTAATTTACTGTAATGGACACGCTAAAGCATATTTTTGCAGTTCAATTCTGACAAACAATGTTTTTAATGCAAATACTAGTGTATATTTATGTTTTTAGAAATCACCTTGTTAGCCGCTTTGGATAAGAGCATCAGCAAAATGCTGTAAATGTAAATGTAATATGATTCTTCCAATATTTTAGCATACATTTTTCAATCATTGACTGATGTTCACTCCATGAATTGGCACATTCATTTTATTTTAAGTATAGACATCTGTTTTGGGAGTTTTGCTGTACCTTTTTATTGTGCTTAAATCAATATTATGCCCAATCAATGTAAATTAAGAAATATATTGTGATATTTTTGGCCATATCATGCAGCCCTAGTTCCTGCTAATAGCAATCCAACACTGCAATCTGACACATCAACCATCAAAAAAATGTTGATGATGAGTATAACTTTTTACATTCATTACTTATAAATATACAAACATACATAATTTCCATTTCTATTACTGGAAATATTTAATATTTTAATCTCAGTTTACTGTATTAGACACACTAAAGCATATTTTTGCAGTTCAATTCTGACAACCACTCTTTTTAAAGCAAATACTACTGTATATTTATGCTTTTTACAGTAATGTAACCTTATGATGACCCTCAACCACTGTGCAAGCATTTATAGACAACCATGTGGTAAGTCTGGACTTATATTATCTCTCAGTGACACATACATATAGCACATTAAAGACAAAAGGTGGCATGTTATGGAGTGTTAATGCATTATGCAGTATAGAGAGGTGGGAAATTGTGACTGTAGGATATTACACACAGGCCTGTGGTAAGAATAGTTTCTCATATGTGAATTTTTCATTTTATTGATATTTCATGTAGTCAGTTGTGAAGGGCATTATGAGTATGGCTGTGTGTGTGTGGGTTTGTGGGTTGCACATCATTTGTCTTGATCGTGTTCTCCGCAGTTCATAGGAGACCAAAAGAATCTCTCATATCTCTCAGGTAGACCAACAACCTAAAAATAGGTATGGCAGAAAAAGAGAGAGAGAGAGAGAGAGGGAGGGAGGTGTTAAACTCTGGGGTACAGAGCGAAGACAAGCCGAGCATGAAGAGAGCACCTGGAGCAAGGTCTGAGGAAGGCCTCTGGTGCTCGTCGCTATAATCACTCCCAATTCAGAAAACCTGTATCTACATCCACTGGTGATTTTATCAGGGAAAAGAGAGTTGCTACAGCTTTTTAAACAGCTCTGAGTTACTGATGGGTTGAGAATATTTCACTAAATTAATAATATATACAGTATCTAGTGGTCCTGTGGTTATAAAATGTCTACTGATGAATAGATTCACTGCAGACATGGCATTTTAGCAAATAAAACAATCTTAAATCAATGTAGTCTGTATTAACCTAATATTTCTCATTGTTTTTTGTAGGATGAATCATTTAAAGATTTTAAAGCTTAGATACTACTATTTATGTATGCACATTTACACATTTTGTGTGTTATTGTATCTTGGGATTTTTTTTTATCATTTAATATATAAAGCAGATTCACCAATATAATAACATCAATGTCAAAACCTCCCATCTTTGATGTAATGTGAATGAAACAGACTAAAATATACATGTTTTAATGTTATTTAGTCTAGTGGACTACTAATATGGCCTATGGCCTACTAATATGAATATGTAGGTGTCAGACGGTGTTCTGTATTTACAACTAATCTACTTATACTTATATATCAGGACACCGACCACAGGACACCACCCACAGAACACTGCCATTAGTGCACCACCCACAGGACATAGCCCACATGTCACCACCCACAGGACCCCTGCCATCAGAACACCACCCACAGGACACTGCCCACAGGACACCACCCAGAGGACACCGCCCACTGGGCAACGCCATCAGGACACCACCATCAGGAAACTGCCCAAAGGGCAGCGCCATCAGGACACCACCATCAGGAAACTGCCCACAGGACACTGCCATCAGGACACCACCCAAAGGACAATGCCCACAGTACACCGTCCACAGGACTCCGACCACAGGACAACAACACCAGGGCACCACCCACAGGACATTGCAATCAGGACACTGCCATTAGGACACCATCATCAAGGCACTGATCACAGGACACCACCCACAGGACACCGCTATCAGGATATCACCCACAGGACACAATCATCAGGATATCAACCTCAGTATACTGCCCACAGGACACCATCTACAGGACACCAGCCACAGGACACCACCCACAGGACACCGCTATCAGGATATCACCCACAGGACACAATCATCAGGACATCAACCACAGTATACTGCCCACAGGACACCAGCCACAGGACACTGTCATCAGGACACCACCCACAGGACACCACCGACAGGACACTGCCATCAGGACACCACCCACAGGACACTGCCCACAGGACACTGTTGGTAGACTATTCTCAGTCCAGCAGGTGTTTGAGGTTTTTGGGCTCCTGAACATTAAAGAACAGGGTAAACGGAGGATAAAAAAGTATGAAAAGGAACAGATACAGGACTACACTCTGTAATTATAGATCTACTAAGTGCTCCTATATATGCTCAGTGGAGCTGATAAAATATGGGAAATGTGTGTCATAATAATGTCATGCTTCATCTGTGTATGTTTCAGTTATTATAAGCAATTGTGGTACAGAGTATCTGATATACTGAAAAGCTACTTATTTCTGTTTTCAGAATAAAATCTCAGTATATGGTTACATGAATAAGGCAGTTGATATTTACATTGTGGTACAATCTTTATGATGACCAACTGAAATGCTCCAAAATAACTAATAATAATAAAATAGTTTTAGATTGACTTCCACTGAAAGTTTAAGAAGCTCTGCTTTCTTCTGGTGTCTTCTGCAACTCCAGCTCATACCAGAGCTGCACACACTCCTATTCTACTTCTTTGTCAATGTCAGCACTGTGCTGAGTATGATCCACCACCAATTTAATATCTGGTCCTATGGTATGGCTCTTCTGTTGATGGATGGGGATGGGTTTTATAAACTGCAGAAACAGTAGAACTGCGTTCTGTAACTTCAATCGTAAACCTACAGAGTTCCCCTGTTCGGTTAATGTTTCTGATAAAATTACCAATAAGTTAATACAATATAAGTAAACCTAATAAACTGCCCACTGTGTATGTAAGTCTTGTAACTTGTGACCCAGTAAACACTGAGCTTGTTTTGTAGAGTTGGATTATTTTTATCAGTGAATGTTCTTTAATATAATTTGTCAGCCTTGGATGGATGATTGGATTGGTATGAAGAAACTAGCTAATTGAGTTCATTAAAAAGTTACTCGCCTATAATTGCCTGTTCAAAAATTTAATTGTGAAATAATCGAATGTATTACTATATTAAATTAACATAATCTGATTACTTGAGATTACTTTTGGATTACTTGTCTCTTTAAAGCAATTAATTCAAATAATGAAAAAAGAAAAACCTCATGTATAAATTCACACAAATTTGTCCTGTGCATTTCCAGCACATACCAAACTACACCATGTACAAACAAATCTGTTCTCATTAATCAAATCCCTTGTATACAACACTACATAATATCACTGCTGGACAAACAGGAACCCTAATCTCCAAAATGAGTATTAAAAGACTATAAAACGTTAAATAATTTTAGATGGATATTAAATTATTGTCATTGATACTGTTATTGTATAATATTACAAAGTACAATACCTGCACACTCAAAAATCATAAAGCAATCCCTGCTCAACTACATAAATTATATGATAATATAAAATATTTTATGACAAATACCTAAATTTAGTGGAAAACTATTTCTGTTAAACTCAGAACTTCGGAGTGTAAAAACAGTAAAGAAAACAATGTTTAGCTCAAGAAAAAAATGTTTAACACCAGTATAAATTAATGCTTTTTTTACATTGTACAAAGCAGTTTTATAGTGACTTTTAGTAAGAAACATCTAGAACTTGCTCTTCTAACATTTGACTGAAACCTGTTTAAACAATCACAAATATTCATACACAGTGTACACAGACAGTGAATGCAAAGTCACCTCATGCTCTCAATAATCCATTAATTGCAGAAAATCCAATTCTGGCAGAAATATGGTCAATACGTTTATACACACTTAGTTCATCAAATATTGAGTCAAGTAAAAGTAGGATTTAGTAGGATTATTGACAACCAGCCAATGATCTTTCAAATGCATGTGGCGTAAACTTCATACTTATGGCTTTCTGTAAACACGGACCCATGTTACTAGTAAAAATGATTTTTTTGTTATTTTATGTGTCTACTGTGTCTCTATATTGCTGCAAATATGGATACAAGCTTATTTTTTAACGAGCATCTGTCCAGTTTTGTTATGGCTCTCTACATGTGCTGGAAAATCTGATAACTGAGCAAAAACCAAGCTCTCATAATTAGATTTCTTTACTGAATTTCTGAGCCTAATTTCAATTTTAGAAATATGAGTATGTTGATTACATGACCAATCAAATAATAAGACAAATTCAGTTTCTGCAGTTTAAACACAGTCAGTGACATACTTACAACTTACAAAAGGCCTAGATTTTACTTTTAGACACTATTTTAACCTTTTGCACCCTACATCAAAACTGTTGCTTATTAATCTACCATAAAAAGTCTTCACTTCTACTGCTAAAGTCCTAATATTTGAACCAACTGGCTTACTTGGCTTTAAAAACCTAAACACTACAGGGAAAATCTTCTCTGATTGATGATTTTTTATATTTTGTTTCCAACCAAGGTGTAACCATGGAGAAGGTGAAGAATCCTTGCAGAGAAAAATATATAAAAACATATTTAGTTTCTAAAAGTCATTAGGCATCCTCTGAAGGCTTAGAAGGACACTGCTTAAAGCTTATAGTATCTCCCCAGGATGACATGAGCGCAGCTCAAATAGGGCTTATGTTACACCAAGGTCCCTAAGCTGCATAAGCCCTATTCATTCCCCTGTATACTTGAAAACAGCTGGAATGACAATAAAGTTTTTCTTGATCTTGATCTTGACATCCAAACCCTTTGTGCTACTCATAATCTCCCCGAACAACATGATGGAAGATTTCCGGCAGCAGCGCCTCATCACAGAAAGTCGAGCTGGAGAAGGGGAAAGTGGAGGACATTTGAGAGGAAGCGAGGAATGAGGAGATCGGAAGAAATGCTCAAATGCTCTCTGATAAGACAGTTCACTCAGGGTCAGTGCACATGGCTGCATCCACCAGAGAAATCCAGGCCCTCATGAAGACAGATGGCGGAAGTAAAAAGGCAGAAATTTCGAGCTTGTGATAATCAGCGCAAAATGCAATTGTGGAGAAATTACTGCAAAATAGGAATGCTAATGGGTTAGAGAGCAAACAAATTACTACTGGGCAGGATAGGTGGACTCTGCTACAATGACACACACACACACTCCTAAAAAAAAAATATGCGAGCAATCATCATGCAGCTTAACTGGAAGGAAAGAGAGAGGGAGAGATTCTATCTAATCTGTTCCTCTTTCCATTGCCACAGTAATCACATTGTGAGGATAATTATGATGGTATTACGCTGCTTGCACAATCCAGAAGAAGCCACACTATCTGGAGCCTTCCGGACACAGTCGAGCCAGGCGAGTAAAGCAGAGAAATGGAGCCCATCCTGCTCCATCATTCCTACGGCTTTATAAGTTTCAGCACAGCTTGACGTGTCAAAAATCCCCCACCGAAAGTTCCGAAGCAAGATTATACCCTCCAGGCCAAACACATACCCTACGTGTACACATCCCCTACCACTCTCACTCCAATATAACCTGCAAACTCCAATTCCTCCATAATATAGCAACACGCAGGCCGAGGCATGCACACGCAACACCCAACAAACACACACACACACACTTAAAAAAAAAAGAACCTGCACATGCAAAGCACACACAGACTCATATGCACTCCCTTAAAATCTGGCAGCTCAGCTTTGCCACCTGCTGGTCAAAGGCCGCCAGCATCACCCCGTAGGGAGCCGTAGATGTCATAGTCCGTCTGGAAAGTGAGATAAGCCGTATGGATCAATTCAGGTTGGAGCAGAAATGGCCCTCCATTCTTCGCTCCAGTTTCTGCCTTCTTCATCTGATGGTTCTTCATTCACATGTTAACAAGTCAGGAAATCAGGTGCATGTAGTCTGTGCTGGACAGCACCAATACCAAGGATGCTGGAGCAACAAATACATGTTTGAAAATGTTCTTCAAAACATGTCTAATTCTGGTACTCTGTCTGCTTATGTGGTTTATTAAAATATATAAGAAATATACATAATCTATTTATTTGATTATAGTTTGAAAAATTAGAGTCATTGCTATGCATGTTTACGAAAAATGATTTTAAAATCATTACGCACTATAAGGTGCACTTAAAATCCTTATATTTTTATAAAAAAAACGACAGTGCGTCTTATAATAATAATCTGGTGTGCCCTATGAATGAATTCCACCAGTCAGGCTGTAAGGAGCAGCAAAGCCACTTAGCTGAAGTACAGCTTTATATAGCAGTTTCAGTGAAGTTTCTCCAGCACCGAGGTGAGTATATCGGACAGTAACCTGCATGTTTATTGTGTTAAAACAAGCTACATGGGACGAGCTGCTAACCGCGACTAGTGCTGCTTCTAACAGTGCTGTTAAAAATAATGTAAATCTAAGCTTATTGTAAATGAACAGAAGCACTGTACTCACCCAAATAAACAATTTTCAGGAGAAAAATCTGCCTAGACTAACAGCTCATTTGACTTTGACATTGTTCTTTACTATTGTTGCCTAAAATGCATCTTATAATCCAGTGCACCTTATGTATGAAAATAGAGCAGAAAATAGATGTTTATTGATAGCTGCCTTATAATACAGGTGTGCCTTATAGTCCATAAAATATAGTAAAAGCAGTGTGTAAATTGATAACGGGATAGCTTGGCAAGGCCTACACCTTAAACCACAGCAATAAAACACATTGATAACATTCTTTTATCCACAGTGTCATGTGTCTATCACATCACATCATAAAAGGCATTACCACCCACAGTGGACAGCACAGTTTGTGAGAATGATCATGACCATTGGTGTCTGTTTAGAACTGCCCATGCAGACAGACATCCACATCAGAGCAGGAGGCTGAACACTTCCATAGGACATGGCAAAAGTCATAGGCCACAATACTACTTCCTGTCAACAGTATGTAAGCCTATTACAAGTATGGCTTCCAATTTTATCCCTAGATGTCTGAAATAAAGTACAGTCCTCTAACACTCCTATTGATTCTGGCAGTTTACTTTTGGACCAAAGATTAGAGAAGTGGGTTTAGGGCTGGAATGTTCAATCCTCATGACCGGCATACATGGTCGAGGTGCCCTTGAGCAAAGCACCTAACCATAAATTGATCCGTGGGAGCCCTAATCACTATTGTTAGTGTGTGCATTGATTTGTTAAGTGGGTCGTGTTGGCCCCACATACAGATGCCCATCAGAGTTATTAATAGGAAAAGAAAGGGTAAAATATGGCATACATCTGGGTTGTACACTGCACACAGTACTAGATGGCTCCCATGCAAGATCATAATGAATTAATGAAGTTACACTTATAAAGCACCTTTCTAGAAACCCAAGGAGGCTTTACAATTTACACACAACCATTCATACTCAGCACTTATCCACGCACTGGTAACAAGCAGCAGCCAATAGTGCACAGCGTACTCTCAACCGGAAACGACCGTCCACCTGGAGGACTGCATTGGGCACTACAGCATTTAGCCAGGACAGAATTCCAATCCATACCTGGGCACAGTCCTACATCTATTTTATATGTATTTTATTAGAGTGGGCTGTAATGATGGGGTCCATTTTGGAAATCCAACTGGCCCCCCCGTAACAAACCCATTCAGAGTGTAGGCCCACCTGGAACCCACCTAGCCCACATTCCACCCATGTGAATCCAACATGAGCATGTCCGCTGCAACCAAAACTGGGACTATGGTGTCACTCAAAGGACCATTTGAAGTAACTAAATTTTTTTTACAGAGTATGTACAGTATATGTTTTAATATTTGGTACCACTTTCAAATAAGAATACCTTTATAAAGGGTTTATAAATGTTTTACATTTAGTTGATTAATGGTTCCTAATTAGGTTGTAAATGCCTTAAATTAATAATCAGTTATAACACATACGTAGAAAGGGCAACACTGACCTGTTGTTTGCCAAATAGTGAACCCACAGCCATCCATAGTGTTGCCCTTTCTATGTATATGTTATAACTGATTATTAATGATTTTTAAGGCATTTGCAACCTAATTAGTAACCATTAATAAACTAATTGTAAACCATTTATAAACCCTTAATAAAGGTAGTCTTATTTTAAAGTGGTACCTAATATTTTAAAGCAGAAATTTCCCACATCAATCTTATTCCCTGCATCGTTTCACATTTAATGTGTTTCTGAAATGTACAGAGCAATCTAGCGAGCATGTCAATAATCCACCTCCAGTTATATTCTGCAGTAATCCGTGTTTTTTTTTTTTTTGTTCTAACCTCTATGGGCACACAAAGTGAGTGGAAAAACGATGATCTTTCAGGTTCCTACATGCTTTCAGCGACTTATATTATCAGCAACCATGGCAGATTCTGGAGGCAAAAGTCCAATTACTGGTTTAATCTCACATGTAGCTCCCTCCTCCGAGTGCCAGCGAATCAGTTCCAGGCGCTGTTCTGTTAACTTTGCAGAAGTGTGTTTTTGTTATGCCTGGACAGCTGGGCAGTGTGTTTTATCTAGCTTCATTTCTCTTTTAGGACTGCGCAGAGGCACTCTCTTGCAGGCTTCCTGGCTGTCCTCCAACAAAAAGAAGGACTTTTGTTCTTTCCCAAAAGTAGAGATGTTGCTTATCTAAGAAATTAAAATCTTCTTTTAATGTCTTTGCCAGGGAAGCAATGTGTGAACACAATCTGACCGCTTAAAAGAAGCTCAGAACAGCATGGGAAAAATTGAAGATTGAGGTGATTAAAGTAAGAGGGGAAAAAAATCACTTTTCTCTTACTTCCCAGCACACACACACACACACACATGAAAAAAATTCTCCTTAAAGCACAAACACGGCTGTTCCACCAGCCTTTCAAGAAAAGCACAGAGTGTTCTGCCTGCAGTCAAGGGTAATCATGACTAATGGTGCGCATTTAAAAATAAGAGCATCCCAATAATGCACACTCCCAGTGTCCACAGAAGGTCACTGTGAGAAAAACATTTGCTATAACGACGAATGAGCTTGACCTTCTACCCGTAATGATAAAGCATGGATGGAGGACCAGGCCAGAGACGCCATTAACCCAGACTAAGAAGCAGAATCACAGAATCAATGGAGGAATATGCTCTTATGATGGAGACGGCTGTGATTTACTGTACCCATAAAGCCACTCTGAGAGGCAGACTGAGCCATGGTAGACTAAGACATGCTCTTTGTTCTGGGCACATTGTTCTGCCGTTGCCTTGCTTCGCTCTGTCACTCATTCCCCCAGCTCTCATTGACTTATGACTAGGTGACAGCAATAAAACAAGCACACCTGCAAAGATTTCCATACCTGCCACTGGGTTCCACTGCCAGCCTCAGGCACATCTCACTTGACTGAGAGGAGAGATGGTAAGAAATCCTTCATGGCCATGACTTCAGCACTTAAATTATATATAGCATGAAGAGGCACAGCTTCACAGGGGTACACATTCAGTGGGGTCTTTTTCTTTTATGCCAGAGCAGACTAGAGGATCTTCAGTTTTTTGAGAGTTTGAGAACAATGGTTAGCAAAGGAATTGTCCTTTTGGTCTTATTACTCTCAGCAAAAAGAATTCCATAGAATATTGTAAAAGAACTGGTAAAAAGAATGGAACCCCATTTGGTGCTGTAAAAAAAAAAAGACATCCTGCATCTCCAGCGACTTAAGAAATTCTCCTACATATAGAATAAGACTCCTGAGGGCCAAAAAATCATATGGAATATCCCAGAACATTCACAGCAGGTGAATGACAGACATTGCAAGAGTGAGTCTCTGTACAGTTGTGGGTGAAAATGAACCGGGTTACAAAAGTATGTTTACTGTTCCAACCACAACCTTAAACACAACCTTAACACTCCTGGGCCCTATTTTAGTGATTTATAGATGACTCGCCAATCGTGCACCATGCAGCATGATTTAAGGCGTGTCAGTGTTTTTTCGCTTTCATAATGCCAAAAAAGTATGCATTGCAGAGCTCAAAAAGGGCAAAAGGAATGTACAAATAATTATTTCTTAATTAATCATGGATGTGTTTTAGGCGGAACATTTAATAACCCCATCAGTGTGTCACTTGCCATTCCCTTTAAGACCCAGGTGCACTCTGATTTTGGTGGATTGCTATTTCAGGAGCACAGCCACCAGGACATATCCAATGCTCCACAGCTCCTCGTCTTACTGTTGATGTCTATTTATGTCTACCTAGATTTTTTTTTTCAGTCAGTGGTGCACCTGTGTTTTCCGTTGAAAAGATAGCAATGCGCCAGAAATGTACCTGAACACACCTCATTTTGAGACCAGCACACCCATCAGTGCAGGTGCAAGCTTAAAAATAGACTTTTGGCAGGGTGTAAGACAGCAATGAGCATCACAACAAACCTTGTGCAGGGTGCAAGATAGAGCCCTAGAGTGCTAACTTCCTGCAGACTCTAAATCCAACCCTAATCCACCTCAACTGAACTAAGTACTGCCTTCAGAAGTCCATGTTTGGCTGACTGGCTGTATTAGGTTTGGGTTTGAGTTGAAACCTGCAGGAAAAAAAAGTTTTGGAGACCAGTACCTTATTAACAGAATGAGCATGAGCAATACTATTAGACTATGCTGTAAAAGGATGTTTTATTTTTCAGTTTGGAGAACTTGTATGCTCCCAGATTATAAAATCATGTTAGTAAAGAACAAATAATTTTTTTTTAAATAATTATTATTGAACCACAAGGATAAATCTGCACCAAAATCATTATAATATCCATGTTTTTGGCCTGGATTTTGCTTAAACCGATAGAGAAAAAAACACACTTGATGCTACACCAAGACTGTTAGCAAATTAACACATCCCAGTCCTGTCTGCCCTCTACAAAGACTCTTTACACACTTTTGACTCAACTTTTTCCATAATCCACCTTTTGAACTTTTGCTTCAAGCAACCAACCACACCATATCATTTTCTTGTTCACTCTCACCTGAGTACCTATAAGTCACACCTTTATACCTGTATATGCACACTTAAAGTATACCTGGGGTTTGTATTGTTTGCTGTTTAAGCAAACCTTTAATAAGGTTTGACTATGTTTTGATGTTATGGTCTGATATGTGCCTATCCCTTTTTGTATATTTTTGCCAGCTGTTTACTCCTTTGGTTTTGACCCTGCCTATTGTTTTTTTTTCCTTTGGCCTTTACCCAGGTTTCCCAGTTCTGACCCAGCTAGTTTGTCCCTTCTCTTTTAAACATCCTGTTTTTATTAATCCACATTCGGTGGAGAACAGGAATGTTTGTCTGTTTTGAATAATAAATCTTATTTTATTTATTTTATTTGGTATATTTAACACATTGTATTAGCACTGAACATGTAGACTATACCAACACTTACGTGTCTTTAACAATCAGGGTCCCCTTTTAAAATGTTAATAAACACTGACAGCTGTAATTACCAGAACAAAAGAAATATAAAAGCACTGAACCAGACAAGCCTCAGAACAAAAAAATCGTCTTCTGTGAAGATCAGTGGAATTGCAGATTCTCAGAAGTGCCAGGGTATTCTGGCCAACAATCAGGGTGCCTTTGCCAGGGGGATACTTCTTGGTTGACAATGGGATCCAAAATGCATTTCAAAATCAACACAGAAATGGATGACTAAAACTGGCATTGCTCTAACAATTTCAGTCTCTGCCAACACTACAGACAATCTGTAAGCTGAAGATGGCCATCCATAAACTCACACATATAAGCTAAGACTTTAAATCGGTTATCATTAATAAATCTACTTACAGAAGTTGTTTTCTGGCTGACCCAGTCCAGTCTGTGAGCAGCACCACTCCAGCAGAAGAAAAGAAGTTGCCTGGGGCAGTGGGAGGTTTAGGGCCTTGCCCTAGGATACAACCAATACATAGCCAGTCCTGGGATTTCAGCTCCAATTCCAAAAATGTTGGGAAGCTGTGTGTGTAAATATAAATAAATGTAAATAACAACATAATGCACATTTAATTTACAATACAACATAGTACACATATCAGATGTTAGAAGTTAGACATTTTACCATTTCATAAATAACATTTAATTATATAGAAAAAATATATAGTACCAACGCATATCAAATAACTTGGGTCAGGCCAACAAAAGGCTAAATAAGTGAATAAGTGGTACTAATAAGTGGTACTAATAAAAAACAGCACTAACTCACATGACAAACATTTAAAGAGGATTGGATATTGGTTAAATTCCAAATTGGCCTGACTTATATACACATACAGTGTATGTGTTTATGTTTCTATATACATATATATATCTTTGTTATTATTAAAATAAAATAATAATCTAGTCAGATATCATACCATGAATTCAAATGTGATTCCAAATGTTTCTGCTTCACTTCACTGCTGGGCATCACCTTATGATGGCTGTATTAAAAAACTGGTCGTTGCTGGCCACATCACTTTAAAATCTACTGATTTATGCTAACTTTTATTAGTTTTAATAGATTTATTGTTTTTATTTAACATGTTAATTTAGATTTAAAGATGGATTAAGTCTGTGAGCATTCTATGTACGAATTAGATAGCTAACTTAAATTTGTTTAAAATTTGTTTTTAAAGTTATTATAAATGTGTATCTGCATTTCTCTCAGCATTTGAAGATATACAGCTCTGAAAATAAATAAGAAACCACTTAAAAATTAGGAGTTTCTTTGATTTTACCAAATTGAAAATCTCTGGTTTACAATTAAGAGGAAGATGGATGATCACAAGCCATCAAACCAAGCTGAACTGTTTGAATGTTTGCACCAGGAGTGGCATAAAGTTATCCAAAAGCAGTGTGTGAGACTGGTGGAGGAGAACATGAAAAAATGAATGAAAACTGTGCTTAAAAAACAGGGTTTTTCCACCAAATCCCAACCGATTTAGAAACTGAAATGGTCTCTTAATTCTTTTAAGAGAGTTGTGTATATATATATATATATATATATATATATATATATATATATATATATATATATATATATATATATATATATATATATATATTACATGGTAAAGTGTAAAAAATAAAAGTATAGTGTATATTCCAAGCAGAGAACATGGTCAAATCTGTACACATGCTTCCTCATCTTTCCGCAATCAAGTGACATACATGTTCATTATGAGCACTGGGAAAAGTGGTCAAGTTCACCAGGAAACTTTATTTGGCAAAAGCATTAGGCATTAGGCAGAGGGATAATTATGGATGTAAAGTCCATTTACATAAACTCAGGATTTGTATCCTGCCATTGTTTTAGGAAATAAAGGCTTTATAGGTCTCTCTGTGCGAATGGTATTATATTCTGGCAAGATTTACAACATAAGCAAAGTAATCTCCTAAACTGTGGAACTTTTCCACTGAGAGCTCTGCAACGCCGCGTCTGAATCTTTGGCGTTCCAGATGAAAGCGTGCACTGGGAAAAGAATCAACAGACTTTTGGCTTTTATTCACTTATTCTGTTTGTTTTATTCTGCAAAGAAGGAATGCTGTGCTGAGGCTGTGATACGGAGAACTGCAGCTTTTCCACACGCCTCCCGAGGCTGTGTACAACAGGCAAACAACAAAGCACACTAACAAACCCACCAGTGCAGGATAGAGGAGGGGCAGAGAGGCAAACAGAGAGAGAGTGTGTGGAGCCACACCAGCCAGCGTCCCAACCGCTTTCTAACATTGCCATCTTGTGGCACCAATGAGGCAGCTGAGAAGGGATGCTGCTGCCAAGTACAGTAGAGCAGAATAGAGCACTTCAGAGTGCACACTACCGAGAACTGAGCACACTTACTCACCTCACTGCTCTCTGTATATGAAAACACCATTATACAGGAATAAATATAATGTGAATATACTGGGGCCTGGCTGTCTCATGTACAATAAAATGTCTTGTAACAATCTACATATAATCACTGTGGGTGACTAATTGGGTGACAATGTAAAGAAATATATAATCTCAAGTAATTCTCAAGCACGATTTCTGATTTATTTTGGTTCTTATAAACCAACTGAAAAATAAATATGCAAACTATTGTTTTTTTTTACATTTATTTTCAAGGGAGTCAAAATTGTGCAAGAAGTATAAAATCAATACAAAAACTAAAGTTTATTTTAGTACTTTGTTTATGAATAGCATGCAGCTATAATATTTAACAATTGGCAAAAATAACCTCCTTATATTTCAGCTAAGGAAAATTGCAAAGACTTTTTTACAGGTTTCATTTAATGAAGAACATCTACTGAGATTCCCTCTGTCAGGCTTTAATAAAGTTTAATTGTTTATTAAAGCTGAGAGCTTTTATCCAGGCACACTCTTTTCTTTTTCTTTGAGATGGATGGATGGATGGATGGATGGATGGATGGATGGAGATAGTCCATCACTCCAGAAACCAGCTCTATCAGCACAACAGGTTACTGATCTTTAAAAGGTGAATGATCTGATCTATTACCCCAAAACCAGAATTTCAGAGATCTCATTAACGTGTTGAGCTGATATGTCAACAAATTAATTCAACTCAACTGCAACTTTTTTTAACAAAATAAGGAAAATACTAAATTTGAAGCATTTCAAATTTAATTTGGTCATGAGATTTAATGTACAGTGTACAAAGAGAAAACACGAGATTCTATTTAGGTCAAATTGCAAAAAAATGTCATTAAAAAGACATTTGAACCAGGTTCAATCTTGTTGAACCTGATTTTGGTGCATTGCTGAGGACTTGGCTGCATTTAGTGAAGTTTGTTAGTGAGATCAATATTTCAGAGGATTATTACCTTACCCCATCCCCAACTCATCCCAAAAGTACATGATGGAGCCCCACCATTCTACAGAACACAGTTCCACTGCTCCACAGCTCAATGCTGGAGTCCCAGTTAAACGGTTCCCTCTCACCACTTACTCAGTCAGCTAAATCTGTAACTTATTTACATGCCACTAGGTGGACCTGCCTCCCAGTCTGATACCTTTAAATGGTTTCTTTGTAACACTGTTAGTTTAAAGAGTATGCATTTGAGAATATGAAGTATTCAATATAGTGAATATACATTTGCCCCTTTTCTTGATTGCCCATAGTATCGCACATATTTTTACCGTTAGATAGTGTATTTTATTATATTATACAATATCAATGTTGAAAGAAAAATATATAAATGTTATACTTTCCCATATTTTTCACTCTGTAACAAATACCACTGGGACATGGGATTAGTTTCAAATGACTGCATTAACCTGTGCACTGTATGCGTATGTGATGTGTGATTCTTCTAGATTGGACACTTCTAGCCAGATGCTGCCAGTTATGATCATTAAGTGCTGTCCACTGTAGATAATAATGCCTTCTTTGACTTTTATGTTAAATGAATATCCCATTAATCTGGTACCCACTACCATACCTCACTCCAACTTCCATAATTTACATCGCCTTGCCATGAGCACACTATCCAGTGTTCAACTTCACTCACAAGACAACACCTTGGCCTGTCACAACAGTTTTTAATGAACAATAAATTGTTTAGGATTAGGATTTTTTATAATATAGTATTTTATTGTGTGTGTATGTCTATAAAGATAAGCATTGTGAATATTTAATTCATTCCATTACTAATTATTATATCAATATTTAGTGCAATGGTGTTCCTTAACTCTAACAGCTAATGGTTTAACTAGAATTATTCACTTGTTTTACATGTTCAAACTTTTTAAAATGTTTTACTTCTTTATTCATTTTGAAAGACCAACTTATAAAACACAATAGTTTTACATAACATTGAAACATAACATTGCAGTTTTGTTTTATTTTTAGTTACTGCAGGAGGTAGTTGCAAATATGTGAGATGAACTATTTTTATATTATATGTTGATTACACTTATTAAAGCACACAGAAGAAATTTCACTGTAAAAATACTTTTAACTATTTTTCCTAGATCTTCAATCTTTAACATAACATAACAGGAGGGTTAATGTTATCTCCTCTGAAACTCTGGTTTTGGGAGAAAGGATCAGATCATTTTTACCACATAAAGATAGATCAGTAACTTTTGTGCTGACAGAACAGGTTTCTGAAGTGATAGACTAGTAGGATAAGTCTGGTTACTCACACAGCTCAATCACACGTTCAGCAGCAGCTATGAGTTTGAGTTTGAGTCAGACTGGATAAAGAGCTAACTGACTGACCACATACTTCCAATCAGAACACTGTGAACCAACACATGCCACACATGAAGGTCCGGAACTTTCACACACTGCCACGTAACAGGAACAGAACAGATGTCTGTGCAACCCTTCATTAATCTGTGTGAAAACCACAGTTTAAAAACAGCAGTGTGTGATGGGGCAGCCCGCCTCAAAAAAAATTTCCTTTGTCCCTCAAGCCATCAGACTGTACAACTACTCTTTGCAGAGGAGGAGGGGTCACAGGAGGACAGAAGATGTGAAGGAGCACTAGACTGATCATAACATAAACAGGATTATTAGGAAAAAAGTCTCAACAACAATATTGAGTTTGTCAAAATTATCATGGTAATTTATCACATGATAAGTCAATAACGTAAATATCACAACAGGCCTAATAACACCTCACATCTTACACAGGTATTGACTTCCCAATCCCTGCCTGAGGTAACACTTAATCATGCTTGCTACTCATGATACTGCTATCCCATGATTTTTTTACCACGTCAGTAGTATAAAACTTGGTATGTTCGCCAGAGCCTCTCTGTAAGAAGTATGTTTTTTGGCCTTTATGATCCAGAACAGGGTGTCCCATTCCCAGACAGCGTTACACTGACAAACATCTCAACAATCAGAATATCAAGTTTACTGACAACACTACAGTGAGGTTTACCCCAACAACAAAGAAAATATTCTATAAACATTCAGAGAGGAATTGAGCTACAGGTCTAGAGCAAGGACACACAAAGACTGGGTGATATAAGTAAAAACCCATACCTTGATAGCTTTCAGAAAAATGGCGATATAAGATATACTACAACATGATAAAAAAAATTAACAAAGAAAAATCTCTTATACTGGTACACTAAAATATAAGTTAATTCCCTACCATACAGTCATTTACCAATCCTAATACACACTTTTAGCCAAACTCTAAATACAGTTCCCTACACTCCACACAGCATCCTGTGATTATTTTTGGGTACACTGCCCTGCAAACACCACACTCAGGTACTAGTTAACTAAAACCCGGTTTTATTATATCTCTACAAACCTAGTTTTAAATGCATACAGAAGTATCATAGAGAGTATTTTGACCTGTAATATCACTGTCTGATAAGGAAACTACTCCATGTCTGTAACTCATTTTGAATTGCTTTTAGAAATGCTATGATTGCACTTGAAAAAATAAAGAACAAACTCATCCTTTTAATGTTTGTCAGATGATTCTAGTTGCCAAGATACCCCAGTACTGTGAGCTTGGTGGTCACCATGCCAACACCAGGAATAACAGTGACTGGTCAATTAAGTTTATTGTGTCTCAGGACATGGCGCCTGTACAGCTTATAAAGCACTTATTGTATTAATGTATTTGAGTGATTGTTCAGTTGAGAGTTCTTTTTGCCATTATAAGTAGGAAAATTGTACATTTTTAAATATGTTGGTATGTATTATACACACATATTTAAAAATATAAATTTTACTAATTGAGATACCAAAAGAAGCCCCCAATAAAAGAATAAAAAATACACTAATACAATAAGTACTCTGTATATTATTTATACAGTATGGGACATACATAAAAAAGCTAACTTCCTCCATTTCTAGAGACACAAATATCACTATTTTCTTAGTGTTGACTATTGTTACTGTTTCATTTCAGATATGCATGTGAATAAAACATTTAAAAATTACTTTATTTTACTTAATTTAAAAAAATATATAAAGGTATCATTTGTATTGATTTATTGGAGTGAAAACATTTCAAAAGTATTAATTGGGTCAAAGCAGTAAACTTTTGATATTCAAATACAAAAAAATACAGTATGTGGAGAAAAAAAAAACAGTACTGCAGGGTAAAGCACACAAAACAGAAAAATGAGTTTGTGGCTTCACAGAAAGACTAATCCCAAACCTAAGCCTACTTCCCCTGCCAAACACAAAACCAAGACACATTTCTGAAAGACGTTAAATAATAGTTTTGTGTTTGTTTGTGTAGGTCAGGCTATTCCCCCCACGGCAGACTCCCTCATAAAACCCCACCAGTGGGAGGGAGATGACTATAAAATGGGTCAAACTGGAGAAACTAGGGCCAGGCGCCGTGTGAGATTAGCTGCTTGGGACATGAGAGACTACTGCTACTGCAATGAATAATGTAGAAGCAGCTGCACGCAGGAGAGCATGCTGTGCAGACACACACACACAACCGGCTCACTGCACACCTGAGAGCCTCCATTAGGCCTGTGTGGGCCTACGCCAGCCTCTTTCTCTCTCTCTTTCTTTCTCTCTCTCTCTCTCTCTCTCTCTCTTTCTTTCTGTGCGAGTCTCTCTCTTTTTCTATCTCCCTCGCCACACCGGGGAGTCTGGAGTATCTGATGGACACACAACATCAATCAGCAGTTCATTCAGCCTCTTACTTAGTCTCCATATCACTTCATTAGGCAAGATGTGCCGTTCTTCAATTGTTAAGAGAATCTAGTGCAGAGTCTCCTTTTCCGGCTCATAAATCATGCCTAGTGTTCACCATATGTCTGAAAAGAACTTTAAATGGGCTGCCTGTTTGAGTAAATCCAGGGATGGGATGATTAATCTTGGCAGAATAGGTGGAGTTGTCACTGCAGTAGCATATTAAAAATGCTTATTGTAGTGTTCTTATAATAAAAAGTAACCTATCGCGGGATTAGACTAGTGACGCACGTGAGATCACTAGCGAGACTGTAAGGATAGGGAGAGGGCCATTATGAACATGTATGTGTGCTAAGTTAGGTGTGTTTATTAAAAGCCTCAACAAACGGATACTACTCTCGTGTGTGTTATCTCTAAAACACCACAACTGGCGACGAGGATGTACCAGACGGCATAGCAGGACGGAATTAAAAGCTCTCTCAGCTGTTGACGGACCCGGAGCGGAAAAAAAAGAGAATCTAAGAACGTCGGAGCTACAATTCCGGATTTTCACTGGAAATTCGAAAACACTCTCTCAGGGAAGTAAAATAAGTTTTCTGTGTGATGCCAAAACGTTTAATTATCGGAATTGAGCGTGCATATGCCAGAATTACTGCTCACGGAACCTGTTAGAAGCCTCGTTTGAAAACAAAAGTGAAAATGGCTCATGCGGTCCCGCTCGGTGGGCTCACGGCCCCGAAACCATTAGACACTGTTGGCGAGCCTGAAACTTTACATCAACGATGGGAAATGTGGAAGAGTGAACTTGAAATATACATTGTAGCGTCAGGAGTCGTAAATGCTGCACAAAAGCGAGCTGTGTTGTTGTTGACAGGGGGAGAGGGGCTGCGTGAGATATGGAAAAATTTCACTGACGAGCAGAAAGCCCATCAACCCGCTACTGATCTGCAACCTGCACGAGATGTATATCAAGTAGCCATCCGACTTTTTGACAACACATTTGCACTAAGGGAGAACATACCTAAAGCCCGTACAAAATTCTGGGAAACAGAGCCCAATGCTGGTGAGACAATAAATAATTTTATCACTCGCCTCAAGGTACTAGTGAAAACATGCAACTTCGATGCTGAAGCTGATAATCATGTAAGAGATAAAGTACTGCTGCACATTAAAAATTCTGAGTTAAAAGGCAAATTATACAGAGAAGATAATCTCACACTGGATCGCCTTATCCAAGTAATTGGCTCATACCACCACAAGGAGGCGCTAATACTCAGGTCTCCAGCAAATACAAACCATGTCTCTGGTAGAGCAAGGTCCAAACCAAAGCCAAAGGCACCATCACAGTCAGGGTGTTACAAGTGTGGTGCACAAGGACACATAGGTCGCGAATGCATCCGATCCAAGAACCACAAGTGCAGCCACTGTGGGAAAAGGGGTCACTTTGATGATCTCTGCTTCCACAAAGATAAATACAAGTCAAACCAAGTTGACACGCCAAGTTCACAGGGTTGTAGCAGAGCCTCAGGTCGCAGCAGGGATGATCCAAAGCAAAGCAAAGGTCGAAACAAAAAAAGCCAACGTAGGGTAGAAGAAGGAGAAAACAATGACTCGCGGAGTGATTCTGAAGATCTCTACCTATTCAGAATATCTAAAGCAGAGGACACCCTAGATCTGCGCCTGAACGGTTTCACCTTACCCATGGTGATAGACTCTGGTGCTCACCACAACACGCTGTCTGAGCATGATTTTAAAAGATTACAGAAGGCCAGGCCCGAAGTCAGTGTGCAACCTGCCTCCACAAAACTGTATTCTTATGCCAGTAAACAAGCCCTCAAGCTCCTAGGCAAATGCACACTTGAAGTTGAAGTCCCAAACACAACCCGGCGTGCTACTGCTTCATTCTTCGTGGTGCCACAAGCACAAGCGTCACTTCTGAGCAGCAGAACCAGTAAAGAGCTAGGACTGTTGAGAGTTGGCATCAATGCGAACATCCTGAGCTGCTCTGGAGCCGACGTATGGACAAGTCTGCGCACAAAGTACCCACAAGTCTTCACTGGGCTGGGGAAACTCAAGAGCTACCAGCTCAGACTTAAAATTGATCCAGACGTCACTCCAGTCATTCAGCCCGTGCGGAGGATTCCCTTTAACCGAAGGCAGCGCGTCATTGAAAAATTACAAGAGCTAGTGGACCTAGACGTCATTGAACGAGTGTCAGAACCAGCTCATTGGGTGAATCCGCTAGTCACTGTGGAGAAAAGGCCGGAAAATGACCACAAACATGGAGATGTGAGAATCTGCATTGACATGCGGAGAGCCAATGTGGCCATCATCCGTGAGCGTCATCCTGTGCCTACCATCGATGAGACAATCCAGGAAATGGCTGGAGGGAAGTACTTTTCCAAAATTGACCTCAACATGGCATATCACCAAGTAGAGCTCCACCCCGACTCCAGAGAAATCACAACATTTGCTGCACCAGGAGGACTCTACAGGTACAAAAGGCTCTTATTCGGAGTGAACATGGCATCAGAAAAATTCCAACAGATAATCAGCCAAGTTATCAAGGACTGCCCAGGTGCATATAACATGTCTGACGACATAGTCGTAGTTGGCAGCACAGAAGCTGAACATGACGAAAGGCTGGCTACCGTGGTGCAACGGCTAGCTGAAAGAGGACTGACAGTCAATGAAAATAAATGCCAGATCAAACTCACATCCATCAAGTACATGGGTCATGTCCTATCACAAGAAGGCCTTAAAGTATCAGACGAAAAGGTCAGAGCCATTGCACACGCTCCCCCACCAACTGACGCGTCACAAATGCGTAGCTTCCTCGGATTGGCCCAGTTCTGTGCAAAGTTCATCCTACAGTTCGCCACAATAACTGCGCCTCTCTGGGAACTCACTAAGCGAGATGCTGAGTGGAAATGGGAGAAGGAGGAACAGCGTTCGTTTGACCAGCTCAAAAATGCTTTGATCAACGCGCCCGTCATGGCATACTACTCAGTTGGAAGACCAACCAGAATCACCTGTGACGCTTCCCCCATCGGCGTAGGCGCCATCTTAGAGCAACAACAGACAGACGGAGTCTGGAAGCCAGTGTATTACGCCAGCAGGAAGCTCACACCCACTGAGACACGGTACTCTCAGTTTGAAAGAGAAGCTCTCGGAGTATTCTGGGCCTGTCAAAAATTCAGCCTGTATCTCATCGGATGTGAATTCAAAATCCTCACAGATCACAAGGCGCTTGTGAAAGTGCTGTCTCCTAACTCACTCCCTCCATCAGCCAGAGTGGAACGGTGGTTGCTGTACCTGCAACAGTTCACCTACCAAGTAGTCCACATCCCTGGCAAAACCAACAAGGCTGACCCCCTGAGTCGTCAACCCGTTGGTCATCGAGACAAAGCTGAGGAGAGAGAAACAGATGAGTACATCTACAGCATCATCAAAGATTCCACACCTCATGCTCTAACCCCCCGTGAAATCGAGCAGGCATCAAAGGATGATCCGACTATCTCCAAACTACGCCAGGCCATACAGAAAAATGACTGGACCTACTTTAAAGGCACAGCATTCCAGGCGGTCAAAGATGAACTTTGGACGGCTGGACAGATGGTCATGCGAGGAAACAGGATCGTGATTCCTGAAGCCCTGCAAGAGCACGTGGTACAGTTAGGACATGAAGGACATCAGGGGATTGTACGAACAAAGAATCGACTGCGAACTAAAGTCTGGTGGCCTGAAATTGACAAAATGGTGGGAGAGCAAATAAAGCAATGCTACCCATGTCAAGTGATAGGCCAGAACGCTCCACCAGAAGAGTTGGAGCGTACGCCATTGCCAGACCAGCCCTGGACTTACCTGGCAGTTGACCTGCTGAGCATCTGTGAAGGTAATTACATGCTGGCCGTAGTTGATTACTACTCCAGGTGGCCCGAAGTTGCCTACATGAAGGTCACCAATGCCACCAATGTGATTAATGCTCTCGAAATGATATTTCAAACTCATGGCTATCCCAAGTATCTGAGAAGCGACAATGGACAACCGTTTGCATCCAGAGAGTTCCATGATTACCTCACCGCGCATGGCATCATGCAGCTGAAAGGAGTACCATACTGGCCTCAGTCGAACGGAGAAGTGGAAAGATTTAACAGAACAATTCTGAAGTCAGTGAAGATAGCCAAAATTGAAAGGAAAGATTGGAAAATTGCACTGAGAAGTTTTCTGTTCCACTACCGAACCACTCCTCATGCAGTCACAGGAGTGTCCCCAGCAAAGATGTTGATGAACAGAGATCTCCGCGACAAACTGCCAAGCTTCACCGGTATGTCTGCTGACAGTGATGTTCCCCATGCAGCTGTGTCAGAGGAAATTCGTGACAAGGACGCTTTGCACAAGTTGAAACGAAACATCGCTGCTGATCAGCGAAGAGGAGCCAAGGATCAGGAAATAAAACCAGGAGACACTGTTCTTTGCAAGAACCTACACAAATCCAACAAGCTAGACCCCAACTTTGAGTCACAGCCATATGGAGTCATCAGTAAACAAGGAAATGCAGTCATCATTCAACAACCCAACAGCCCACCCATAATGAGAAATGCCGCTCATGTGAAGAAGTTTTGCAGTGATGTCAGTCTCAGCGCCCCCTCCGTTCCAAATCCAGTTACCACACCAGCTGAGTCTGTTCCAGTCACCATTCCTACGCCCTCCTGTCCCCCACCTTCTATAGATCCGAAGCCCATGACAGCGGTACCGTCACCTGATGTTCCTGTGAAGTCGACTCGTGTCCGGTCTCCACCTGTATGGCAGAAGGACTTTGTGATGTCTACCTGACGTCTGACTTTGGCAGAAGAAAAAAAAAAAACAGAGAAAGACTAATGGTTTTGTTGTTTAAGACGAGGGAAGGAAGAATTACTTTAGAATAGGTTTAGTTTGAAACGGATGTTTATTTTATTATTCTGATACAAAGGAAAGAACTTTTATGTTAACATGCTGAAATGTGATTAGTTTAGAATGCAGAGCTGATGTCGTATAAGTTAAGTTCAACGTAGTATAGCTACATTGACATAGATATGATTTATTTTCTTTAATTCTACCCCCAGGAATTTCATTATTGAAAAGAGGGAAGATGTAGTGTTCTTATAATAAAAAGTAACCTATCGCGGGATTAGACTAGTGACGCACGTGAGATCACTAGCGAGACTGTAAGGATAGGGAGAGGGCCATTATGAACATGTATGTGTGCTAAGTTAGGTGTGTTTATTAAAAGCCTCAACAAACGGATACTACTCTCGTGTGTGTTATCTCTAAAACACCACACTTATCTGGTTTGAAATCTCTATTTTGTTGTCTTTTCTTCCGGTATTAAAATGCCAATAGCACAAGTAAAGTCATGTTGGTGTCTCTTTCCCTCTCTCTTTCTCAAGTTTAATGTTTTATTGGCATAACGTAATGGCAACAATATTTTAACACATTCAAAAACAATGTCTCTTGCTATCTCTCTGTATATACCATATACACACATATACACATTAAGCACATATACACACTTTACACTTTACAGCAAACTCTGCTTCAGCACTACAATTCCCAGAATCCATCGAACGGGTCACATGCCCAGACTCACAGACAATTTTCACATACAGACTGTAGTCAGAAAACCTGCATTTTGCACATACAGTGTATGGACAAACTCTGTTTTAACACTACAATTCCGAGAATGCATCTGCTAGGCTTTTATGTACGGACTGCTTGAGTTACACTTTTTTCAGTTATCCATTACCTATTGAGATGGCCAGATTTAATGTTTATATCATCCAAACTATGAGGAAAAACATACGGAATTATTTAATAAACAAATAAACCAGAATACTGTTTTTATTTTACATTCTTTAAAGTAGCAACTCTTGCTTAGATGACAGTGTTATGGCATTTTGTCAGTTGAGAATGGCTTTCAGTTAACAGCTGTGCCTCATCAAGAGTTAATTACTTGAAAGGGTTGGTATGCAGAGCATCACACTATTTTTTCATCAGAGTTACCAGCTTTAAAAAATGCAACTTACCAGCTCCCCAGATAAGAGCAACTAAATTATTTTGGTCAGTTTAACACTTTAAAGTTACTACATGATTCCTTATGTGTTCCTTCACGGTCTAGATGACTTCCGTATTCATTTACCATGTAGGGGAAAAATATTGCATGTATACATAGCTGTTTACATCACTGTGTTTATAAAAAAAAAATTCAAAGCTCTCAAGTCTTTTATTATTAGTAGTATTATTTATAGTTATCATTGCCTGGTTTGATGGAATAGAGCACAACTACATGCTAGCAGACAAACCAAGTCTCCCTGAAGCTGCGGGACTCTCCCGCATTTCGGTAGTGGCTCCCTGAGTCACATATAATCTCCCGGAATTCAGAACGAGTGCCCCAAGAGCGCACTGCACACAAACGCGCACACAGGCGACAGACTTTTTTTCTCTAATCGCGTGTGGGAAGGAGAGAGAGAAAACAGAGAGGGTTCTGATTGGCCTGTTCTCTGCAAAGAGTCTGTTAGACAGCCAATCAGTTTTTAGTGTGGGCGGGCAGTGCTTTTCCCCCCTCCCGGACGGGATTTGTTCAGTGAGTGAGAGAAAGCAGATCATGGCGGAGGCAATATTAATAATTATTGTAATATGATAGGAAATGTTTTTGATGTTGTGCAATTTTTTGTGATATTGTAACTGTCAATTTTTGTCAAATAAAGGCTTTTCTTCCAAAAAAAAAAAAAGGAAAGCAGAGGCAGGGCCTTCCAAAAAGAAAAAAGATAAAACTAATTTCACCTCTGAATACTCTAAATTTAATTTTAAAAAAGTAAAATTAATCAATATAAAAGTAAAGTTTCGTTATCCTTTGGTGTGTGTCCATTTTTTTTTTTTTTTTTTTGGGGGGGGGGGGGGGGGGGGGGGATGTAACCTCCCTGAAATCAACTTTCTGGTGGTGTCCAGGAGAAATCTTTTTCTCTTCAAACTAGCTGGTCACTGTCACATGAAACAAAACAAAAAGATAATATGAAGAGAATGTATAAAATATGAAGCTTAAAAAAATATAAAACTAAAGATTTTGTAAGAATATGTAAAAGAATGACAAAAACATACAAAGATACGAGCAGCCTTACTTAGCCACCTAGCTGACAAATTAGCACCTATTTCACCAGTAACAAAGGCCAGCCAGTGAGTATTTTTTTTTTTTTTTTTTTTTTTGCAGAGCTTGGTTAGCTAACCTTACACGGGTTTAGCAAAGCTAACCTTACCCGGGTTTAGCAGAGCGCAATGCAAAGCAGGGTCAAATCCAGTACCAGTCAAAAACCAGTTAAATGTTTTGGGTTTTTTTTTTATCTCTTCATTTAATTGATTTTTCTACATTGTATTTTAATAATAAATACATCAAAATATTAAAGGGACACATATGGATTTAACTAGTAAACAAAACAAGTGTCTGTCCTCCCCAATCTAAACCTGATCAACTGAGACGGTGATTTGAGGTGATTTGGGATGAGCTGGAGCTTCACAGCATGAAGGAAAAGCAGCAACTATTGTTCAGCACCTCCAGAAACTCCTTCAAGACGCTGAGAAAACTATTCCAGATTCCAGGTGACTCTCCCTCATGAAGATACTGAGATTAAAATACCAGGAGTGTGCAGATGTCTCATAAAGCTAAAGAAAGAAAGAAAGAAAGAAAGAAAGAAAGAAAGAAAGAAAGAAAGAAAGAAAGAAAGAAAGAAAGAAAGAAAGAAAGAAAGAAAGAAAGAAAGAAAGAAAGAAAGAAAGAAAGAAAGAAAGAAAGAAAGAAAGAAAGAAAGAAAGAAAGAAAGAAAGAAAGAAAGAAAGAAAGAAAGAAAGAAAGAAAGAAAATAATGATATTTTAGGTGACTCTACCTCAGTGTACAAATCTGTCATTAAAGCTAATGCCTGCAATATTGAATTTACAATGTAAAAGAAAGAAACAAACAAACAAAAACACACAAACAAACACACAATTGAAGAGGTGTTTACAAACTTGTATACACGTGCTTCAGCAGATGTGTCCCACTAAACAAAGAGACGTTGAAACGACGTCTTTTCTAGGTCATTTTTGCACGTCCAATTTTGGTCTCCTGAAGGTGCAGACTGTGACGCCAGACGACGTCTTTTTTCTGACGTCTTCTGCACGTCCAGTATTGACGTCCCCCAGACCTCCGGATAAGGGCTAATTCTAGTTTAAATTAAGTCGTTGTGGACGTCTTTTCTACGTGAAATTTACATGTATTCGTTTTTATAGACCAGCTACTTTGAGGCTCCCTGCATAACTGTAGTGCCATTTCAGACGGTGGCAACTGTTCCATTGTTCCAGCTTCAGCAGATCACTGGAAACGCATACAAAGCTAAGCCAAACAATTACTGGAACAGGTTCACAACCTTCTGGAACTAGTTATGCACGTTAGTTATACACAATATGCTTTACAAATAAATTGCATTTCAACCCTCTCACTTTTTCCAAAACATGTCAACCTGCAAAGAACCAGTAAAAGCAAGGGATAAATTAATTACCCCCATCTTACTACTGTTGATTTTAAATTGACCCTTTCTGTTTGGGGAAACATTAATATAATAATAAAAATAATGAGTAAATCTCATTTGGGGTTAATGCCTTTATTTTACATCAACATAACATACACCTTAGATTCACACCATAACAATTTCACTAAACATTTACCTTCCCTTAAAACTATTACAGCTTTACATTACACCTTCCCTTAACAATATTATACCTTCCCTCAACACTATTACACCTTTAACATTACACCTTCCCTCAACACTATTACACCTTCCCTCAAAACTATTACACCTTTAACATTACACCTTCCCTTAACAATATTATACCTTCCCTCAACACTATTACACCTTTACATTACACCTTCCCTTAACAATATTATACCTTCCCTTAACACTATTACACCTTTACATTACACCTTCCCTTAACAATATTATACCTTCCCTTAACACTATTACACCTTTACATTACACCAGGGGTGTCAAAGTACCGGCCCACGCGGTTTCATACGGCCCCTCACGGGTTAACAAAATAAACATACATCTGGCCCGCAATTCAATTTAATTATTTGTGCTTTATTATGTTCGTTTTCATATTTTATCTTAACTTGTATTTTGGTGTGTGTGTGTGTGTGGTTTTTGTTTTTTTTTTGCTTACGCTGCGTTGCCTGCTTTAGTAGTCTTCAGTAGCCTTCAACAGTCTAACCTTGCTGCCGTGGTGTGTCCACTAAACTCCGTAGTTATAAACATCCTGAGGTTAGCAGCGCGCTAACTGACCTGTTTATAATGTAATCCGAGCAGTGCCTCCGTGACGCTGCTCTAAACTGCTGCTGTTAGCTGCTTGGGCTGAAAGATGAACTGTAGAGAGCTGTATTATCCGGTTAGTGGGGTTATTTTATTTCATACACAGAAGAACTTAAAAAATTTCAAAACGCTCCAGACAGGCTCAGCTGAGTCCTGTAGCCCGTGGCTGGGCTGTAGCTCTGACTAAGCAAAGACTGCGGGCTTGTGGTGCTGCAGCTGCAGCTCCGACTAGTGGTTGGATGAGGAACTGCTAAATCTGAGGAAATGCTAAATCTGTCACAGCTCACAATTTTTGATTTTATATTTATTAAGCCTTATTTCAGTATCAAACGTTTTGATCAAAGTTAATATAACTTGTACTTGATGTAATTTCTATTCACTTGAATAGTTTGGTTCTTGATTGATGGAGTTTTTGGATTTCATAACATGACAAATTAAAAGGATTTATGTTAATAGAGCAACAAGCAAACATTTTTCCATGCAACTGTAATATTTGATTGAATAAATAGTATATTGAGAGTTATTTAACATTAAGGAGTAATTACATTCATTTTATATTACATCTGGTTACATTTTCTTATATTTGTAAGTTACATCTGGCCCTCAGAGGACAGCCAATATGTCAATGTGGCCCTCGGCAAAAATGAGTTTGAGACCCCTGCCTTACACCTTCCCTTAACAATATTATACCTTCCCTTAACACTATTACACCTTTAACATTACCCCTTCCCTCAACACTATTACACCTTCCCTCAACACTATCACACCTTTAACATTACACCTTCCCTCAACACTATCACACCTTTCCACTACACCTTCCCTTAACACCATTACAACTTTACATTACACCTTTCCATTACACCTTCCCTTAACATCATTATACTTTCATTAAGATTCTAGGTCCTGAGAGACAGCGGTGTGTCCTCCACGTCTTTGTGGTGCATGTTTGAGATGCTCCGAAGTATGAAGTCCTCGGTGGCTGTCCCGTCACATTTCATGACTCCATCTGCACAAGTAGAAAAAGACAAATTAGAAATCTCAGAAAATGTTGAAGATGGCCATTTATTTTTGTCCCACAACAAACTATTTTAAATTGCCTTATTTATGTAATATTCACATAAACTTACTTCTTCACACTATGGCTTAGCTAACGCTAAGCTAACGGCGGGAATACACATTTAACACCTGACGAGAATTATCGTGCCGTTTTAATTCTCACACATCATATTAAGCTATTTTAATTAATTTTTTCCCACAACAAAGTATTTTAAATTGCCTTATTTATGTAATATTCACATAAACTTACTTCTTCATGCTATGGCTTAGCTAATGCTAAGCTAATGATAAGCTAACGCTAAGCTAAAGCGGGAATACACATTTAACACCTGACGAGAATTATCGTGCCGTTTTAATTCTCACACATCATATTAAGCTATTTTAATATTTTTTTTCCCACAACAAACTATTTTAAATTGCCTTATTTATGTAATATTAACATAAACTTACTTCTTCATGCTATGGCTTAGCTAATGCTAAGCTAATGATAAGCTAACGCTAAGCTAAAGCGGGAATACACATTTAACACCTGACGAGAATTATCGTGCCGTTTTAATTCTCACACATCATATTAAGCTATTTTAATATTTTTTTTCCCACAACAAACTATTTTAAATTGCCTTATTTATGTAATATTAACATAAACTTACTTCTTCATGCTATGGCTTAGCTAACGCTAAGCTAAAGGCGGGAATACACATTTAACACCTGACCAGAATTATCGTGCCGTTTTAATTCTCACACATCATATTAAGCTATTTTAATAAATGTTTTCCCACAACAAACTATTTTAAATTGCCTTATTTATGTAATATTAACATAAACTTACTTCTTCAGGCTATTCAAAATGCACTTGATATTGCCCCAAGTTGCCTAGGTTAATTGTGGGTGCCACAAACTTATATAACTTAACGCTAGCTTAGCGAATTTAGCCAAAGACGGTTCTTTGATTTAGCTTAGATTGGCTTATCAGCCTAGCTCTGGTTAGTGCATTGACTTAATGACCGGACAATGCTTCTACGTTAAAGCTTCGGTTACAGTAAATATTATTTGCATTACGGTCGTTCTCAAAAGTAATTCCAATTCCATTTTAACTATGGCCACTGTTTAGCTATCGTTAGCTAGCTAGCTAGTTAGCTAACTGCCTGGGAAGAGAGGCAACGCCAGCAGGTTCAGGTTAAGACCACAGAGCTAAAACAACTAACACTACAAATACATTAACTTATTATACATATCGTCTTACCTTATAGCTTGGCAGCTGAGTCCGGTCCGGAGCGGAGCTGAGCTGAGCGAGCTGAACTGAATGAGCTGAGCTGAGCTGAGCTGAGCTACTGCAGCAGCCAAAAAATGTTTAGCGTGTTTTGCCTCGGCATATCAGAGTGGAGTTTATGATGACGTGCGGTCTCAGCAAATCAGAGTGGTGTTGACTGGTTGAAATCAACTTAACAATTTTCCACATAAATTGCATTTCCAAATAAAAATAAAAACATACGTAAATAAATACCTACATTCGTTAATTAATTAAATAGATAAAAAATATAATACTCAAATAAATAATTAGAAATAAATGATGCTTAATCATAAATAATCTATATTCATAGTGATTAACAATATTGATAACAACAATTTTGACATACATTTAAAAATAAATATATTCTTAAATAATGTTAATTTCCTGCACCTGTATTAGACGTCCCCATGACGTCCAAAAAAGTGACCTAGTCCGACGTTCAAATGTTTAACTGCATATTGACGTCCAAGTGGGGTCATAGTTAGACGTCCAAATAGCGGACCTAGTTTGCACGTCGTGTAGACGTACAGAATTGGTCTTGGACCGACCGACGCAATATAGACATGATCTGCACGTCCATAAGACGTCTAATGTTTAGTGGGGTGTGACAGGGTTCTCCATCACTAGATTAAGGCCTATAAGAGGCTTGGCCACTAGAGGAACCAGTGTAGTACAGCTGAGAACAGAGGGAGCGAGGGAAAGAGGGAGGGAGACAGACAGACAGAGAGAGAGAGAGACAGCCTGGGAGGGCTATTATCCAAATAGAGATGTGTGAGTGACTGCTTGCCTGTCTGTCCGCTCCACAGGACCCTTTATTTCCTCAGGGATGTGGCACGTCTGAGCAAAATGCTTCCTAAAACGAAGAGGATCCTCCAGCCTTCAGAATTTAGCAGCTATAGGAGGATAAACAGTGGAGTTGGTGGTGAGTACAGTCCCTCTGAACTCCTCACTCTTATTTCATACTACTCGTTTATTGGCAAAGGTGGCTAGTCCAGATTCAGAGGGTAAAAATCCGCACCTGGATTTTGCTCCAACTGCCTGGATTGCCCTGCTGCAGCTGAGCCATCCAGGCAGTTGGAGCCAAATCGAGGAGCGGATTTATAATATTCTGGATCTGGAGCTGGATTTGCCGCCTCTATAGTTAGCTAGCTAGCTAGCTTAGTTAACTTGGCTTGTTTTTAGCTTTATTATCTGTTTATTTTGACAGTAGTTTGTCGATTTTAGCATCTAAATAGACGGATAGTGTCTAATAGATATGTCTTATAGCGAAGAATATCAGAATTTTAAACTGTGTTTATACGCTAAGTTTCAGCTTAGCTAGCTAGGTCAGGTAACCTAGCTACGTGTTCAGTAACGTTAGTTGTTTACTAGCCACTGTAGTAAGCCTTTAAATGTCTTTTATTTATCTATCTAGCTGTCTAATCTTAAAAGAAGGTTATAGTTAGGTCACATAGTTATTTTTTACTACATTTTTCTAGCTATTTATGAGCTATTTTCAGATTTAAACAGCTGTCATACTAAGGATACTACTAGGTTAACTTAGGACATTAAGGTTAACTAAGGATATCTCCTTATAGTAGCTAAATGTCTAAATCTAATAAAAAAAATAATGCACATTTTTGTAAATATCTTATAAGCTATATATTTTAATGGGACAACACTGAAGATTTGATACTTTGACACCACGTGACACTAAGTACTCAGTAGAGTTGAGTAATAAGGTGGGTAATATAGCCAAAAAATAATATCACAATATTTCATGGTATGTTTGTGATATGATATTCCTAGCGATATGGCAAAACTTTCAAATTTTGAGAATACTCTACTGCAACCAAATTAATATTACATTTTATTAGGCAATTTTATTGCTTATCATATGACATGCCACCAAATGTGTCAAGTGTTTACATTCATTGCTCAGGTTAAGTACTATATACTCTATATACAGCTCTGGAAAAAAAAATGAGACCACTTAAAAACAAGAAGTTTCTTTGATTTTACCAAATTGAAAACTTCTGGAATATAATCAAGAGAAAGATGGATGATTACAAGCCATCAAACTAAGCTGAATTTCTTGAATTTTTACACCAGAAGTAGCATAAAGTTATTCAAAAGCAGAGTGTAAGACTGGTGGAGGAGAACAAGATGCATGAAAAGCGTGACTATAAACCAGGGATATTTCACCAAATATTGATTTCTAAACTCTTAAAAATAGACTTGTTTTCTTTGCATTATTTGAGGTCTGAAAGCTCTGCTTATTTTTTGTTATTTCATCCATTTCTAATCATCTGCAAACAAATGTTCCAAATGACAATTTGGCAGGACTTGGCACACTGTACCAATTGGTCTTATATAATACTCTGATCTGTATGTCGCTGTGTGTAACACATCTATGTAATATATTCACATTTTGAACAGTTTGAACTGAATATTTCACATTTTGAACTGAATTCTAAAGTAATTTTTTAATGATATATTTTAAGATGCACTAGTATACATACTAGGGTTTAAAATACTTGTCTAAAAGTTGAAGTATGAACTCAAGCTTTTTAAAAAGTTTAAAAGTACTGTTTTCAAAACTACTTTAAGTATAAAAGTAACAAAAAAAAGTAATGTAAGGGGGGGAAAATGCAATTAACAATGGCAAACACATTTTTCTAAGAGCCATAATGACTATAATGTTGAAAAATTGGAATACACTAGGCTCCCTGTTTTATCCGCATATATATACAATGAAAATAAATGCATTTTAGTACAGTACAAATCTATGAAGAACATTAGTTGAGACATTTTGCTCACACTCTGTGTCTGCCATGGATCATCTTCCTACTAGGCTACAAACCTCTCCTATGTTCTTGCTGGATTTTGGCATGATGTGTTCAGGTGCCAAACCAATGGGGTGTCACAATGGTCTATGTTATGTGACTCTTTAGTGTTAAAAGGTCTCAGGTGTGAATAGAGAGCAGGTGTATTAAATTTAACTGGTTAAGTAACCCTAATTTTGCATTGGACATTATTTTCAGTATGCAAACATTTCTATTATGTTTGGGCAAAACTGTTTTAGTTTGTTTAGTTTATTTTTATGTATGTTTGAACATTTTTGTCAGATAATACAGAATTACAAACTTTAATGTAAAGTTAGTAAATGTATTATTGGTGTTGTGTTATTTAATTAAACACCCTGTATATAATTTAACATTCTGCTTCCTTAATTAAAAAAAAAAGAAATTCCTCAGATAATTTAAAGGTCCATTCACTAAATTTAACATGACATTTCCTATATAAGTGATCAGCATGTGTCATCTATTTAATCAAAGTCAGTTTCTTTAATTCAACAGTCCATTCCCACAATTCAACAATTTTCCTCCTGTTCCCTCAGTTTACACAACATTGAACTACAGTGATTTTAATGTAAATTTGCTACACTCCATCCAGCAAAAGGACTAATTAAACAGTCCGTACTGAAATGTTTAGATGGCTAGTGTTATGAATGTGCTGATAGTATCCATACTTAAAGGAAGAAATTATCTAACTGAGTGTATTATTTATTAAATTGAAAAAAAAAAACATTTATATGTCTCCAAAAACATTGTTTTTCTTTCTTGATTCTTTAGAAGCTGGTAGAAAACGGTAATTTATCTTTCAAGAGAAGCAGTTAATCCATTTCTGCCCTTTAGCAAAATATTTTTTCTACCTTGTCAGTCACCACATTTTTGCTTTGGCAGCTGACAGCACAAGGATAAACTTCCAATGAATGCTTAAAAATGAAAGCGGAGACAATGACCTATTTTAGGTTAGATAACCTTCAGTCACAAGCTTTAAACAAGAACTTTTAGTTTAGTATCTGATAGAAGCTTGATAGTGAAAAGGAGTAAAAACTAACCACAGGACTAGAACACCAGTGTTTCCCTGCACCAAGCAAAGAGCTGATGTGCTAGCTAGCACTTATCCGTTGTTTTGTATTGCTTGTTGACACATATGTAATTCTAAGTAAAGCAGTGGTCACTGCCTGGATTCTGAGCTGTTGCTTGCGAAACAGACGTTATATTTAGATGTTCTGGCTTTCTGTCCTTTGTCATGGAAATGAGATCTACTTGGATGAGCCTATTTATGTCCAGTTTAGTTTCAGCTGTGCTTTGCAGCTATAAATAAAGCTAATGTTGTTTAAGAGGAGGGAAATCGTTTAACTAATCTTTAGATTGCTGGGGAACTTTAAGTTCTTTTGTGATGCTGTATTGATCGGGACTTGATGCTAGAGAATAGTTGGGATGTGCTTGTGTGTATGTGGATGTAAAATCTATATGCGCTGTTTTTAGCTGTACAGCGTGTCCTAAATTGAGATGAATCTGCTTTTGCTTTACTCGTGATATTAGGTTAAATAATATAAATAATAATCTCTGAATCTGTCTGGTTTTTTTTTTCTATGTTTTCTACAGTGAAGGGTCATCATAAGTCTACGTGTGCTGACAGATTGTCCATCCAGGCCTAAATCTAAGACAGAACAGGCGAAAGCAGAGGTGCAGATCAGGATTACGGCGTATCACAGGAAAAGAGTCCTCTAAACGGATGGCGACACCATTTGTGCCAGTGCCTATACCCATGGAAAGGACTCTGCCGGGGGCTACCAATCCCCGGCGACCCCAGAGGGCCTCGAGTCTAGGTAGTGCATCCAGCAGTTCAGAATCCTCCTCCACTAAAGGCCCGGGCGATGAGAGCAGCTCAGGGAGGCGAGGGAATAGCAGTGGAGCCTCTGGTTCAGACAGAAGCTGCTTCACTCCACCTTGTCAGAGCCCCATCACTCGGGCCAGGATGAACGGCTTGGACACTACAGTGGAGTACTCCAGCTGTACACGGCCGGACACGCCGCCTCAGACCCCCAGCTGGGAGGAGAGACCCATAACCCCGACTGTACTGGGTTACGAGGTCATGGAAGAACGAGCCAAGTTCACGGTGAGAGAAAAGTTCCTGGGGGGCTTATAAACCTCTGAAATTTTTTCATTGTTTTATTAAATTCAAGTGTTCACATTCTGTTCATTTTCTAGTGAAAATCAGCCCAGTCATCTAATATTACAGGAATGCCTCAAACATGTTCTTACCCACTTGCTGATCTGCTTACCCTACTGCCCTCACCACAGGATTGCTTAGTCAGGGTGTTCACTTTGTGAGGCTTGGTCACTGGCCCAGTTGGTTTAAAGCTTTAAGGTTTGTCAGTTTGAGATATTGCTCGAGTAGAACTGGCGGAACTAATCAGGAGGCATACAGTCACAATGTCTGGGTCATTTGAGTTCAGCATTTGAGGTTACTCTGCCTGGAACTGCTGATCATTTTCTTCTTTTTTGTTTCAACAAGTTTAATCTAGGGGTGGGTGTAATTTAAATACCATAAGAGACCACTTAAAAATTATGAGTTTCTTTGATTTTACCAAATTGAAAACCTCTAGAACATAATCAAGAGGAAGATGGATGATCCCAAAACCCGGGTTATTCTGGGTTTTCTGGGTAAATTTTTCTGAACTCGTAATACTTTATGAATATGAACGTGTTTTCTTTGCATTATTTGAGGTCTGAAAGCTCTGCAACCTTTTTTAGTTATTTCAGCCATTTCCTGCAAATAAATGCTTTAAATGACAATATTTTTATTTGGAATTTGGGAGAAATATTGGGAGAAAGGTCCAATTTCCGACACACTGAAGCAGAATACAGTTCTACAATATTAAGACTTAATCCGTTTTGAGTATTATTGATTAAACCTTCAGCTGTGCAAGATATAATATCAGAACACCATGCTCTGAGTGTCTTTGTCTAGAGGTCTGTGAGTCAGCCTTGAGCTGGAGTCATGAGCTGCCTTTTTTCTCTGCTGCAGGTTGAGGTCATCCTCTGGTCATCCAGCATATGTTTAGTAGTTGTGTCAGGTAGAAGATAGGATTTTGTCATGTTTTGCCGGATTTATAGTTCCCACCTGTCGACTGGCAGCTGAAAAAGGAAGATAATGTTGTTTTTAGTGAACTGTTTCTTTAATACTCTGCATCCTCTGTGGTGGCCTAGCATTTAAACAGATGTTTTTTTACTTCCTGCATCCTTTCCTGGCTTTCTGCTTTTGAATGTAGCTGTACTGCATTTATTGGGAACCTGGGACTTTGTGTTAATTCCACAATATGTTTATTTTGTGGTTATTGATAAGAATTGTGCAATGTTTGTTTTTTTCTTAAACAGCTTATAAAAATAAATAGCATAAATGGTAAACCGTGCAGTTTGAATCAAAAGGGCACTATGCAAATGAGAAGAGGTGCTAATTGGCAGCAGCCCGTTTTCATCTGTCACTTGCCATTTGTAAATTATAGCCTGTTGCATTTTTTTCAAATAAAGTGAGTCTTTAAAGGTTTTAAATTTTACAACACATAAACCATTCCTTTACCTTCACCAAAACTCTATTTATATAAAAAGAAAAAAAAACTTGAATTAAAATGGTTCAGACAGCTCGTTATAAAGCATTTTTTATGTATATTTTTTATATAAATAGCTTTTAGTTTTGGTGCAGTTAAAGGCATGGTCATGTGTTTTGGTGAAATTTAAATAATTTAAAGAAGTTTAACAGGCTATAATTTACAAAATGGCAAGTGATGAATGAAAACGGGTTGCCGCCAATTAGCATCTCCTCTCATTTGCATAGTGCCCTTTTGATTCATTATTAGTAACATCTCCATAGAGATACTGAGATCACGTCTCCGGAGGGACACTGAGTGACGCAGTCTTGAAGAGGGGTTGACTGCAGCTGTGTGCTTTAATTTTCAAAATGCACTGATACACACCTGCTGTACTCTTTTTTTATTCTTATGTCACACCCCTTTCACACACCAGAAAAACACTCTTAACAGCTCTCCGTCCTACCTGCCTCTGAGACTCACTCTTCTGACTTAATGTGCTTCCCAGGATATTATGTGTATACTTTTATGACTAATTTGTGTTTTTTCCCATGTATGTGTTGTAGCCATCAGTGAAAAGGGACCATCATTTCCAGACATAGGCAAATATTTATTTTAATTTCTCAGAGTGAAATGCTGATGTGGGATCAGTTAAGGTCCACTGAGTGACCATGACCCCACTCCAGTAAAGGGGGTTTTATATTGCACTATAAATTATCCCTTAATTTGATTGTAACAATAATCTAGCCCTTTTCTTAAAGGTAATTTACAGATTTTCAGATGTCATTTAAATTACTTTTTTTTTCATTAATTAAACATTTTGCTATTAAAATGCTCTGTGTAAGAAAACCATTTAGTGCCAGAGAGTATTTTTGCATGTTTGCTTTAACAATTATACAACTTTGTATTCTGCATTTCATGGATTTCACACTTTTCCCGAGAATAGTTTATTTTATTTATATCAGAATCCTCGTTAGGTGCAATATAGGGTTGTTTGCAACTTGTATTTAGAATGGCTATATTTTTATTTTCTGTAAATGTCTCTCTATAATTGCTGAATAAATTATGTATCTGTGGCTGGATAGTATGGCCAAAATACCACAGTATGTTTCTTTACTTGTGATGTACATAATTATCCACTGATGTTGCCAGGCTATGAAAACCTATGATTCCCAATTATAAAGCACTATTATGAAGCCTAGAATAGCAGCAATGTGCAGATAGCCTCAATCTATTGTAATATATTATTGTCCAGCCCTAATTGTCCCTATTCCTCTACTGTGCTAGCGGATATTGTTTTTTTGTGTGTCTTAACCCACTTGAGTTGTCACCAAAATTAAATTTTAAGAAATATTTTCATATATCAAAGGACATTTTAGCCTGTACTACTCACACTCACTCGCACAATTATGTGAGCATCCTGCAGTAGACATCTGTTTGAGCTCGTACCACCCTGTTTCTGTCCAATCAGATGGCTTGTTCCTTAGACCCCACTCTTTAAGTAGCTTCTGGATCAGAGACTCATGCAGTGCAAAATGAAAGACCGAGCTTTTATGGTTTGCTGTATGTGTATGTGGTGGGACACATTGGCAGAAAGCCGAAAAATATTTATATCGGAGCTCTGAATTGCTCCAGATGCTGCATGTTGGGCCTGCTGAACTTTTAACTGGATTATATTTTTTCTGCTGCAGATTAAGCCTAATTATGTTCTTATTTGTAATAAATAATGCTAAGAAACAGCAGCACGCCTGACTAAAACAAAGCTTAAGATTGTTCATTTTCATTTTAATCAGGAGACTTTTTAATACCGAGACATTTAATACTGAGAATGTGGGATGAAAACTAAAAGGAACCTGCACAGAAATAAGGACAAGCAAATAAACACAGAAGGACTCCAGTGCTTATATATTCAGGTGTCCATAAACATTTATAGTTCTTTGATAGTATTCCTAAAGGGTGTGTTGTTAAACATGGTATTCGTTTCCTTTTCAACAGGTGTATAAGATTCTGGTGAGGAAATCTCAGGAGGAGACCTGGGTGGTGTTTCGGCGCTACACAGACTTTTCCAGACTCAATGACAAGGTCAGTCTCTGCCATTCACAAGGGTTTTATACCTGGATGATACAGTCACCATAAAACCTAGGTCATAATTTACCACCATTTACAACTTTTCTCATTTTCTGTCATTGCTCCAAGAAATATTGGATCACGGTATTGAAAGAAATTTTCATGATGCACCATATATAGAAGCAGATATCACATGCAGATGTAATGCATTTGTAGCAGCAGATTCTTAAAAATGCAATTTAAATACTAAAGTAATTTTTATTTATATAAGCACTGATGAAGATGCAGTGTGTGCAGAGTGAGAGAGCAAAGAGAGAATGTGGTGTTTTCCTATTTGCATGCTTTCTCTTGGCTTCATGCTTTATTTTACACAGCTTTGTGTAGTTTTATCATAAATGCGTTTATTTTCTGTGTGTGCTTTTTGACTATACTTGCTTGCGGAAAAAGAGATTGCTCTTTTACCAGG